>NC_083401.1:166309213-166640463 GCF_020745735.1 Hemiscyllium ocellatum | reverse complement strand
TTTAAATAAATGATAGGAAATCTTTGATCAGCTGTTTAAGTTTGCGATTTTTCGTTTGTTCGAGCCATCTGCTTGATGTTTGGCAGCACAGTCCCTGAACCCAAGGGAGCTGGACCCGCTGCGGTGCGGTAATTGGAAGGTTCCCCGGCTCTGAAACACACAGACAATTCATCCATTTCCGTTAAACAGCTTCCATATTCATACAGCACCCCACTTCCCCACTGCAGCCACTAAAACTGGGAGCTAGATTACATTCGGGAATAGCCAAGAGTCAAAGTAGCCACATCAGTCCAACACAGGCACATAATAACGTCCCAAAGATGATATTCCTTGTGTTTGAACTCAGTGCTGGTAAGGTTGTACCGTCCGCTGGTACTTAGTACCTGCTGGGGCCCCCGTTCAAAGCAGAGCGCAAGGACTGATCACGGACATTTGGTTTTTGATGAAAAAATGTAAGATTTTGCATCGAATATTTATAACTTTTTCAAAATCATTTGGCACGATATTATTTTATAAAACCATGTGACGGACAATAAGACTCTCTACATCTAGAAAAGCCTAACAAAACATATACATTTAATACATTTAACTCATCATCTGCTTGGATCCAGCCAGCAAGACCCATTGCATTTTACAGAAAGTAAGCAAACAGCATTACCTTTTGAACAATACAATGATAAAGTCGACAACTCTAGCGTAAAACTGAGAACTACCGGAGAGATTTGGGCGCTGTATTAACTCGACTTATTGCAAACATACTTTTAAAATAACCAGCATTAATTTAAAATACTCTCCAATATTATTATCTGCAAGGGTTGTAAATATTGCTTTGTGACTTTGTAAATTATTCAGATAAACAGTATATTCTTGTACATAGATGTCTTGTGATTGCCTTATCGTGTTTCTAAATGTACCCACATCTGTGGTGTCTCTCAAGTTGCTTGGACCTCCTGTTTAAATCACTTGCATGAAATAAAGAATGGGTATAGACAAGTGACGTCTCGGTTAGTGCGGCGGGATATAATAAGGAGCATTCTGACTTTCCTTTAAACTCTATAGCCGCAGGGTGTTGTTAACCAACAGCAAGGGAAAACAAAAATCTTCATCAACCACACAACTTACAGAATAAGAACTTACATTTAAAAAAATGCATCATGAATTTTGTACTACTCTCGTACTGGGACATTTCTGTGAAGACATTCCAGAGGATGAGATAACTAGACTCACAGTGGCGTCACACTGAAGTACATTACAAGAATAATTGGAGAATAATACGGGAGAAATGAACAATGATACGGAAAATATAGAAGTTGCTTCACAACAATGCGCCTGAAATTAGAGATTTGTGTCGCTGCTGAAATTCTGAATGAACGATCCATCATTAAAAAAGATCACTAGGTTTGAAACTAAAATCCCACTGATAGACCTAACAGTTCACAGTCTAGTTACGTGCAAAATAAAACATATACCGTGGGAATGTCCGAGGAAAGGCTGCGGGACTTGAGGCTGTTTTCATTAGAGAGAAGGTTGAGGAGAGGTGAGTTAATTGAGACATCTAAGATAATCAGAGGGTTAGGTAGGGTGGGCAGGGAGAGTCTTTTTCTCGGATGGTGACGGCGAGCACGAGGGGACATGTTCTACTTAAAATGAAACAAAAAGCCCCGACCCTGAATATATGAAACAAACAAAAACAGAAATTACTGAAGAAACTCCGTGAAGAAACAGAGAAACAGAGATAACCTTTCAGGTCTAGTTCTGATGAAGTATAATGTGTCTGAAACATTAAATCTTTTTCACTGCACCGATGCTGCCAGACCTGCTGAATTTCCTCAGTGTTTTCTGGTCTGGGTTGTGTCATAGAAACATTGTGTTTATACTACAACCAATGGAGAATAATTTGGGAGGAATTAGGTCAGAGAAGCACCAGTCATTGTACCTGTGTCAGCTTTATGAAGGAGTTACCCATTTTATCTCATTCTCCAGAGACATATTTTCCCGTCAACTATTCATCCAATTCTCATTTAAAATCTGCCCCACTCAACTCCTTCACAGCACATTATCGATCAAATCAGATGGTTGCCTAATGAAACTGTAGCAGGCAGGTGGGAGGATGGAAGGTGCCAGTTTCCTTGTCTCAGTTCCAACCTTCCAACTCGGCACCATTCTCATGACCTGTCCCACCTGTCCATCTTCCTTCCCACTTATCCACTCCACCCTCCCCTCCAACCTATCGCCTTTCCCCCACCTCCATCCACCTATCACACTCTCTGCTACCTTCCCCCCCCCCCCCCAGCCCCACCTTCCCTTCCATTTATCCTTCCACCCACCTCAGCTCACAAGCCTCATTTTTGATGAAGGGCTTTTGTCTGAAATGTCAATTTTCCTGCTCCTCTGATGCTTGCCTGACTTGCTGTGTTATTCCAGCCTGCTGCCTGTCTACTTTGGATTCCAGCATCTGCAGTTTATTTTGTCTCTAATAAAACCCTAGTGCAGTTTCTGGTATTTTAGTTAATCTTCTCAAATAGCTCCTTCACACTAGAGTCCCAACAGTCACTGAAATTAGTTTCTCGTTTTTTACTCTGAAATCTCTTCATCCCTTTGGACTTCACTGTGAAATCTCTCTGTTTTAAACAGAAGAAACCCTAGTTCTCCCACTGGTCCCTGGTATCCTCCTGGAATAGAAAACCTGGCATCCTCTCCAACAGCTTGACATGTGGGAAAGTGCAAGGTTATGCCAAAAAGTGGGAAGAATAGCAGTGAAGACTATTTTCTAAATGGGGAAGCACTTGGCAAATCTGAAGCACAAAAATACTTGGGAGTCGTAGTTCAGACTCTCTTAAAGTTAACATGCAGGTTTAGTTGACAGTTAGGAAGGCAAATGCAATGTTAGCATTCATTTCAAGAGGGCTGGAACACAAAAGCAGAAATGTACTGCTGAACCTATATATGGTTTTGGTCTGGACTGTATTTGACTGTATTTGAATATTATAAGCAATTTTGGACCCTGTATCTAAGGAGGGATGTGTTGGCATCTGAGGGGTCCAAAGGAGGTTTACAAGAATGATCCTGGTGATGAAGGGCTTGTCATATGAGGAGTGGTTGAGGAACTGGGTTCATGTTTGATGGAGTTTAGAAAGATGAGGAGGATCTCATGGAAAGTTACAGAATGCTAAGCGGTCTGGAGAGAGTGGACACAGAGAAGATAATTCCATGAGTAGGAGAGACCAGGCCTGAGGGCACAGCCTTCACTTCAAATATTTGTGTTCTCAAACCCTGATGTCACTCTTCTTGTTCGCCCCTTGACATGTTACTATTATCATAGAATCTCGACAGTGTGAACGCAGGCTATTCAGCTCATTGAGTCTGCAGCAACTGTCTTAAGAGCATCCCACCTAGACCCAATGCCACCACCCCCTTCATCATATTCCTATAACCCTGTGTTTCCCTTCGTTAACCCCCCTAGCCTGGACATCCCTGGACACCATGGACAATTTAGCATGGCCAATCCACCTTAACCTCCTCATCTTTGGACTGTAGGAGGAAGCTGGAGTATCTGGAAGAAACAGACGCAGACTCGGGGAGAATGTGCAAAATTCACACAGACAGTTGCACAAGTCTGGGTTCGAACTCAGGTCCCTAGTACTGGAAGGCTGCAGTGCTAACCACTGAGCCCCCAGGTATTCGTTAATATGTTCTTTTATCATTCCTCCTGTCAAAATGTATCACTTTACAATTCTTAATCATAAGTTACTGTAAACATTTGTCTAACTATTTTGTCAGTTACTTAGGATTACCATTACATAGTTGGAATAGCACAGTATAGGTCATTCAGGCTACCCAAATCACAATAGTGTTTATGTTCCACTCAAGCCTCTCCCAACCTTTCCTTATTTATGATTTGGAGATGCCGGTGTTGGACGAGGGTGTACAAAGTTAAAAACCACACAACATCAGGTTATAGTTCAACAGGTTTAATTGGAAGCACACTGGCTTTTGGAACAACACTCCTTCATCAGGTGATAGTGGAGAACTCGATCGTAACACAGAATTTATAGCAAAAATTTGCAGTGTGATGTATCTGAAATCATACATTGAAAAATTGATTGTCTATTAAGCCTTTCATCTGTTAGAAAATAGTGATAGTTAAGGTTAACTGTATTCTAACAGATGAAAGGCTAAACAGACAATCAATTTTTCAATGTATAATTTCAGTTACATCACACTGCAAATGTTTGCTATAAATTCTGTGTTACGATCGACTATCACCTGATGAAGGACCGTTGCTCCGAAAGCTAGTGTGCTTCCAATTAAACCTGTTGGACTATAACCTGGTGTTGTGTGATTTTTAACTTTCCTTATTTAAATTGCCATCACAACCAAAAATCCACTTCTCCCTTAAATGCCTGTCTAATTTCTCTTTAAATGCCGTCCTTAATTCTTTGGTAGCCAATTACATTTTCTTCCCACTCTTTATTAAAGGGATTTCTTTTGAAATTCCCATTGGATTTCATGGTGACTATCTTATAATGTAAAACTGTAGTTATGCTCTTCCTCCATAAGAAGATGTTAAAAATCACACAACTTTGGGTTATCGTCCAACTAGTTTACTTGAAAGTACAAGCTTGTACTTTCATATAGACCTGGTGCTGTGTGAGTTTTAGTTTTGTCCACCCCGCTCCACATCATCCATAAGAGGAACCATCCTTTGTACCAGGAGAAACATTCCCTCTTCATCCTTCTAAAGTATGTTACTATTCTCTTCACTCTTTATTACATTTGGGTTTTGTATCATCTACTAAGTTTGAAATTATGGCCTGTGAAGTCATTCATATGTAATTAAAAATGCAGTGGTCCTAAAATCTGGGGAACATTATTGTATATTTCCTTCCAGTCTGAAAAACAATCATTCACCTTTAGCTTCCCCTTTCTCCCAAAGTGGGTTCCACATCTTCACTGCCAGTATGCCTTTAATTACACTGGACTCTAATACTTCAGTTGGATGAAGCTGAAGCAGATCAGCTATGATAAAAATGGATAGGGAAACAGTATGTTATGCTCAATGGCCCACTGAAGTTCCTATAGTCCTTAAACAAAACATACACTTTAGAATATACACTACAGCCATTTGGCCAAGTTAATCTGAACTAATGCCTGTACTCACCTCATCTCAAGAGAATAAATTGGGTGAATAGCCAAAGTCTTTGTCCCAGGGCAGGGGAGTCTAAAACTAGAGGGTATAGTTTTAAGGTGAGAGGGGAAAGATGTATAAGGAACCTAACATGTAACTTTCACACAGAAGTTGGCATGAGTATGGAATTAGCTGCGAGAGGAGGTGGTGGAGGCTGGTACAATTACAAGATTTAAAAGGCATCTGGGTGGGTATATGAATAGGAAGGGTTTAGAGGGATATGGGTCAAATAGAACTAGACTAATTTATAATATCTGGGATGCATGGATGAGTTGGACCAAAGCATCTGTTTCTGTGCTGTACAGATGTATGACTCTATTAACATAACTTTTTCCTTTCTTCTGTCATTTTCTTTCATTTTAAAAACATCAAATTACTTGCCTCAAACACATCCAGCGACAGTGAGATTAATGTTTCCTCATTACACGAATAAAGAAATTCTTTCCTGTTTTTCTTGGATAATTAGTAAGCACTTTGATTTTATGCATAATAAAAGCAAGATACTGTAGATGCTGGAAATCTGCAATAAAAACAAGAAGTTTCTGAGTTTCTCCATCATTCCCTGCTTTTCTTTAATGTTTTTAATCCTAGTTTTAGATTCTTCCACACTAGAACCATCCTCTTCATAACTATTCTGACTAACCCATTCGTTATGTTAAATACCTCCATCTAACATTTCTAAATGATCTTTTCCAAAGAAAGAAGTCCAAAGTTTAAGTTTTTTCCTGATAGCTGTAATTTATTAGTCATGGCAGCACTCCTATAAGTCATTTTTACATGTCCTCCAATGCTTCTATATCCTTTTATAGAATGTGAAACAAAAATGCATACTGTGTTCCAAGGGAAGCCTTATGTTAATTCAAGTTTAACATAACCTTACTACTTACAAATTGTATCCCCCATAAGTAAATCCCAGTAAATTACCGATCTGTGATTTGGCATTAAATTATTTATTTGCTTGCCCTACAAGATCGCTTAGCTCATACACCTCATTCCATTTTTTTAAAGATGTAGGCAATCATAGAGTCATCGAGATCTACAGCACAGAAAAAAGTCCATCAGCCCCATCATGACCACACCAATAAAAGAAAACAACTATCTGATTCCGTTTCCCAGCACTTAGCCAATAGCCATGTCTGCTTTGGACTTGAGCACACACCTAAATCCTTTTAAAAGTTAGGAAGGTTTCTGCCTCTACCAGCCTTACAGGCCTTGAGTTCCAGCTTCCCACCACCCTTGGGGTGAAACAATGTTTCCTCACATTTCTTCTAAACCTTCTGCCCTTTACCTTAAATCGATGTACCCTGATCATTAAACTCCCTATCAAATGGAAAAGTTTCTTCCTGCTTACCCCTGTCAATGACCCCCATAATTTTGTACATCTCGATCATGACCCCCTCAATCTCTTCCAAGGTATACAACCCCAATCTCTCTTCATAACTGAAACTCTCCAATCCAGGTATTATCCTGGCAAATTCTCCTCTGCACCCTCTCCAGTACAATCACATCCCTTATATAATGTAGATTCCAGAACCACACACAATACTCTAGCAGTCACCCAATTAATGCTTCATGCAATTCCAGCATAATCTACCTGCTCTTAAACTCTATGTCCTGAACATTATAGACAAGTATCCAATATGCCTTTTTAAGCACTTTATCCACCCTGTCCTGATGCCTAGGGGTTTGGTTTATGTGCATACCAAAGTCCCTCTGTTCTTGGTACTTCCCAAGGTCCTACTGTTCATCATGTATTCCCTTGTCTTCTTACTCCTGCCCAAATGCATCATCTTAAATTTATTTAGATTGAATTCCATTTGCCACTGATCAGCCCGCCTGACCAGCCCATCTCTATCCTCTTGTAATATAAGGCAATCCTCCTCAGTACTTACCATCCCATCAATGTTCATATTATCTGCAAACTTACTGATGAACTCTCCTACATTCAAGTCTAAATTATTTACACAAACCACAAATAGCAAGGCTCAACATTGATAATTATGGGATCCCTCTGGATACAGACTTCCAGTTCAGAAAAAACACTTCTTAACCATCATCCTCTGTTTCCTGCTATTTAGTCAATTGTGGATCGTATTTGTCAAATTTCTTTAGATCCCATGGACTCTTAACTTTGCTAATGGTCTCCCATGTGGGAGCTGATTAAAAGCCTCGCTGAAGTCCAATTAGACGACATCAAAAAGCATTCCTCTCATTAATGCACCTAACCATTTCTTCAAAGATTTCAATCAATTTAGTCAGGCATGACCTGCCCTTAATAAAACCATGCTAACTGTTCTTTACTGATCCCTGCCTCTCCAAATTCAAATTAGTTCAGGCTCTCAGAATTGTTTCTCAATAGTTTTGCCACTACTGAGATTAGACTGACTGGCCTGTAATTTCCTGAGTTATCCCTTGCTCCCTTCTTGAATAGGGTACTATGTTAGCTGTCCTCCAGTCCTCTGTCTCCCCTCTTGTACCCAGAGAGGAATTGAACATTTTTGCGATCGACACTGCTATTTCCTGCTTTGGGTCACTTCACAACCTGGGTTACATTTCATCCACCCCTGGAGATTTGCCTACTTTTAAGCCCGTTAGTCTGCTCAGAACTTTCTTTCTGTGGCATGTTAATTTTTAAAACTGTATCACAGATTTTCCCTTTGATTTCTATATGCATATTGTTCCTCTCACTAGTGAACACCAGACACGAAATATTCATTTCGATTCCTACCTACGTTCTCTGGCTCCTCACATAAATTACTGGGCCATATTGTTTTCATCATTATTTAACCCTTCATATACCTTGAAAACAAGTTAGGATTTCCCTTTATTTTACCAGCCAGAATCCTCTCATGTCTCCTTTTAATGCTCACAATCTCCTTTTTAAGTTCCCTCTTGCACATCCTCTGGGGATTTTGCTGTTTCCAGCGCAGGGTATAAGAGTCCCTTTTTTTCTTAATTTCCCAACAAAGTGCATGACCTTCCATTTATCTCTGCAAAGCTGATTTAGATATTTCTATCTCACAAATGTCTCATCAACCTTTTTATTTCTGGACAGTGAATGCATGAGTACTTCAGTGAAATGAGGTCAGCGATCAATCAATGTATGGATTAGCTCTAGAAATAATTTGGGAATTATCAGAGTTTATTTACTTTGTTATTTTTCCTCCTTCCTGGACTGAGCTAAGGGCCAGAAGCCCGACCTTTAACATATCTTCAGATGTTCCTGCCTGGAGATTAGCTTTGTTTATTTTTCTGTGAGGTTGTTAGTTGTTATTGATATGAGATGATGGCCTGCCCCACAGTTGTCAGCCATGTGGTAAATATCTGAGACAGTGATTCACCCTTTCTGCACCAGTCTCTCTTGAGCATGGCAGTCTTGACAGACTGAAATTAAACATATTTGACAGTTCCATTATTCTATATGTTCGCCATTGATACTCAGCTATGAGTCATGCCAGCATTAAATGTACAATGCAACACTGCAGTTTATGAATTGATAGTGAAGAAATAACTTGGAATTCATACAAGACATGGACTACCAGAAAATCATTTTATCATGAAACCTTGGTATAATGCACGACAGAACAGAAAAACTACTGCAGATGCTGGCAATCTAAAATAAAACAGATGGAGCAGCATTTGCAGAGAAACAAAGGCAGATCATTTATCTGAAACAGTGAAGCTCATACCTGCTGAGAAACTTAACTGAATTTCTCCAACACTTTCTGTTTTTGTATCAGAATTCCAGGAAATTTAGTTCTTTGCTTTATTCGCTATTTGCTACGGCAGGATTTGAACCCATGGCCCCATTACATTACCAGTCCAATGACATCACCATTATGCTAACACCATGTGAGGAGCAGACCTCGCCTTCTCCTGTCTTCACAGAGGAGTTGATGTGGTGATGACTGTGACAAAGTGGTGATGTGTAAATACATTTAACAACAGTGTGTTGCAGGGTGTTCTAGCTCGGTGGATAAAGAACTGGTTGAGCAACAGGAGACAGAGAGTAGTAGTTGAAGGGAGTTTCTTGAAATGGAGAAAGGTGACCAGTGGTGTTCCATAGCGATCAGAGTTGGGGCCATTGTTGTTTGTAATATACATAAATGATCTGGAAGAGGGCACTGTTGGTATGATCAGCAAGATTCCAGATGACGCGAAGATTGGTGGAGTAGCAGAAAGCATAGGGACTGTCAGAGAATATAGGAGGATATAGATAGACTGGAGAGTTGGGTGCAAAAGTGGCAGATGGGGTTCAATCCAGACAAATGTGAGGTGATGCACTTAGGCAAGACTGATTCTAGAGCGAATTATACAATGAATGGCAGAGCCTTGGGAAAAGTTGATGGGCAGAGAGATTTGGGAGTGCAGCTTCGTTGTACCCTGAAGTTTGCTGTTTTAGGTGGATAGAGTGGTCAAGAAGTCATATAGTATGCTTGCCTTCATTGGGCAGGGTATTGAGTATAAGAGCTGGCAAGTCATGTTAACATTGTACAAGACATTGGATCGGTCGCATTTAGAATACTGTGTACAGTTCTGGCCACCACATTACCAAAAGGATGTGGACACTTTGGAGAGGGTGCAGAGAAGGTTTGCGAGGATGTTGCCTGGTATGGAAGGTGCTAGCTATGAAAAAAGGTTGAGTAGGTTAGGTTTATGTTCAATAGAAAAAAGGAGATTGAGGGGGAGACCTGATTGAGGTTTATAAAATCATGAAGGGCATAGACAGGGTGGATAGAAACAAGCTTTTTCCCAGGGTGAGGGATTCAATAACAAGAAGTCACGCTTTCAAGGTGAAAGGTGGAAAGTTTAAGGGGGATACACGCGGTAAGTACTTCACACACAGAGGGAGGTGGGCATTTGGAACGCGTTGCCAGCAGAGGTGGTAGAGGCAGGCACGGTAGGTTCATTTAAGATGCGTCTGGATAAATGCATGAGTAGGTGGGGAGCAGATGGATATAGATGCTTAGGAATTGACTGACAAGTTTAGTCAGTACATTTGGATCGGTTCAGGCTTGGAGGGCCGAAGGGCCTGTTCCTGGGCTGTAAATTTTCTTTGTTCTTTGTTCTTTTAACAGTGATGTGATGGTGTGGAGTGTACTCCTGTATTAATGATGATATCATCTCTCGCCCAACTGAAAGGCTTTGCAAAGCTGGAGGGCACTAAGACCCCAGGAAAACAGCACAGGTCTTTTAGCTGTTGTTGAACATAATATCAGGAAACCAAAGAACTACTTGTCCAAACATGCAATGGTACATTCCCACTAGTGCAGAATTGCAGTGCCCACTGTATTGTATGAAACCCATGCTGGACTGAGCTGTGCATGGAGAGGTCTGCATTGCTCTCACTCTGCAAGAATTTGCCTCTCAGTTTCCTCTGAACACTGGGGCAGCTCAGTAGAGGGATGTGAAGGTGACCTGAGTTTGAATTAGACCCTCCAGCTCACTCCAACCAATCAATCTCTTCAACTAGAGAACAAACTGGCTGAAGAAAGGGCACCTGGGCTGTTTCCTCATGACCTGGATTGAGGTACAGTGGGGACTGGGCAGAGCTGGACAGTTTGGGCCAGATTGTGTAAGAGGGAGGAATATGTAATCATGCCATTTTGGCGATACATCGATAAGGTTTAGAACTTAAAAAGCTCTACAATATTTTGAAATCAGTTTAGAGAATATCTGGAAATAATTCAGGAAACAGAAATACCACAGACATGTCCCATGTGTACATGTGATGATTTATGAACTCAATTTACAGACAAGAAGTTTGTTTTTCAAATTGCTTTTACAAATGGGCAGCATGGTGTTTTTAAATAGTAAAACATTGGATGCAGTTTGCTACTTTGGTTGTGAAGACTAACACTTCAAATATCACTACAAACTTGATAGTTTTAAAACATGCTCATTCCCTGCTCTGCTTTGACTTGCCATTTCTAGTTGTCAGACATATGGGAATATTTTCTAAGTGAGGAACTAGGGACCTCTGAGAAGCAGAGTGAGTTGGGATTCAGATACACAAAGAGAGTCAATAGCTACAGAGCGTGATCAAAAGGCTGATGGAATGTTGGTCTTTATCTCTAGGGGCTTGGATTGCAAGTGAGAGGGGAGATGTGCTTTATTCCTACAGATTGATGATCAGACATACAGCACTGCAGTTTAGGTAGGATATTGACCTTGAGGTGTGTGCAGCACAGAATAAATGTGAGTGGCAGCAAGACACTCAACCCTTGATGACTATTCTGCTTTCAATAAGAGTGACCTTCTATCTCAACTGCCGTATCGATCTCTGTGAATCATAGAATCCTTATATTGCGCAGAGGCCATTTGGCCCATTAAATGTACACCAACTCTCTGAAAAGCATCTCACCCTATCCTCAGAACCCCACATTTACCATGGCTAATCCCGCTAGCCTGAGCAGCACAGAACAATTTAGTATGGCAAACTCTCCTAACCTGCACATCTTTGGACTGTGAGAGGAAACCAGAGCACACAGACATGAGGAGAGTGCAAATACCACACAGTGACCTGAGGCTGGAATCAAACCTGGGTCCCTGGCACTGTGAGGCAGCAGTGCTAACCAATGAGCCACCACGCCACCCACACGTCAATTGTGTTGAGTAGATTGAATGACTCAGCATTCACAAACTCTTCACATTTGGGAAATTGCCAAGATTCACAACTCTGAGTGCAATGATTTCTCCTCATCTTCATCTTAAATGGCTTACCTTTTACTTTAGGACTGAGAGCCCCCTACCCATTTGGCATTTCCCAGTCAGAGAGAGCCTATTCTCAGCTCCTCACCTCAAGACATTTAAGAATTTTATCTGTTTCAATTTCTCATTCCTCTAAACCCAAGGGGTTCGAGAATCTACTAAATCTTTTCTCACAGCACAATTCCCCAAATCCTTTTGTAACACGGCTAACATAACATTTGCCTTCCTAATTGCTGACTGAACCTATATGCTAACCTTCTAAGATTTATGTATTAGGAAATCTATTAGTCTCTGAATGCAAGGTTTTCCCAGGCTCCAGATATTAGAAACAAATCTGTTTTTTTCAATTTTCCTATCAAAGTGAATAACTTCAAGCTTTGCCACATTTTGTTCTACTAATCATGTTCTTATGCTGTCACTTTAACCTGCCTATATACTCCGTAATTTACTCAAAGGGCAATGCTGTGTGATCAAACAGTGAACTCAGAAGTGTTATTTGCAATCGCCACAACTAGGCCATTAATATAAACAGTAAAGATTTGAGGCCTAAATACTGATCTTTATTGTATACTCCCACCCCCAATTACAAACCGCCATTCAGAAAATGTCTGAATTATCCCTACTCTCAGCTTTCTGTCCATGAACACAATCACAGTCGATGCTAGGATATTACTCCCATTCCCAAGAATCCTAATGTGTTCGTGGAACCCTTGTTAATTTTTCATTTTTCAAACTTTATACAAAAAAAAACAGGAAACGAACTGATATTTGATTATGAGGCTAGGCCTGCAAATTAATTGGAGGTTGATTTTCATTCAAAGAACACTCCAGATTAATCAGAGGCAAATCAGAGCAAGACTTATACACTTAATGGTAAGGTCCCAGGGAGTATTGCCAAACAAAGAGATCTTGGAGTGCAGGTTCCTTGAAAGTGAAGTTGCAGGTGCCTAGAAGGGTAAAGAGAGTGTTTGTTATGCTTTCCTGTATTGGACAGAGCATTGAGTATAGGAGTCGAGAGGTCATGTTGAGGCTGTACAGGACATTGGTTAGGCCACTTTGGAATATTGCGTGCAATTCTGGTCTCCCTGATATAGGAAGAATGTGTTGAAACGTGAAAGGGTTTAGAAAAGATTCACAAGATGTTGCCAAGGTTGGAGGATTTGAGCTACAGGGAGAGGCTGAACAGGCTGGGGCTGTTTTCCCTGGAGTGTCGGACACTGAAAGGTGACCTTATAGAGGTTTATAAAATCATGAGTGGCATGGATAGGATAAATAGACAAGGTCTTTTTCCTGGGATAGGGGAGTCCAGACCTAGAGAGCATAGGTTTAGGGTGAGAAGAGAATAATTTAAAAGGATCCTAAGGGGCAACTTTTTCACACAGAGAGTGGTACGCGTATGGAATGAGCTGCCAGAGAAAGTGGTGGAGCCTGGTACAATTACAGCATTTAAAAGGCATTTGGGTGGGTAGATGAATAGGAAGGGTTTGGAGGGATATGGGCCAAGTGCTGACAAATGGGACTAGATTAGGTTAGGATATCTGGTCGACATGGACGAGTTGGACTGAAGGGTCTGTTTCTGTGCTGTACATCTCTATGATTCTATGACTCTAGACCTTTCAGTTCTGGAGGTGCACTATATATAAATATTATGGCATATGTTGAATGTTAACTGGGGCTTCCTACAACGAGAACCTGTCTAACAGGCAGAAACTCATGATCGAATTGTTTTTGAACTATGTTTAAGTCAGAAAGTTCATGCCTGCAAAATCTGCAGGATGAAGGTTTATTTGCTCCCTTTTTGTCCTTTTTTGTCCTCCCAGCATCAACTTGTTGAAAGTTCAGAGAATAAAATCTCAGTAATAAGTAATTGTATGCATTGGTGTTATCAGAAACCAATCGCCATTAGCCTGTGATGTCATGGTTTGTGGAGTCTGCTTAAGTGAACTGGCCAATTACAACACATACTTTTTATTTATTTTGATTTATCCTTTAATTGTGTCTGTTTGTCTTTGTGAGTGGGAGGTTAGAATTAAAGAAGATTTGGTTTAAATCTGAGATATTAATTAGGTTACCATGTGGTTTAACTTTGCTCTGCTAAGCTATTCTCTTATTAATAGGTTGTTAAGTCTTTCATTGAACCGTTAACCAATAATCCAGCAAACCTTCTGTGCTGACTACTCAGGGCACCTCCCTACTTGCACAAAACGTAATAATTGTGCCATTTACTTTCCTTTCCCATAATCCCTGCAACCCCCCCCCCCCACCCCTCTCTCTCATAGCCTCTAATGGAATGTGTGGGGCTAGTGCCTCTGGTGTGTGCCCTGAGGTATTCATGCCCAGTGTCCATCTCTGAAATCCTTCAGTATAAGCAGCAAGCTGAATTCCCCAGGTACCTGCTCTGATTTCCATGTTGAATTTCCTTGAAGTCTAACTTGCTTAGCACACTTGGTAAGCTAGAAAGCTGCATACTGATGAGACGAAGTGGGCAGTGGGCAAGGCATTCAGCTCACAATAAACTTCTTCACTTGCAATTCACTGTTACCCATCAAAAAGAGTATCAACTCTCTGCTGTCCAAAACATAAAAGATAAAGTGAGCTGCACCCAACTTTGAAATTGGCCACGCCAGACTTTCATCTGATTCAGTGCAAATCTCACCCATGTTGCTCAGACCCCGATAAGATTCTGCCTGTGTTCTTTATAACAATATAAGCTAGTCTGTCCATCATCTACAAGGCACAAGTCAGGAGTGTGATGGAATACTGTCCACTTGCTAGGATGGCTGTAAATCCAACAACACTCAAGCTTTGGCACCATCCAGGCCAAAACAACCCCTTTGAGTGGCATCACATCCACAAGCATCAATCCCTCCATCACCAACACTTAGTAGCAGCAGTATGTACTATCTACAGGATACACTGCAGAAATTCACCAAAGATCCTTAGACAGCACCTTCCAAACCCACAACCACTTCCATCCAGAAGGACAAGGGTAGCAGAGGCATGGACACACCATGTTCCCCTCCAAGCCACTCACCAACTTGACTTGGAAATATATTGCTGTTCCTTCATTGTTGCTGGATCAAAATTCAGCACGAAGGCAGCTCATCCACACCTTCTCAAGGGGCAACTAGACACAGGCAATAAATGCTGGCCCAACAGTGACACCCAACTCAACACAAAAAATGAATAAATTAAAAAATTATTGTTTTCATGCCAATTTTTGAGTTAAGCATTTACCTTACAACAATTTGCAATAGCAAATCTTTGAGTTGCTTGTTAAATTAAAACAAAACAGACACTCAGAAGTCCATTTGAAAGAATTCTTCCTTTTACAAGCTCAAAAATGTCAAACACAGCTGTTGCAACTACCATTGAACAACTTAAATCCATGTAACATCTTCTAATCTTCTAATCTTGTCCAAATAAGTGAAGAGACAGCTGCTACTCTACTGATACCATTTAGTTTCTCAGCAGCGACCTCTGTTCTCACTCTCACTGCTCATCGACTGCGCCTTTATCTCCCAACAGTCTTAATCCTGTTATCACAGTAGAAAATGGTCAAGGCAATGGCAGCATAATGGTTATTGTTCCGACATACCCTACCTCTTAATTTTAATTATCTGCACTTTTGTCTGAACCTGCTATGTTGGCAAAAGATAGTTCATCAGTTAGTGGAATCCTTGAAACCCAACAATGTAATCAAATTCATACTTGAATAATAATATTCTGTTTCTTAATTCTGGTAAAGTAGGAAGTCAAACAATAATGTAGCAAACTTCATAATAAGTACACCAACCCAATGAAGCTTAAGTACTGACAAAGAGAGTGGATGAGTATGTGTTGAAATGATAAGAGATAGTAGTACCCACCTTTAATCCCTGTCAGATCCATGGTCCCCCCATCAGCCCACACCCCATTCCCAGCACCTTCCCCTGCCACCACAGGATGTGCATAACCTGCACCCACACCTCCTCCTCACCTTTGTCCAAGGCCCAAAGGATCCTTCCACATCAGATAGAAATTTACCTGTATCTCAACCAATGTCATAATCCGTTGCACCTGACGTGGTCTCCTCTATATCAGGGAGACAGGACGCTGATTTGTGGATCATTTCAGAGATATTCTAGGGGACACCTGCACCAAACCCACCCCACCCTATACCTCCCACCCCCAAGGCTGAACACTTCAACTGCCCCTCCCACTCCACCAAGGACATGCAGGCCCTGGGCCTCCTCCATCGCCAAACCCTTATCACCTGTTTCCAGGAGGAAGAACGCCTCATATTCCACGCTGGACCCTACAACCACATGGGATCAATGTGGATTTCACAGTTTTCACATTTCCCCTCCCCCCACATTAATCTAGTCCCAAGCCTCCAACTCAGCACCGCCCTCCATCACCTTTCCCATCTATCTGATCCACCATCCTTTCCGACCTATCACCTCTCCCCCACCTCTATCCACCTATGGATTTCTCAGCTACCTTCCCCCCCAACCCCACCCCCTCCCATTTATCTCTCAGCCTCCCTGGCCAAAAAAGTCTCATTCCTGATGAAGGGCTTATGCCCGAAACATTGATTCTCCTGTTCCTCGGATGCTGCCTGAACTGGTGTGCTGTTCCAGCGCCACTCTCTCGATCTTTAATCATGAGTCTCAGACAACACATCACACATATCAACAGCAGGAACCTGTCACTTACCATATCATCATTAAATCAGGGTCTTAAACATGTTTCCTATTCCCCTTTACCACTATCCACATTCTTCTTAAGTATATTTTCTTACTGACTCTCAATTGAGCACTGGTTAGCACTGCTGCCTCACGGTACCAGTGACCTGGGTTCGATTTCAGCCTCGGGCGACTGTCTGTGTGGAGTTTGGACATTCTCCCCATGTCTGGGTGGTTTTCCTCCGGGTGCTCTGGTTTGCTCCCACAATCCAAAGCGTGCAGGTTAGGTGAATTGGCCATGCTAAATTGCCCATAGTGTTCAGGGATGTGTAGGCTAGTTGCATTAGTCAGGGGTAAATATAGAGTAATAGGGTAGGAGAATGGGTCTGGGTGGGTTATTCTTTGGGAGGGTTTGTTTGGACTTGTTGGGCCAAATGGGCTGTGTGCACACTGTGTGGGTTTCTATTCTATGTAGTATTCCAAATTCCACACTGCTGTTTCCTTAAATTTTAATTGCTCTTCCAGGTAACAGTGTGTTTAAAATAGTCCTGCCTTTTCAATGTTGGTTCCTTCATAAGTAATGTCTTGAAGAGTCTCATGCCTCTGAACCACATTAACTATTTCGTATTGTGCTCTTGTCAGGTTTTAAACATCTGTGAGACCAATTCTTCAGTGCAAATTCATCATGCATTTCTTCAGGTAATATGTTTCTTAAATAATCTGACACATACCATTTTTGTGCTATCAAACTACCTTACGAAAAGCTCAAGGAGGTATCTGGAAATATTTGTTCACCACCATCTGCATGAACTCAATGCTCTCAGCTAGTGGTTGACAAATGCAGTAAAGTTAATCTGCCCGAATTATATTATTAACAACATTTTCCTGACTTCCAATAGACTGCATTTTGATTGATACCTTTTTGTGAATTGGACTCAGGTTATTTTAATTACATTCAACAAAGGAAGTGAATGTTTTCCATTTTGTGGTGTTTCTTTTTTGCTCATCCTTGTTGTAGTAAAATTAATGAAACTCAAATTTCGAATGAAGTTAATCAAGTTTATTAAATCAAAAGCTTTCGGGAGGGGCAGCGTGATGCTGACCCTAACAGCAGGACGTGACCACGTCGTCTCTCCCAGAACAACAGGTACAACAGTGTTTATACTCTGGATGATGTGTACAACAAAATGCCCGCGAAGAAGGGTTTCTTGTGTTCTGTGCACACGCTCGCAGAAATCACGGTATCCAGGAACGGCATACCATGACATTGTGAGCTGCAAATATTTCTTCTTTAGTTATTTCTTCTTTAGTTGGTTTCTGTTTTTAGTCCCTCCTTGTGTTCTGAGACAGGTGGGAGCATGACGATCAAAATACCTACCTCCATAATCATCACTGGAGCCAGGAAGGGGGTGATTCCCAGGTGACTCAACGAGAAGGCTAGCACCCCTCATAATTCTCACTGTCAAAACTTTCCAACATGAGTTAAGGACAGCCATAACAACTAGCAACAAGCGATGACAATAACAATGAACATGATGACGTTATGCAAAAGGCACAAGACCCAAGATCCACCTTGTAGCCATCCTAGCCACCCTGGGGGATTACAATCATGAAATTGTTTCCCTTCCTGCTGGATCTTATCAGCCTCTAGGTGGATGTAATCCGCTCAGTTAGTTACATTATCTGAGGCGTCCGGAATGTATGTGCAGCACTCGGGGCCAATAATAGTACAGGTGCCACCTTGTACCACTCGCAAATAGTCAAGGGCCAAACGGTTTGATAGCACAACAGTATGGGTGGCAATGACTTCAGCCAACACCTCAGAGACGGCCATGCTAACAGCTGCAAAGCCAGCAGCAGTCTCGTTAGCCAGCCTTTCCAGGTTTGAGGCCATATTGATCAGTTCCCCTAGCAGCCTTAGCAGTCCCACAGGTGGGGAAGGTGATCATAAAGGATCGCTCAGTCTCAGTGATGGACCGTTTGGATCGAAGTGGGTGTAGGTTGCGAAGAAGGCGGAGGGAACTGTAATGGTGAACAAAAGGGAGCACATAGGCAAGGGAGCAAGATTTAGACCAATCTGGAGGGAGCGAAGGGTAAGCCTTCAGACCACAGACAAAATAAGTCCCATTGTAAGTCCTCAGGTAATCAGTCTAAATTGCAGTCCAAATGGTTTTGAATGTTTTCTCTGTAGTCATGTTGATGACCTCAAAGCTCAGAATCCTTCCAGAAAGAAATGATCATCGTCCGGATGGGGTAAGGAGAAGGGAATGGGAACATTCGCTGGTTCCAGCATTCCACCCTGACATGTGATTACTTTTAAAACAAATAGTCCCATGGACGTTCCTTCAGCTGTGATGTTTGTGAGGGACAGAGCTGAGGGGGTGTATGTGAAAGGTTATAGTATGGCTAGAACCAACCTTTCTGGTTTTGCATGTTATAACCTGTGGTCTCCCAGATGGCCTTATCAGTTGCAGAATAAATGGGCCAGTCAGGGCCCTGCATGAATGACTTGGGAGATTCTCTGTCAGGCAGCATCTGAGGAGCAGGAAAATCAACGTTTCAGGCAAAAGCCCTTCACCAGATGGCCTCCTTCTTTAGAGACCACAATTACTCTTCCCACGTGGTTAAGGATGCCCTCCAATGCATCTCATTCACATCCCACCCCTCCGCCCTCAAACCCCACCAATCCAACCGTAACAAAGACAGAACGCCCCTGTGCTCACCTTCCACCCTACCAACCTTCACATAAACCATATCTTCTGACGACATTTCTGCCACCTCCAAACGGACCCCACCATCAGGGATATATTTCCCTCCCCATCCATTTCCGCTTTCCACAAAGACCATTCCCTCTGTGACTACCTGGTCAGGTCCACGCCCCCCAACAACCCATCCTCCCTTCCTGGCATCTTCCCCTGCTACCGCAGAAATTGCAAAACCTGTGCCAACACCTCCTCCCTCACCTCCATCCAAAGCCCCAAAGGAGCCTTCCACATCCATCAAAGTTTTACCTGCACATCCACCAATATCATTTATTGTATCTGTTGCTCCCGATGCGGTCTCCTTTACATTGGGGAGATTGGACCTCTCCTAGCAGAGCGCTTTAGGGAACATTTCCGGGACACCCGCACCAATCAACCCCACCGCCCTGTGGCCCAACATTTCAACTTTCCCTCCCACTCTGCAGGACATGCAGGTTCTAGGCCTCCTCCACTGCTGCTCCCTCACCACCTGACACCTGGAGGAACCCTTCAATCCCAGGGCATCAATGTGGACTTCACCAGTTTCCTCATTTCCCCTTCCCCCACCTCACCCCAGCTCCAACCTTCCAGCTCAGTACTATCCCCATGACCTGTCCTACTTGCCTATCTTCCTTTCCACCTATCCACTCCACCGTCCTCTCTGACCTATCACCTCCATCCCCACCCTCATTCACCTATTGTATTCTTTGCTACTTTCTCCGCACCCCCACCCCCTCTCATTTATCTCTCCACTCTGCAGGCTCTCTGCCTCTATTCCTGATGAAGGGCTTTTGCCCAAAATGTTGTTTTTCCTGCTCCTCGATGCTGCCTGACCTGCTGTGCTTTTCCAGCACCACTCTAGTGTAGACTCTGGTTTCCAGCATCTGCAGTCCTTGTTTTTACCTCGATTCTCTGTCAGACCTAGAGTGTGTGGGGCTTCGAGTACAGAACCAGCATTTAGAGAGATTACTTTGCTGTGCATGCATATAGGGCATGAGTCATTGAGTCATACAGCATGGAAACAAACGCTTCGGTCCAACTAGTTCAAGCCAACCATGTTCCCAAATTAAACTAGTCCCACCTGCCGAAGTTTGGTCTATCTTTCTCCAAACCGTTCCTTTTCATGAAACTGTACCTGTCAGAATCCTGCATGGCCTTAGCAAGGGAGGTTTTAAGAGTTCTGATCATTTGCTCCACTATGCCAGAACTTTGTGGATGGTAGGGTGTGTGAAATAATGCCCATCAATTGAAATACTCTCCCAGTAAAATGGGTCCCTGGTTGGAGCCAATCTGGACCGGCACCACCACCTCCCCCCATACCCCCACCCCCGGGAATCACCTTCACAGCTCAAATCCTTGCCACAATGTTAGCTGCGTAGTTCCGGGTAGGGTAGGCCTCAGCCCACCTGG
This sequence comes from Hemiscyllium ocellatum, assembly GCF_020745735.1. NCBI lineage: Eukaryota > Metazoa > Chordata > Chondrichthyes > Orectolobiformes > Hemiscylliidae > Hemiscyllium > Hemiscyllium ocellatum. Next base: position 166,619,746 of record NC_083401.1, on the reverse strand, counting down.
TGAATTAGGAGAAAGTGAGGACTGCAGATGCTGGAGACCAGAGTTGAAAATGTGTGAAAATTCCTGAAGAAGGGCTCATGCCCGAAACGTCAATTCTCCTGTTCCTTGGATGTCGCCTGACCTGCTGCACTTTTCCAGCAACACATTTTCAGCCCCACTCTCCTCTACTTCATCGTCCACATTCCCCCACACACGTGGCTCACCATCGCCTAACATCCCTCCGCTGGGTTTTCCCGGGTATCTCGGACAATGGTAATGGATTTGGTTGGTGATAGAAGAACAGCCTCCCATTTTGCCCTTCTCATGTTAGAAACCGTGCGTAATTTCCCCACATTTAAAGCTTATACAACTGTGTGTTTGGTATGCAAGGCTATATTCCCTACCATCACAACAGGCTCACTGACCCTCACAGCCCACGCAGCACAGACTAAAGCAGCTATACATCTGGGCAAGCCGTTCACTACAGGACCCTCAGCACTACAGTAATACCCTATAGGTCGCTGCCGAGTAAAAAGCTACCTCTGTTGCAGTAACTGCGGAAGTCTTTACTAGCATCTGGTAATCCCAGTCCCGGTGCTGACATTAACTCTGCTTTCAGTTTCGTATAGTAGTCATCTTGTTCTAGTCCCCAGTCAATAGGGCCCATTGCACGTTCCCCGCCCCCCACCTTTACCAATTGTTGTATGGGCTCAACAACTTTGGCAAACTCAGGGATAAAATTCCTGCATTAATTACACAAGCCTTTCTCACACCATGGACTGTCACTGGTCACGGCATCTGTTGTACAGCTATCTCCCTATGTGCAGGCATCTCTTTGTGCCTTGGGAAATTAAATCTCCCAAGTAAAGAACTTTAATTTTCCCAATCTGAGCTGGCTTTTAACCCTCTGTCCTGCAAGTGCTTCAGGACTAAGTATAGCGCCTCCTGATGGTTTGGTTTGGATTCAGAAGCCAGGAGGATGTCAGAGACATATTGGAGGACCGTACTGCCGTGGGGCAGGTCGATCTCCCTGAGTACCTCACTCATTACACGGTGGAAGATGGCTGGACTGATATGGAATCCCTGAGGAAGTCTGTTCCAGGTATACTGTTTACCCCCCAACGGTAAATACAAACTTATCTTGGGAATCACAATGCAGTGGGACGGACCAGAATCCATTCGCAATATCCAGTACAGTAAGGATTCTGTGGGTGGGAGTGCCTCATTTAAGATTGTGGATGGGCTAGCAACTACAGGGTGTAATTTAGGAATGACCTTAGGGCCGTATAGTCGATTGTGAGACGGTAACTTCCGACAGGGTTGCCAACCGGCCATGTGGGGGATTAGTGGCACTCATAGTGTCTCGGAGAATTCCCCTCTCCACTAATCTTCTCACAATTTCCACAACCCCCAGGCTGGTTTCAGGTTTGATGGGATATTGGCAGTGTGGCTTGTGTTCTGAACCCTCCATGACTTTAATCAAGCCTGTGCCTAATTTAATCTCACCCATACCCCTAGGACGGAGGTGCAAATGGCCCCAAAGCCGTTATCTAGCGGCCAGTCGCGTCCCACAGAGGAGTTGACTTGGACAGTGCTCAAGTGACTCCGTAAGTCCCCATTCTTTCCTTTCTCCCACCGGGACGGGGCCAGGTTAATTCACCCTTCCCACAGTCTATAAAAAACTTTATTCTCCTTCATTAAATCATTTCCCATAATAGTTCCTGCATTGTTTTTACATATAGAAAACCGCACCAGTATAACAGGTGATTGATTTCTACTAGTGGTCTCACTCAAGTACTCAAGTACACAAATTATTTTGTTAGTTGTAGGCCGGGGTAGGTCAGTAATAGATATAGAGGCTCCAGTATCTCACACCGTCTGCCCCCTCCCAGTGCAGACACATAAATCCCATCCCCATCCCCATCCCCATGGGGGCTGCCGGATGCCAGTCTGATGTATTCCCGCTGTTTGTTGGTTTGCCACGTTTTTCCAAACAAGTGCTTTCAGAGTGGCCCCTTTGGCCACCGCACTGACAGGCACAAGGGGACTTCCCGTTGTTCGGGTTCCGCCCCCTACAATCCCGGACAGAGTGCCTGCCCTGTCTTGCTACAACTGTGACACATGGCTCTGGATTTTGTCTTTGTGACCGTGCCCAGATTTTCCTGCTTTGCACGCGGGGGTTGGAGGGTTTTCCTCCTGTGTCCTCCTTAACATCTGCTGCCCACTCTACCAGGGCACCATAGTCTTGGAGAACAAGGACCTCCAATATTTCGGACGGCCTGGTGGCGGGAGACAGCCCGTCTGTGAGAGCCTGGTCAGAGTGGTCTGTCTGAGGAATCCCTGAGCGTTCTGGGTAGACCCGAAAGAGCCGTTGCCCTATTCGGAGGTGCCCAGTCCCTTCTGTTTGCTTTGGTGCTTGGTATCTTTACCCAATTGGTGGGCGGTTTCCGCAGAACATGCAGGATTTCGGCCTTAAATCTGCCGAAGAGCTCCTGCTAATCCTCGATATCTACTTTAATATGGGTGCCCCGGGCCGATCTGCCTCTCCTATAATCCTGGCTCCGTCACTGAGCGGCATCGGCTATGTCAGACCCATTAGATACGAGATGCCACTTGTCCTGGGAGCATACAGCCCGGATCAGTTGGTGGGTATCCCTTAAATGTAGTTGGTGGCCCATCCAGATGGTATCTAATTCAGCCCAAAACTTGACATTATTACTGCAGGGTTGTAAGCGACCCAGAGAAGCTCAGATCTGCTGCAGTCCACCTGCTCTCAACGGATTACATTTTGCATTTGCGTTAGCTCCTTCCCCACTGCCAGTTCCCGGGGCTATGTTAATTCCCTCGGGAGGGTCGCCCGACGATCCAGGGATGTGACCGTGCCTCCCGGGCATCATAAGGTGGCAATATTCCCCACTGACTATCCTCCAGGAACTGACTTTTAGTCGGGAATTGAACCATTTGGTTTTCCTCAGTCCATTTCTTTGTGAATTCCAAAGTCGGACCCTATGAAGCCAGCCAATTGATGGGCCAAAAGGACACCCATTTTCTTGGTCTTGTCTTTCTTTTCACCCAGGAACCAATTTCACTATCGATCCAGTGTCTGGGACCGATCCCACCCACTCTTCCTTGTCTGTCTAATGGCTCTATCATATAGTGGTTAATGAGAGACCCTGGGGGTCCCTATTGATCTCCCTGTCCTGCTATAACACTGATAGGTTTATACTCACAGATCCTCTGTCGGTCGGTCGCGTTTACCCACCTGCCATGACCGCTGTGTGTTTTCCCACCCGCCTATCGGAGTCCCTGTTCCCCGTATCCCGCTTATTTATCTCGCACACTGACAGCTGAGTATGACTCAACTCAGAGGCCCCACAACAGACACTCTCTCATTTACTCTTATCGCACCAACAGCTTCTGTCGTTTGTCCGATATCCTGCTCCGACTCCCGGGAGGTGGCCAGCCTACCCGGGACCGTGAACAGGACCCTGCTCACAGCGCCAATTTGTTGTAGTAAAATGAATAAAACTCAAATTTAGGAGCAAGTCAATCACATTTATTAAACCAAAAAGCTTTTGGGAAGAGCAGCGTGATGCTGACCCTAACTGTGGGACTTAACCACCCAGTCTCTCCCCGAACAACAGGTACAGCAGTTTTTATGGTCTCGACATAAACAAAAAAAAAGCCCGTGAAAGATGGTTTCTGTGTTTTGTGCATGCGTCCGCAGAGATCACTATCCGGGAACGGTGTGTTCAGCAAGTACTTCTTCTTTAGTTATTTCTTCTTTGGTTAGAGTCTGTTTTCAATTCTAAACGGGACAGACCATTGATCACCATTTATAAGCCCTAGAAAAACTTTACTGTCTGATGCAATATTGTCACAATATCCGTCAAAAAACAATCATACGTTCCCGCCTGACCCAATTTATGAATAAATATTGAAATTAAAACAGAAATTGCTGGAAAAGCTCAGAGATCTGGCAACATTCATGAAGAGAAATCAGAACTGTGGAAGGGTCACTGGACCTGAAACACTAACTCGGATTTCTCTGCACATATGCTGCCAGACCTGCTGAGCTTTTCCAGCAACTTCTATATTTGTTTCTGAATTACAGCATCTGCAGTTCTTTCAGTTTTTATTATTAAATGTTGCTGGTTTAAAACAATCTTAGAAGGCCTTTAATTTTCCCCAAAATAGCCAATATACTTTACCAAAACTAATTTTATTAACTTAAACTCCTACCAAATCTAAATCAATTTTTGGTTGACTTGCAGATTTCTTCAAAGTTCAACTTTAACTTCTGAAAAGCTTTCTTCTCTGAAAGTCCATGTAATCAAGACCATGTAGAGTATCCTTAACCAGTTTATTTAAGTATTTCATTATCCCCTTTAATTTAATGTACAATCCCATTCAAACACTTTAAATAAGAAATCAAATCAATCTACCTTTATCAGTTCCAGTGTTAGGAAAGGAATGATGTCTAGGCCTGATGATTTTGTGGTATTTTTATATTATTGATAGATGTGCTTGCACTTCATTTGGAGGTAACTTCTATAGGTTTCCTTCTCAGGCATTCTGTCTTGAATGATGATAGATACTATTGAATGAAACGGAACGCTTCAGAGAACACCTCTGGGCCGCCCGAACCAACCAACCCAATCACCCCGTGGCTCAACACTTTAACTCCCCCTCCCACTCCACCGAGGACATGCAGGTCCTTGGACTCCTCCACCGGCAGAACACAACTACACGACGGCTGGAGGAGGAGCGCCTCATCTTCTGCCTGGGAACCCTCCAACCACAAGGTATGAATTCAGATTTCTCCAGCTTCCTCATTTCCCCTCCCCCCACCTTGTCTCAGTCGGTTCCCTCAACTCAGCACCGCCCTCCTAACCTGCAATCCTCTTCCTGACCTCTCCGCCCCCACCCCACTCCGGCCTATCACCCTCACCTTGACCTCCTTCCACCTATCCCACCTCCATCGCCCCTCCCCCTAGTCCCTCCTCCCTACCTTTTATCTCAGCCTGCTTGGCTCTCTCTCTTATTCCTGATGAAGGGCTTATGCTCGAAACGTCGAATTCTCTATTCCTGAGATGCTGCCTGGCCTGCTGTGCTTTGACCAGCAACACATTTGCAGCTGTGATCTCCAGCATCTGCAGACCTCATTTTTTACTATTGAATGAAAGTCAGATTTGTATTCATTTCATACTTTTAAGACCACCGAATGTTTTAAAGAATTTTAGAGGTAATGAGGTACTTTCTGAAGTGTAAGGTAAATCAAGTACAGGCAGGGCTCAGTGGTTAGCACGGCTGCCTCACAACGCCAGGGACCTAGGTTCGATTCTCGCCTCAGGCGACTGCCTGTGTGGAGTTTGCACATTCTCCCTGTGTCTGTGTGAGGTTCCTCCCACAATCCAAAGATTTGCGGGTCAGGTGAATTGGCCATGCTAAATTGCTCAAAGTGTAAGGTGCATTAGTCAGGAGTAAATACAAGATGGGGGATTGGGTCTGGGTGGGTTACTCTTCAGAGGGTCGGTGTGCACTTGCTGGGCTGAAGATCCTGTTTCCATACAGTAGGGAATCTAATCTAATATAGTCTCAACAAACTCCCACAAACAGCAATGTGTTAATGCATCAGCCAATTTGTTATGTGACATTGATTCAGGGATATGTATTGGCCAGGACACCAGGGGGATAACTCCCCCTGCTCTTTCAAGATATTGCCATTGAGTCAGAAAGAAGGGGGTGTCAGTTTAATGTTTCAACTGAAATATGGAACATCTGTCAATGGAATGCTCCCTTAGTATTGCAGCAATGCTTCAGCCTTGATTTTCATGGATTCAGTCCAAATTATTTGGTAGGGAAAATCTTTTTATCCAAATCAACACCATGTTGTGATAGTTAATCTCAGTGGTTTGCCAGATTTCTTATATACTATGAATATTTATGATGTGGCCATCAATTAAAAATAATAGAAAACAAAGAATCTATTGTGATTCTGCTCAGGTTAAAAAGGAATAAACTCCTTTGCATGTTTGTAAGGTTTATAATGTTTATATGGAATGCATTGCTTTACAGTGTGGATGAAGCAGATTCAGTTGTGTCTTTCAGAAAGGGAATTGGATGATTACCTGATGATAAAGGATTTGCATTTGAAGTAGCAGGGAGATTGGGATCAGCTGAATTACTCTTGTACAGAGTCAGCAGGGAGTTGATTGGTCAAATGGTCTTCTTTTGTGCCAAAAGCACTCTATGATTCTATAAGGTATCACCAGGCACAAGTCTGTCATTCAACATAGGTTCAAAAAATCTCTCTATTGATAAAGAGCCAATCAACAGCTTAGTGTTATAAAAGTTTAGAATTCACATTTGCTTTTCCTACCTTTAGGAATTAAAAATAGTCTCATATCTTGAAGCAAGTACTTAGAAATAATTTAAAGTAATGACCAGGATTTCACAGTAATCAGAATTAACTTTCTGTAGGATCCTCAGCAGTTACCATCCTTTGATATCTCAGTTTTTTTTGCTTTGTACAAAACATATCTTATAATTCTTCCCTCGTCCTTCAGTGCTGAATAGCAAATTAATTTTTTTCTCCGAATTTATTGATACCCTCATATTGAACTCCCTAATTAGCTTTCCAAGAGCCAAACTCCACCCATCCCCCGCATATTCTTTTCGCATTGGTTAATTGTAGTTGATGCACTGAATAGCTCCTTATTCCAGGTGGTGTTAAGATGGGCAATACCTATCTTCTACACTGTGTGTTGCAGGAAGAAGGCTAAATTTTTTTGGAGGTCTATTGAATCTGAGAGTCTGATGAGCAGGAGTGTGGCATATGACCACAGTGGAGTGAACACTCTTCACTTGCTTATCAGCCTTGAGTTCAATCATGCCGTGACCCTATTATCATGGTGTCTGGTTTTGGGTGAGGTTATCTTGTGTGGGGAACTAAACTCTCCAGAATGCTTAGTCTGATCTGTTGGTAAGATTACCTCTTTATTTAATGCATCAGATCCTATTTATGCTCCTGCATCTAACACAAGACTGTCCAAAGTATCACCTCTCTCTGATGTCTACTGTCACCTGATATGGTAGGCTGACTATTTCTCTTTCATTCATATGTGGGACTTGGGCATTACTGGCTGGGCCAGCATTGATAGCCAATCCCTATTTGCCCTTGAGAAGGTGGGGGTGAGCTGCCTTCTTGAATTGCTGCAGTCCACCTGCTAGAACAGGATCTATCTAGGGATGGTACTGGTGAGGTCTGGGGCATTATCTGTAAGGTATGATTCCATAAGAATGACTATGTCAGGCTGTTGGTCGATGCCAGATAATCGGTCCAGTTTCATTTCTTTGTTGTGACTTTCTCGCAATTGATATACCTGAGTGGCTTGCTAGGCCATTTCAGAGGGCAGGTGAGAGTCAAACACATTGCTGTGGCTCTGTAGGCCAGACCAGATGATGATGGCAGATTTCCTTCCCTAAAGGACTTTAGTGAACAACTATATACATAAGGGTAAAAAATGAGGTCTGCAGATGCTGGAGATCACAGTTGAAAATGTGTTGCTGGTTAAAGCACAGCAGGTCAGGCAGCATCCAAGGAATAGGAAATTCGACGTTTCGGGCATAAGCCCTTCATCAGGAACTATATACATAATGCAGGATTAACTCTTTACATCCCTCACACCCTCCAAATTCTTGACTCTGAATCCATCTACATCTCTCCCCAAACTCTCTGTCTCAATGGCTCATAGAGTTAGTTGTAATCTGAAATTTTTTCACATGGCATGTTAGTACAAGTATTTCCCTTCCCAGTTACTGCAGATCATTCCTCCATTTCAGTTAAAGTTTTGGATGCATAGTAATCTGGTCTACATTTCCCATCCGTCTGGGCTTAGTTGGTCATTCTGGTTCACAGTGGATTAATATATCTGAGAAGATGACTTCAATTCTTTTAAAGGATGTCATCCGGCTTTTGCACCAACACTATTCTTGATTCTGTCTAAGCAATTTTTGTCAACAAAAGATTACATGGTTGTAACACACGGCGCACAAGAAATCTTTTAGGTATGTGGAGAGAAGAATCAATTTTTCAGAAGAAATAGGAGCAGGCATCAATCATTCCACCTATTAAAACATCTCCATCATTCGATAGGATCATGACTGCAGCCTAAATGGCACTTTGTTCCCATCATATTCGATACCCTTGAAAACCAAATATCTGTCCAACTCAGCCTTAAATTTGTTCAGTGACTCATTCTAAAGATTATCGATCCTTTGAGAGAAGAAATTCCTCTTCCTCACAGTGTTAAATAGAAATTCCTCATCTCTAATCTGTGTTCCCTCGTTCTAGATTGCTCCCAAGAGGGAATTTTTTTACGCAACTACCTGGCAAGCTTCCTCAGAATTTAATATATTTTGATAAGATCATCTCTTACTCTTTTAAACTCCATTGAGCATTGGTCTCGTTTGCCCAAACTTTGATCACAAAGAAATCTCATTCATCCCACAATGAAGCCTAATGAACCTTCTCTTAACTACTTCCTTTGTAAGAATATCCTTCCTTATGGAAGGGTTAGATGTGGTTGCATCAATGTCCTGTACAGCTGTTGAGAGACTTCTCTACATTTGCATTCCATCCTCCTTTCAATAAAGACCAACATTCCATTTGCCTTCCAAATTACTTGCTAAACCAGCAAGCTAACCTTTTGTAACTCATGCATAGGGTCATCCACTGAACTGTAGCTTTCTGCTACTTCTCGCTTAAATAATCTGCTTTTCTATTCTATCACCAAAGTGGACTTGCTCACGTTTTCCAACATTATGCTCCGTTTGCCAATTTTTGACCCATTTATGTCTCTTTACAGACTCTGCATCCTCCTCACAACTACCTTATCTGACTATCATTGTATCACCAGCAATTTGACTACAATATGCATTAGTCACTTGGTCCAAATTATTATAGGTCTTTAATAGTTGACATTCTAGTAATGATCCTGCTGGGCTTCAGCAGATACAGTTTTCAAACCTGAGAATGACTATTTTATTTCAACTGTTTCCTGTTAGCCAATCCTCAGTCAAAGCTATTACATTACCTTCAATACCATGAGCTCTTATTGGGCATTATGCTTTTACAATGGCACCTTATCAAACAACTTTTGGAAATTCAAATACATTAGATCCACTGGCTATCTTTTATCCATGCTGCTTGCGACATTCTCAAAAAACTCAAGGAAATCTGTCAAACAGGATTGCCCTGCCCTTTCTAAAAGCCATGTGAACTCTTCTTGAGTGTATACTTTTTCCAAATGTCCTCTTGCCACGTCCTTAATAATGGATTCTGATATTTTCCCAATAATAGAAGTTAAAATATCTGGTCTAATTTTCCTTTTTTTCTGTCTCTTTTTCCTTTCTTAAATAGCGGTGTCACATTTGGGATTTTCCATTCTCCTGGGACCTTTACAGAATCTGAAGAATTGTATCCATCATCTCCTACAGTCATGCCTGTTAAGACCTAGCAATGGAGGCTATCACCTCCAGGCAATTTGTCGAGTTTTAGTTCCAATACTCGTCCAGACTGTTTCTCAAGATATCAATTTGTTTTAAACTCATCCCTCCTTTTTATCCCTTGTTTGTGTACTAATTTTTATGGTGATGCCTTTTCTATAAAGAAAAATACAAAAGGAAATCTTATTCAAACATCTTGCTATTTCTTCAAAAGGCTTGAGGTTCTTGTCGCTTGTATTAAAGACAAGGAAGGACTGCAGGGAGGACGAGCAAAATGACTGTGGCATTATAGTGCAGGACATTATCCAAGTTGGTGGGGGAGGTGTTCACCAAAGAAGAATGAAGTTGTAGGCTGAGTGATATGACAATGGCCCCACCCCAATGCACCATGTTCAAAAACATTTTTTTTTAATTAACTTATTCAGAAATTCGATTGCACACCTCTGGAGCAAGTGGGATTTGAATCTGGGCCTCCTGGGTCATAGGTAAGGATACTACAACTGCACCACATGTTCAATGATTAGTCTCCACCTCATTAATACAGAGCTGCAGTCTTTAAATTGCAATAATTTACTGCAGATTAGGGAACTGTGGATCACAATGGTGTGCAGCAGCTCCCAAGTACTATAGCTACAACACATCACCTACCCTTTCAAATTTGAATTTAACAAATAGATTTCATGGTTAGATTACTGCTAAATGATATCCATAGTTACATAATGGAATTGGCAGTGGTTAACTGTAATTAACATGTTACATTATGAATAGAATACATTTTTATCTCCCCATTACCAATATCAATTTTTGTTCATGATTAGAGGGGAAAGAAACTGCCTTAACACCTACTTAATATCTTCTCAACATCTTAATATCTCAGTTCCTCAGCTTCTGGGCCAACTATTCCTGATTCTCTCTTGGACCATTTCTTTATGTAAAAGCCCAGAACAACACTTTCTTCATTGCACCAAATTCCTTTCGTTACCATTTTACTGGATTGTAGCACGCAGAGCCACTGTGCTCAGGCTTTCTCTGCCAATTTTGCACAATTAGTCTGTGTGCCAATGTTTATGTTTTTATACTAGCTCAGCTTCCCGTGAGATGAGTCAACTATTGCTGGAGGAAGCCAGGAACCAGAGGGTGCTTCTAGAGAGAGACTTTTACTGAATCACCAAAAATTAAATAAACTATAATTTACTCCTAAAATAAGTTAAATCAAAGCACCTAGATTTTACAAAGAGATCAGAACTTGAAACTCCCTTCCATACTAAACTCCTGGGTTTAAGCACATGCTTTTCCATCTGTGACTTATTTTGCAGTTAGAAACTTAGACACCACCATTCTGATGAGCTTAATCAGTAATACTATCTTTACAGGATGACATCAAACCACTGGTACTTGAACACAGGTAGAACTGGGACAAACCTGGGTCTGCCAAACAATGATATAAATATTTGACATTTTCTAATATTCAGTCTGAGCAGAATGATTACCAACAGGCTTGGGAAAGGGGTAACATTTAGATTGTCATTAATTGCAAGCTCACAACTCAGCCCTCCTTTCTGTATTTAAATCCAGTTTAAACTGATGGAATGAAAATCTTTTGTTTTTTTGGCTGCAGGGTTTCTTTGTAAGTGATTTTTGGCATCCTTCACAGTTCCTATTGTAGTCTGCATAGATCCTCATATATACTCGCCACTAATTGACAATTTCACTCTGCAGCTGTAAGGATTGCTGGTGTGTGAGATGGAAAGAAAATCAGCTCAGCAGAGGATACTCTTCTGTGACTGTGGCTAAGACACATTATCCAGGAATGTACAATGAACAACTGCTAGAAATTATTAACATGCATCATCACAATTTTTCTCCATTAATTTTACTGTGGTATTTATTTACTAATAAACCTAATTCTATTTAAGTTAGAGAGCATCATCATCAAAATAGTTGACAGCAAAATTTGATACTAATGATAGGAATAATTTCCATTGTTTCCAATTTGGAAAAAGAGTAAAGCTGTTCATAATACCAAACACAGTCAGAGTTCTTGTGGTTGAGTGACTAAAGTAAACTTACATTTTCCACCTAGCACTAGCATTCTTTGAATAAAACAACCTTTTTCTTTCATAATGAACAACAGTTGAGAACAATTTCTGAATTGCTCTCCTGAACCTGCTTTTGTTTGAATATATCCTTCCAGTTGGAAAGTTCGAGTCACAATGTTTAATGTCACTCCAATAATTGAAAAAAAAGCTTCTACATTCACACTCAACTGACTCCAGAGAGATTTGACTTAATGATAAACCAGGACTTTACCCATTTGTTTCCCAGCACATTTAAAATAAAACTGAAAAAATGGCAATGGAGGAGGGAGAGCAAACTAATTGGGAGTTATAAAAGTAAACAGCAAATACCAACAGGCTTCCAATGCTCAATATAATCAATTCCCTGGGTGGGATGTATCCTACATAGCTGATGGAAGTAAGCAATGAGATAATGGCAACTCTGTCCAATAACTTCCAATTTTCTTCAATGATGGAGTAGTCCAGAAATTGGGAACATTGTAAATGATACACTCATGTTCAGAAATGTAGAAAGTGATAAGTCCAGAAACTACGGACAAATCAGCTTAACTGCAATGGTGTAAAAACAATTAGTTGTCTCAGAATATTTAGGTTTAACTATGACAGCGTTCACAAACCTGTTAAAGAGATTTTGCATTTGACTAACTTGCTTGCATTCTTTAGTGAAGTAATGAAGCAGCCTGTTGCAGCCAGTGGGCTTGATAAGATGGTTATAATTGAGGGAGGTCAACCATCTCTGCTCAAAGTCATTACTTCAAGAAACGTTCAGGCCCAACTAGCTTCAGATGCTTCACCAATGACCTTCCCTTCATTGTGTCATAGAATGAAAGAAACAGGCCATTTGGCCCATTGAGGCACGACCAACCGTCTGAAGAGCATTATTGTAAATATTCACTTCCTCGATCACTGGGGCACGCCAGCACAGTGTACACCGTTTAAAGGCAGCTTCAGCGGTTCCGTCCAAACCAGAAACGCTACAACCTGGATAGACAAGGACAGCACAAACCTGTGGACACCACCACTGCAGGACTCATAACATCTCAACTTGGAACTATATCACTCTTCTTCTGCTGTAATTCATTAAAAAACATGGATCTCCATTCCAAACAAGACTGTGGGTTCACCGAGACCAGATGGGCTGCAAAGTTGAAAGAAGCTGGTTTGCTACTCAAGGGAAATCGGGGAAGGGTAATACATTATTACCACCCCCCCCCCCATCCTGCTATTCACATAACCATACTAACAAGAAGAGGCCACCAGACCCTTTCAGCCTGCTCTACCATTTAAGAAGATCATGGCTGATCGAATTTTAACCTCAAATCTACATTCCTGCATATCCCAGTAAACCTTCATCTCTTTAGTAATCAAGAATCTACCTACCTTTTACTTAGAAATGTTTCTTAGATTCTGCATCTGCTGCTTTTTGAGGAAGAGAATTCCAAAGTCTCTCAATCATCTGAGAGAAAAAAAACTCCTTAACTATTTTAAATGGGTAAGCCCTTAGTTTTAAACTGACCCCTAGTTCTAGATGCTCCCACAAGAGCAAGTATTATTTAACATCACCCAGTCTGAACATGATATATAGTGTTATAGAGTCATAGATATGTACAGTACGGAAACAGATCCTTCGGTCCAACGTGTCCATTCCGACCAGATATCCTAACCTAATCTCGTCTGATTTGCCAGCACTTGGCCCATATCCCTCTAAACCCTTTCTATTCATATATGCATCCAGATGCCTTTTAAATGTTATTATTGTACCAGCCTCCACCACTTCCTCTGGCAGTTCATTCCATACACACATCACCCTCTGAATGAAAAAGCTGCTCCTCATATCCCTTTTAAATCATTCCCCTCTTACATTAAATCCATGATCTTTACTTTTGGACTCCCCTAAAAGGCTTTGTTTATTGATCCTATCCATGCTTCTCATGATTTTATAAAGTTTTGTATGGTCACCCCTCAGCTTCTGACACTCCAGGGAAAATAGCTCCAACCTATTCGGACTTCCCCTTTAGCTTGAACCCTCCAAGCCCAGCAACTTCCTTGTAGATTTTTCCTGAACCCTTTCAAGTTTAAGAATATCCTTCCTATAGCAGAGAGACCAGAACTGAAAATGATATTCCAAAAATGGTCTAACCAATGACCTGTAGAGCCATAACATGACATTCCAACTCCCATGCTCAATGAACTGATCAATGAAGAAAAGCGTACCAAACACCTGCTTCACGAACCTGTCTACCTGTGACTCCACTGTCAAGGAACTTTACACCTGCAATCCTAGGTCTCTGTACGGCAAAACCCCCAGGGCCATACCATTAACTGCAAAAGTCCTACCAGGTTTGCCTTACCAAATTGCAATACCTCACATTCACCTCAATTAAACTCAATGTGCCTCCCTTCCACTCGTTGGTCTATCTGATCAAAATCCCATTGTTCTCAGATAACCTTCTTCACTGACCAATAGAATACCAATTTTGGTGTCATCTGCAAACTTACTAACCATACCTCTTATATTCACATCCAGATCAGTTATATAAATACTGAAAAGCAATGGACCCAGCACCAATCCTTGCAGTATACCACTGGTCACAGGCCTCCAGTACAAAAAACAACCCTCCCCTACCTCATTCTATCTCCTACCCTTAAGGAAATTTTATATCCAATTGGCTAGCTCCCCCGGTTTCCATGTGATCTAACCTTACTAACCAGTCTATCATACAGAATCTTGTCAAACACCTTGCTGAAGTTCATATAAACAATGTCTACCACTCTGCCTTCATCAATCTCCTTTGTCACCTATTCAAAAAACACAGTCAAGTTAGAGACATGATTTCCCACACACAAAGCCATGTTGACTATGCTTAATCAGTCCTGCTTTTCCAAATGCATGTAAGTCCTGACCATCAGAATTGTCTCCACCAATTTGCCCATCACTGACATAAGGCTCACCAGTCTGTAGTTCCCTATCTTTTCCTTACCATCTTTCTTAAATAATGGCTCCACCCAGCTGACCTCCAGTCTTCCAGCACCGGACACATGGCTGTTGAAAGAAATATCTCAGCAAGAGGCCCAGTAATCCCTTCCTTATCTTCCCACAGTTCTGGGATCTGTAAGAGGCCCTATTTTCTCCCTAGTTACTCTTTTGCCCATAATGCATTTGTAGAATCTCTTTTCCCTATTTGCCAAAGCTCTCTCATGTCCCCTTTTTGCCCTCCTGATTTCCCTCTTAAGTATACTCCGACTGCCCTTGTATTGCTCTAGAGATTCACTCAATATCAGTTGCCTGTACCTGACAGACAAGGTCAAATTTTGCTCCTTTTCTCATCAATACTTCCACATATTGAATAAAACAATTTTCTTGAACACACTTAACAAACCCCTCTCCACCCAAGCCCTTAACACTATGGCAGTTGCAAGGTTTGTGAAGGTTTGTAGCTCAGGTTGAGGTTTAGGGTGTAGGTTGGCTCGCTGAGCTATAGGTTTGATATCCAGACGTTTCATTACCTGGCTAGGTAACATCATCAGTGGCGACCTCCAAGTGAAGCGAAGCTGTTGTCTCCTGCTTTCTATTTATATCTTTCTCCTGGATGGGGTTCCTGGGGTTTGTGGTGATGTCATTTCCTGTTCGTTTTCTGAGGGGTTGATAGATGGCATCTAGATCTATGCGCTTGTTTATGGCATTGTGGTTGGAGTGCCAGGCCTCTAGGAATTCTCTGGCATGTCTTTGCTTAGCCTGTCCCAGGATAGATGTGTTGTCCCAGTCGAAATGGTGGTTTTTTTTCATCCGTGTGTAGGGCTATGAGGGAGAGGGAGTCATGTCTTTTTTGTGGTTAGCTGGTGTTCATGTATCCTGGTGGCTAACTTTCTTCCTGTTTGTCCTATGTAGTGTTTGTGGCAGTCCTTGCATGGAATTTTGTAGATGACGTTTTTTTGTCCATGGTTTGTACTGGGTCTTTTAAGTTTGTTAGTTTTTGTTTGAGCGTGTTGGTGGGTTTGTGTGCGACTCGGATTCTGAGGGGTCTCAGTAGTCTGGCTGTCATTTCTGAAACTTCTTTGAAACTCCCCTCGGAATTCTGCTGGCTGTTATGTTGCTTTCTTGGCTGCTCTTTGCTGTTCTCCCCCAACTGTTCAAAATGTTTGATTTTATACCCCAACACATCAGATCTTTTTATTGGTTTGATGTCATCCAAAACAGTAAAATTCAAATTTGATTGGATTTTGGTCTCTGGGCATAGTTTAAACCAATTGGCCAAATTTGCATTTGTTTTGTAACCATGGGAACGCAGCTCCAGCTATTTGTGTCAACCAAGTGTTAGGTTTGTAAATCTTTCAGCACACTCTGTGTCCATGCCAGCTTCCACTCTCTCTTAAAGGTACAGTACACACCTACACCTTCATTACACCTCTCCCCTTAAGAAAAAATGAACCATCATAATGAAAAGGTAGCTTCATTTTTTTTCTATTCCTTAACCACATTACCATGGCATATATATGACTTTAATCTAAGTTCATCTTAACTTCTTTCCACATATATATAAAACATTGGATAGATACCAATCTCATCTATACTTTATCAGCTAAATCCTCTAATGCATTCTTACGAACCACAACATGTACAATTTGTAAATTAGAAGACTGTAACATAAGACACTAATGAAATAGTTTCATATTCTTGTCTTTAAAGCATTCTAAGAATGTAAGAGGACTGTGATCCGTGCACACTACCATCTCTGACACATTGTTCGTGACGTACACATTAAAATGTTGTAAGGCCAATACCAAACTCAATAGTTCTTTTTTGATGGTGGAGTATTTCCTCTGGTGGATGTTGAGTTTCTTCGAAAAGTAACCAACTGGCAGTTCAATCCCATCATCCTCTTTCTGTGACAGTACAGCTCCAACTCCTATGCCACTTGATCGATGGGAACTTTAAAAGGTTTTGAAAAGTTTAGTGTAGCTAAAATTGGTTTGATGGTTAATATTGCTTTTGAATGGTCGAATACCTCCTGGCATTGTTCTATCCACCAAAACTTTATGCTCTTCTTCAGCAAATCGGTTAACAGTGCCACTACACTGCTGAAGTTTGGAACAAACTTTTGATAGAATCTGCTGAGTCCTAAGAATCAAAGCACCTCTTTCTTTGAAGTTGGTTGTGGAAATTCCTCGATGGCCTTCCTCTTTGAGTTCCATGGAGTCAACCTTCCATGATCGATGTTATGTCCTAAGAACGTCACTGCTGCTTTCGTGAATTCTGTTTTATTTAAGTTTATCACCAGTTTTGCTTCTCATAGATGTTCAAAGAGCTCTGACAACTGTCCATGTGATCTTTCCAGAACTTACTAAAGATCACTACATCGTCCAAATAGACTGCACAGTTTGTTAACCCAGCCACAACTCTGTTCATGAGTCTTTGGAATGTGGCAGGTGCACTCTACATTCCAAAGGGCTTCACTTTGAATTGATATAGCCAATTTGGGGTTACAAATGCAGAAATTTCTTTTGCCTTATCTGATAAAGATATCTGCCAGTAACCATGCAGTAAGTCCAACTTGGTGATGTAACTGACTTGTCCAACTTTCTTGATACAGGCCTCCAATCTAGGAATTGGACATGAGTTTAATTTTGTAACAGCATTGACCTTTCAATAATTCACGTAGATTTGTTAAGTCCCATCTGATTTGGGAACTAAGACAATCAGTGAACTCCATTCATTCTGGCTCAGTTTAATAATATCCTCGTTGAGCATGGTCTCCACCTCCATTTGGACCTGTTTGGCATTGAAAGAAATTAAGTTGATAGGGGTGTTGTTTTATTGGAACAGCATTCCCTATGAGTACTTCATGTACAATAGCATTAGTCCTCCCCATCAGATTGCTACATATGTCCTCATACTGCAATAAGAAACATTTCAACTGCATTCTTTGTTCATAAGGCAGTAGCTTATTAACTTATCCTATTTCTCAAGGACTTCTTCATTTTTTGACATATTTTGAGGCACATCATCTGGATTTGATTTCTCACTCCACGGGACAGTAACTAACACCTGTTTCTCCAGTTCTTTCTCTCTAGTGTAATACGGTTTCAACAGTAATACAGTTTTTTTGTATCTGGCATGTTTACTAAATAGCTCAACTTTTTCTCAATTTGAAATGGACCACTAAACCTGGCCTTGAAGGGATCTCCAATCACTGGTAACAGTACTAACATGTTATCCCCTTGGGAAAACATCTGAATCTCAGAGCTTTTATCTGTCACATGCTTCATTCAACACTATGCCCTCTTTAGGTGCTGTTTAGCTAATTCACCTACTCGATTTAATCTCTCCCCCGCCTCCAATAGGTAATCTAATTGTGAGACCTCTGACTTTCAATTTCTCTTTAATTAATTTCAAAAGGTCTCTCACTTCATGACTGAACATTAACTTGAAAGGAGTAACCTGAATAGATTCATTTGGGGCATCTCTAATGGCAAACAATACGAATGGGATACCTTTATCCCAATCATTTGGGTAATCCTGACAGTATGATCTCAACATGGTCTTCAAGGTCTGGTGCCACTTTTCTAAAGCTCCCTGGGATTCAGGATGATACACACTGAATTTAAAGTGCTGTATACCTAAGCTATCCATAACCCCCCCTTAAACAGCCTAGCAGTAGAATTTGACCAGTGGTCTGACTGAATCTCTCTGGGTAGCCCGTACTGTGTGAAGAAAGCTGCTAACTCTGCTATCACCCTTTTTGCCTTACTACTCCGTAATGGAATTGCCTCCGGAAATCTGGTAGACACATCCATTATGGTTAACAAGTCTGGTTCCCACTTTTAGTTCTCGGGAGGGGACCTACACAATCAGTTATAACCATATGAAAAGTTATTACATGCGGGAATTGGCAACAGTGGGGCTAGTTTTATTACTGCCTTTGGCTTACCTACCATTTGGCACGTATGACATGTTTGGCAAAAGTTAAACACATCCTTGTGCATTCCAGGCCAATAAAAATGTTTTTGTATCTTAGCCTGAGTCTTTCGTACCCCTAGGTGACCTCCTACAGGTGGATCATGTGCCACTCATAACACTTCCTGTCTGTATAGAACATGGAACATTACAGCGAAGTACAGGCCCTTTGGTCCTCGATGTTGTGCTGCCCTGTGAAACCAATCTACACTATTCCATTTTCGTCCATGTGCCTATCCAATAACCATTTCAATACCCTTAAAGTTGGCAAGTCTACTATTGTTGCAGGCGATGCTGAAGATCTAAACCCCTCAAGAGGGGCATCTTGGTTCGAGATCAGTCAAAAGAATCAACGAAATGCAGTCTGTACAAAGGCAAAGGTCATTAGTTTATTAAATTAAGGCACCTTGACGCAATTCTGTCCAGAAACACAGAGATTAAAGCTTCTGTGTTCGGTGATGAAGTTGCGCAATTACATTTGAAAATTATACATTATTTATATGTTTTTAAAGAGATAGTACACTTTTAATTACAAGAAAAGACCAATCACATGTAATAAAGTGATATGATTTACAGCAAGTTAATCCAATGATATTTCCTGGGAAAGGGTTCTTAATTACAAGAGAAGTCCAATCAACTGTAATATAGTGAGATGATTGACAACAGGCTAATCCAATGATATCCCTGGGAAAGAATTCTTAATTAATGTAGATCACTGTCTTATGCAAGCAGTTCAAGGTTAGTTTGAATACCAAATCACTGTCTTATGATTCATTTTATGAAAAATCCATTGGTCTGTCTTATCTCTAAATACAACCAAATTAGCAAAGCATCAGTTCAAGTTCACAGAGTCAGGTCATTACTTGCAGCCATTTTGTTGTGTTATTTTAAATTGAAAAGCCACTTTGTGGTTAATAAAAATCCACATATACTTGTTGCTTCTGACAACAGCCTAAATTCAAATTTTAGATCCTCAATGCATTCCACGCCCTTACTACTCCCTGAGTAAAGAAACTACCTTTGACATCAGTCCTCTATCTATCACCCCTCAATTTAAAGCCATGCCCCCTCATGCTAGCCATCACCATCTGAGTAAAAAGGCTGTCACAGTCTATCCTATCTAACCCTCTGATTATCTTATATATCTGGATTAAGTCACCTCTCAACCTTCTTCTCTCTAATGAAAACAGTCTCAAGTCCCTCAGCCTTTCCTCATAAGACCATCTCTCCATACCAAGCAACATCCTAGTAAATCTTCTCTGAACCCTTTCCAAAGCTTCCACATCCTTCCTATAATGCGGTGACCAGAACTGTAAGCAATATTCCAAGTGCAGCTGCACCAGAGTTTTGTACAGCTGCAACATGACCTCATGGCTCCGAAACTCAATCCCTCTATCAATAAAAGCTAACACACCATATGCCTTCTTTACAGCGCTATCAACCTGGGTGCCAACTTTCAGGGATCTGTGTACTGGACACTGAGATCTCTCTGCTCATCTACACCACCAAGAATCTTACCATTAGCCCATTCCTGTTATTTCTTCCAAAGTGAATCACTTCACATTTTTCCACATTAAACTCCATTTGACACCTCTCAGCCCAGTTCTGCAGCTTATCTATGTCCTTCTGTGAACTAAAACATTCTTCGTCACTATCCACAACTCTACCAACCTTAGTGTCATTCGCAAATTTACTAACCTAGGCTTCTACACCCTCATCCAGATCAAACAAAATGAACCCAAAACAGATCCTTGTGTTACACCACTAGTAACTGAATGCCAGGGTGAATGCCCGACTCAGGCGACTGACTGTGTGGAGTTTGCACGTTCTCCCCGTGTCTGCATGGGTTTCCTCCGGGTGCTCCGGTTTCCTCCCACAGTCCAAAGATGTGCAGGTCAGGTGAATTGGCCATGCTAAATTGCCCATAGTGTTAGGTAAGGGGTAAATGTAGGGGTGTGGGTGGGTTGCGCTTCGGCAGGTTGGTGTGAACTTGTTGGGCCTAAGGGCCTGTTTCCACACTGTAAGTAATCTAATCTAAAAAATTTCCCATCAACCACCACCCTCTGTCTTCTTTCAGCTAGCCAATTTCAGATCTAAACTGCTAAATCACTCTCAATCCCATGCCTCCATATTTTGTGCAAACCTTATCAAATGCCTCACTGAAATCCATATACATCACATCAACCACTTTATCCTCATCCACCTGTTTGGTCACCTTCTCAAAGAACTCAATAAGATTTGTGAGGCACAACTACCCTTCACAAAACCATGTTGACTATCCCTCATCAACTTATTCCTTTCTGGATGATTATAAACCCTATCTCTTATAACCCTTTCCAACAATTTACCCACAATCCAAGTCAGGCTCACTGGTCTATAATTACCAGCGTTGTCTCTACTCCCCTTCTTGAACAAGGGGCCAACGTTTGCTATCCTCTAGTTTTCTAGCACTGTTCCTGTAGACAATGACAGTGTAAAGATCAAAGCCAAAGGCTCAGCAATCTCCTCCCTGGTTTCCCAAAGAATTCCAGGATAAATCCCATCTGGCCCACGGGCTTACCTATTTTTACACTTTCCAGAATTGCTAACACTTCCTCCTTGTGAACCTCAATCCTATCTAGTCTAGTAGCCTGTATCTCAGTATTCTCCTTGACAACATTGTCTTTTTCCAGTGTGAATACTGACTAGAAGTATTCATTTAGCCATTCCCTTATCTCCTCTGACTCCACGCACAGCTCTCTGGCAACATAATCTGGGGCACTTTGGCCCATTTCTCCTCTGCACTAACCTGCTGTGGTCTCCATTTTCATGTTTCGATTTTGTCTTTTAGATAATGACCCTCCTTTTCGGAGTACACATCTACATATACATATTTTATCACCTTGTCATTCTTTTGCAAGTCCATTAGCCTTTTGGGACCAAACACTTCTGTCTGACCTTCTGCCCCATTTAGGGTTTTCCTGCACCAGTACATCAAACAGGGGATCAACTAACTGAACCTCAACTCCTTCACCGTTCTCATTACTTTTAGCTTTGTGCTGTGACTTGATAGTAGGATCTGGTTTCCACATGATCTTTTAACTCCTCAGCTTCTTGGTCTTCCTTGGGCGTCTCCACAACAAGGACTGTCACTCCCACCTTGAATCCTGCCAAATCATTCCCAAGAACAAACTGAATTCCTGGAACTGGCACTCTGTCAATCACTCCTACTGTTACTTCCCCAGTCTTAAGTCGTCACTGCAACCTGATCTTACATAAGGGAATGCTAAATTTCTGTCCATCTATCCCACAAATTATTACACTCTCGGGTAACATATCAGAAAGAGTGCAAATTCGTTCATCGCTGACTATCAGCAGAGTGAGGAATGGATGTGCAGGGTGAGGAATGGATGTTACAGATTCCAGGGCTTAGATCTTTCATTAAGAACAGACAAGGTGATAAAAGAGGGGGAGGTGTGACCTTGTTAGTCAAGGACAATATAACAGTGGCTGAAAGAACTTTTGCTGGGGACTCGTCTGCTGAAGTAGTGTGGCTTGAGGTTAGAAACAGGAGAGGAGAGGTCACACTGTTTGGAGTTTTCTATAGGCCTCCACAGAGTTCCAGGAAGGTGGAAGAGTGGGTTAGCAAAATTATTCTGAGTAGGAGTGAAAAGAACAGGGTGGCCATTATGAGGGACTTTAATTTCCCCAACGTTGACTGGAAATGCTATAACTCTAGTACATCAGATGGATCAGTTTGTGCCCAATTTGTACAGGAGGGTTTCCTGACACAGTATGTCGAAAGGCTGACAAGAGGGAAGGGCATACTGGATCTGGTGCTTGGTAATGAACCAGGCCAGGTGTTTCATTTAGTTGTAGGTGAGCACTTTGGAGACAGTGACCATAATTCAGCTACTTTTAGTTTAGCGATGGAAAGGGATAGGTACCTACCACAGGTCAAGAGTTATCGATGGGGCAAGGGGCAATTATAATGCGATTAGGCTGGAATTAGGATGCATAGAATGGGGTAGCAAAATGCAGGGGATGGGGACAATGGAAATGTGGAGCTGGTTTAAGAAACAGATATTGCGTGTCCTTGATAGGTATGTCCCTGTCAGGGAGAGAGGAAGTGATAAAATAAGGGAACTGTGGTTTACTACAGAAATTGCATCTCATTAAGCGGAAGAAGGAGGCTTATGTGTTGATGAGACAAGATGGTTCAGATGAGGCAATGGAGAGTTACAGATCAGCTAGGAAGGATTTAAAGAGAGAGTTAAGAAGAACAAAGAGAGAACCCATGCAGTCTTTAGCAGAAAGAATAAAGGAGAATCCTAAAGCTTTGTATAGGTGTGTGAGGAATAAAAGGATGACTAGGGCAGAAATAGGGTCAATCTAAGGCAGAAGTGGGAAGTTGAGTGTGGACCCTGTGGAGATCGGAATGGTGCTAAATGAACATTTCTTATTGGTTTTCACTCAGGAAAAGGAGAATATTGTAGAGGAGAAGAATAAGGTATGAGATATT
Organism: Hemiscyllium ocellatum; assembly: GCF_020745735.1. NCBI lineage: Eukaryota > Metazoa > Chordata > Chondrichthyes > Orectolobiformes > Hemiscylliidae > Hemiscyllium > Hemiscyllium ocellatum. The sequence continues at coordinate 166,596,723 of NC_083401.1, read as the reverse complement.
AGACTAGAAAGGATTGAGGTTAGTTACAAACAGATGTTATCAATTCTAGAAGGAGTGAAAGTAGATAAGTCCCCTGGGCTGGTTGGGATTTATCTGAGGATTCTCTGGGAAGCTAGGAAGGAGATAGCAGAGCCTTTTACTTTGATATTTGAGTCGTCATTGTCTACAGGTTTAGTACCTGAGGACTGGAGGATTGCAAATGTTGTGCCCTTGTTCAAGAAGGGCAGTAGAGATGACCCAGGTAATTATAGACAAATGAGCCTTACTTCTGTTGTAGGAAAGATTTTGGAAAGGATTATAAGAGTTAGGATTTATAATCATCTAGCAAGCAACAATTTGATTTCAGATAGTCAACATGGTTTCGTCAAGGGCAGGTCGTATCTCACAAACCTTATTGAATATCTTGAGAAGGTGGCTAAGCATGTAGATGAAGGTAGGGCAGTTGACGTGGACTTCAGTAAAGCCACTGATAAGATTCCACATGGCTGGCTGTTGGAGAAAATGCAGAGGCATGGGACTGAGGTTGATTTAGCAATTTGGATTAGAAACTGGCTTTCTGAAAGAAAGCAGCGAGTGGAGTTTAATGGAAAATATTCAGCCTGGAGTCCGGTTACTAGTGGTGTACCACAAGGATCTGTTTTGGGACCACTGCTGTTTGTCATTTTTATAAATTACTTAGACGCAGGCATAGGTGGATGGATTAGTAAATTTGCAGATGACACTAAAGTTGGTGGAGTAGTGGACAGTGTGGAAGAATGTTGCAGGTTGCAGGGGGACTTGGATAAACTGCAGAATTGGGCTGAGAGGTGGCAAATGGAGTTCAATGCAGCTAAATGTGAGGTGATGCACTTTGGGAAGAATAACAGGAAGGCAGAGTACTGGGTCAATGGAAAGGTTCTTGGTAGTGTGAATGCGCAGAGGGATCTTGGAGTCCATGTGCATAGATCCCTGAAAGTTGCCACCCAGGTGGATAGTGTGTTAAGAAGACATACGGTGTGTTAGGTTTCATTGGTAGAGGGATTGAGTTCCAGAACTGCAATGTCTTACTGCAACTATTCAAACGCCAGTGGAGCTTCACAAGGAGTATTGTGTACAGTTTTGGTTGCCATATTACATGAAGGATGTGGAAGCATTTGGAAAAGCTGCAGTGGAGAGTTACCAGGATGTTGCCTGGTCTGGGGGGAAGGTCTTTTGAGGAAAGGCTAAAAGATTTGAACCTGTTCTCATTGGCAAGAAGAAGGCTAAGAGGGGATTTAATAGAGGCATACAAGATGATCAGAGGATTAGATAGGGTAGACGTCAGCTTGTACAAGGGGGCATAACGACAAATTGAGGTGTGATAGATTTAAGACAGATGTCAGAGGCAGGTTCTTTACACAGAGAGTGGTAAGGGCGTGGAATACCCTACCTGCCAATGTAGTTAACTCAGCCACATTAGGGAGATTTAAACAAAACTTGGTTTAGCACATAAATGATGATGGGGAGCATAACTTAAGAATTAGACGAATTAAATAGAAATAATACATGCAATTGAGAAAATGTTGAAGAAAATAAATACTTTTTAAATATAGCATGTTTCAATAGACAATAGACAATAGGTGCAGGAGTAGGCCATTCAGCCCTTCGAGCCTGCACCACCATTCAATATGATGATGGCTGATCATTCCTAATCAGTATCCGCTTCCTGCCCTACCTCCATAACCCTTGGTTCCACTATCTTTGAGAGCTTTATCCAACTCTTTCTTAAATGAATCCAGAGACTGAGCCTCCACTGCCCTCTGGGGCAGAGCATTCCACACAGCCACCACTCTCTGGGTGAAGAAGTTTCTCCTCATCTCTGTCCTAAATGGTCTACCCCATATTTTTAAGCTGTGTCTTCTGGTTCGGCACTCACCCATCAGCAGAAACATGTTTCCTGCTGCCAGAGTGTCCAGTCCTTTCATAATCTTATATGTCTCAATCAGATCCCCTCTCAGTCTTCTAAACTCAAGAGTATACAAGCCCAGTCTCTTCAGTCTTTCAGTGTAAGGTAATCCCTCCATTCCAGGAATTGACCTCATGAACCTACGCTGCACTCCCTCAATAGCCAGAATGTCTTTCCTCAAATTTGGAGACCAGAACTGCACACAGTGCTCCAGATGTGGTCTCACCAGGGCCCTGTACAGCTGCAGAAGCACCTCTTTGCCTGTATACTCAATCCCTCTTGTTATGAAGGCCAGCATGCTATTAGCCTTCTTCACTACCTGCTGTACCTGCATGCTTGCCTACATTGACTGGTGTACAAGAACACCCAGATCTCTCTGTACTGCCCATTTACCTAAATTAATTCCATTGAGGTAGTAATCTGCCTTTCTGTTCTTGCCACCAAAGTGGATAACCATACATTTATCCATATTAAACTGCATCTGCCATGCATCTGCCCACTCACCTAACTTGTCCAGGTCACCCTGTCATCTCCTAACATCCTCATCACATTTCACCCTGCCACCCAGCTTTGTACCATCAGCAAATTTGCTAATGTTATTGCTGATACCATCTTCTATATAATTAACATATATTGTAAAAAGCTGCGGTCCCAGCATGGATCTCTGCGGTACCCCACTGGTCACTGCCTGCCATTCCGAAATGGAGCCGTTTATCACTACTCTTTATTTCCTGTCAGCCAACCAATTTTCAATCCAATCTAGTACTTTGTCCCCAATACCATGCACCCTAATTTTACTCACTAACCTCCTATGTGGAACTTTATCAAAAGCTTTCTGAAAGTCCTGGTACACCACATCTACTGGATCTCCCTCATCCATCTTCAGTTACATCCTCAAAAAATTCAAGATTAGTCAAGCACGATTTCCCCTTCATAAATCCATGCTGACTCTGTCCTATCCTGTTACTACTATCCAGATGTGCCGTAATCTCATCCTTTATAATAGACTCCAGCATCTTTCCCACCACTGAGGTCAGACTAACCGGTCTATAATTTCCTGCTTTCTTTCTCCCACCTTTCTTAAAAGGTGGTATAACATTAGCCACTCTCCAATCCTCAGGAACCGATCCCGAATCAATCGAATTCTGGAAAATAATCACCAACGCATCCACGATTTCCCAAGCCACCTCCTTCAGTACCCTGGGATGTAGACCATCAGGCCCCGGGGACTTATCAACCTTCAGACCTAACAGTCTCTCCCACACCAACTCCTGGCAAATACAGATTCCCTTAAGTTCAGGTCCTTCAGCCACTGTTACCTCAGGGAGATTGCTTGTGCCTTCCCCAGTGAACACAGATCTGAAGTACCCATTTAATTCTTCTGCCATTTCTTTGTTCCCTGTAATATATTCCCCTGTTTCTGTCTTCAAGGGCCCAATTTTAGTCCTAACCATTTTTTTGCCTTGCACATACTTGAAAAAGCTTTTACTATCCTCCTTTATATTATTGGCCAGTTTACCTTGGTACCTCATTTTTCCTCTGCGTATTTCCTTCTTAGTAATCCTCTGTTGTTCTTTAAAAGCTTCCCAGTCCTCTGTTTTCCCACTTATCTTTGCTATGTTATACTTTTTCTCTTTTAACTTTATATGTTTCTTAACTTCCCTCGTCAGCCATGGCTGCCCATGCCTCCTCCTGGGATCTTTCTTCCTTTTAGGAATGAACTGATCCTGCAACTTCTGCATTATACACAGAAATATCTGCCATTGCCCCACCACGGTCATCCCTGCTAAGGTATTGCACCATTGAACTTTGGCTAGCTCCTCCCTCATAGCTCCATAGTTCCCTTTATTCAACAGAAGTACTGTCACTTCCGACTGTACCCGCTCCCTCTCAAATTGCAGATTGAAGCTTAATGTATTATGGTCACTACTTCCCAGTGGCTCCTTCACTTCGAGGTCTCTGACCAATTCTGGTTCGTTGCACAATACCAGATCCAGAATTGCCTTCTCCCTGGTCGGCTCCAGCACCAGCTGCTCTAAGAATCCATCTCTGAGGCACTCCACAAAGTCTCTTTCTTGAGGTCCAGTACCATCCTGATTCTCCCAGTCTACCTGCATGTTAAAATACCCCATAACAACTGTAGTAACATCTTTACCACAGGCCAATTTCAGCTCCTGATTCAACTTACATCCGACATCCAGACTACTGTTTGGGGGCCTGTAGATGACTCCCAAGAGGGTCTTTTTACCCTTAGTATTTCGCAGCTCTATCCACACTGACTCTACATCCCCTGACTCTAGGTCCCCCCGCGCAAGGGACTGAATATCCTCCCTTACCAACAAGGCCACTCCACCCCCTCTGCCCGTCAGTCTGTCCTTACGATAGCACGGGTAGCCTTGAATATTCATTTCCCAGGCCCTGTCCCCTTGAAGCCATGTCTCAGTTATCCCCACAATATTGTATCTGCCAATTTCCAAAAGAGCCTCAAGCTCATCCATCTTATTTCTAATGCTTCATGCGTCCATATATAGTATTTTTAATTTGTTACTGTCCTCACCCTTCCCATCAACTCCTATTTCACTCAACCTTACAGCATGATCCCTTTTCGAGTTTTCTGCCTCATTGATACAGTTTCTTTCTTGACTTCTCTTGTCCTAACTTTCCCTTCAATTTCCTTTTTATATATCCAGTTTGTCCCCTCCCCCCCGCTACTTAGTTTAAATGTAGCAGTGTTGCAGTAGAAAACCTGCCTGCCAGAATGCTGGTCCCTAACCTATTAAGGTGCAAACCGTCTCTCTTGTAGAATTTATGTTTACCACAAAATATACCCCTGTGATTCAAGAACTTAAATCCTTGCTTCCTGCACCAGTTTCCCAACCACACGTTCAAGTCCGTTATCTCCCTGTTTCTGGCCTCACCAGCCTGAGGAACTGGAAGCAAACCAGAGATAACCACCTTGGACGTCCTGCTTTTCAGCCGCCTTCCTAGTTCTCCAAAGTCCCGCTGTAGTATGTTCCTCCTCTTCTTTCCGACATCATTTGTGCCGACATGTACCACCACCTCTAGCTCTTCACTCTCGTCCTTGAGGATTTCCTGCACTATGTCCGCGATGTCTTTCACCCTGGCACCAGGAAGGCAACACACCATCCTTAAATCCCATCTGCTGCCACAAAAACCCTGGTCAGTTCCTCTCACGATGGAGTCCCCTATTCCCACGGCTCTGTGCGATGTCCGACTCTTCCCCTCTGCCTCTGCGCCAACTTTTGATTGACAGACCTGGCCGCCTCACTGACTGGCAGTGTCATCACTCTCTACTGTTTCCAAAAGCTTCAACTTGTTCCTGACAGGTACTTCTCCCAGGGTCTCTTGCGCCTGTCTCCTCTCTGCCTTCCTCATCGTCTACTCTCTTCTGCTCTCTTCTGGCATGATTGGTGTAATAACCTCGCTGAAGGTCTTGTCCAGAATGATCTCGTTCTCTCGGATGAGCCTAAGGTCCTCGAGTTCTTTCATCAGTGCTGCAATATGCTCGGTCAATAGCTGAATGTGCACACACTTTCCACACATATACGAGCCAGACACACCAGAGTCGTTGACCTCCCCCATCAAGCATGTAGTGCATTGAACCAGCTTGGCAGTTATGTCTTCACCCTCTTCAACTGTGGCGTAATCACTTCACTCAACCTCCTTGTCAAAGACTCCTGAGCTGAAGCCTCACTCTTCGATTAAAAACTTCCTTAGACCCTCGTTTTGTAGCAAGTCTGTGGACTCTTAATTTAGGTTAGAGGAGGAGGGAGGGAGGGAGACCCTACTTTGTAGGACCTGGGGTTTAGAACACACCCACTCTAATAGCAATTACTTACCTTCCCGACCGGCTTTGCGCTCCACCTGAACTTCCGCCCAGCTCCCGCTGCTCTCTGGTGCGAAAAGCTTTAGCATGGCCAATTCACCTAACCTGCACATTTTTGGACTGTGGGAGGAAACCGGAGCACCCGGAGGAAACCCATGCAGTCAGTCGCCTGAGGCAGGAATTGAACCCGGGTCTCAGGCACTGTGAGGCAGCAGTGCTAACCACTGTGCCACCCACCTATCACTGTGCCACTGTGCCACCCCAGTGGCACATATTCTCATATCCTCAGGATGACCGTAAGTTTTTTGTAGCCCTTAATTTGGGCTGCAGGTGAATGCATAAACCAATTATACAGCAGGGTCCCCAAATAACAATGAAATTTATTATCTTTGGTGGCATGATGGAATAGTTAGTGCTGATGAGAACAGGAAATGTCCTATGATCTTCTTTGGAAAATGCCATAGAATCCTTTGCAGCTACTTGGTTTAACATCTCAACCTAAAATGGCAATGCAGCAAATCCTCAGTATCACATTCAATTATCATCTTATATCGTGTACTCAAGCCTGGGAATGAGCTTTGAACACACAATTAGACTTGTATGAAAACGATAGAAGACACTGTACAAGTATGCTCATAAGTGAAAACTCTTATTAATAGATAAAATTTCAGTCCATAGCAGTGATAAAAAATTAATACTTTGAATTACATCATCAATATCTATATAGTTAAATTGTCATGAATACAACTTACAATAAATGTTCCAACTGTCCCATCCAATTAAAGCCCATCCTTATCTCTACAGATGTAATGTCGGTGCCTTTTCTAAATGGGAAATCATTTGTTTGGCAGTCATCTGGGAGATTTTAGTTATCAAAGCTTCCTACTGCTTTATCATCTTTACAAATGGATACAATAGCAAAGGAAGTGCAAAGATGGGTGATGGAGAGGCCAACATCTGTGAGGAGAACATCTCTGAATTCGTGGGACAGGATCAAGACTGCAAACGTGGGGAACCAAGATCTCCACGTCCACGTAACCAAATGAGCTTCAGTGGGTAGTGCTGAGCTGCTCTCCCATTACCATCACTGTGGACATATTTGGAACATGTCCAGGTTTCTACCTCTATCGCACAGCCAATTCCCTGTCTTGTCTTCTACTAGCACCAATATCACCCACACAGCTGCTGCCTGAAGTGGCCAGCCCCTTGACCACCACCTCTTTGTCCACACTCAAAGGATACACATACAAAATTCCCGCTGCACCTTCCACCAGGTCAGAAACTTTCATCATGCTGGGTTTCGTAATAATCATTAGTTTAATTTGCAGATTTTTGATGAAATCAAATTCCAAATCTGCCATGGTGAGATTTGAACTCAGGTCCCCAGAAGAATACTCGGGTGTCTGGATTAATAGTCAAGTGAAAATACCATGAGACCATCACCTGCTGTAACACTGTAACACTGCTCCAGATGGACCCAACCAATTTAAACTCACGTTGAGGATCCCTATTGTTTAGATTAGATTACCTACAGCGTGGAAACAGGCCTTTTTTCCCGAGAAGTCCACACTGACCCTCCGAAGAGTAATCCACCCAGACCCATTTGCCTTCCCTGTATTTACCTCTGACTAATTGACTAATGCATCTAACACTATGGGCAATTTAGTATGGCTAATTCACCTAACCTACACATCTTTGCATTGTGGAGGTAACCAGTGCACCCAGAGGAAACCCACGGGGAGAATGTGTGAACTCCACACAGACAGTCGCCCGAGGCAGGAATCGAATCCGGTTCCCTGGTGCTGTGAGGCAGAAGTGCAAACCACTGAGCCACTGTGCTGGTATCACGATGGCCTTGGTGAGAGAGTGAGCTGTATCATATCTTTGTTCTGCATCTGCCAGTGGGTTCTTAAAGGAGTCATAAGACATGGCAGGAGGAGGCAGCAACCATCTCCTGGCAGCCTACTTCATATGACATTTGGCGCTTTGAATGAGGCAGGAACTTGTGAATGATCAAGAACATAGGCATCATAGCAGCTTCCAGGATACCTGGAACAGGCCTTTAAGATTTGGCAGTGATAATCAGACTGGAGTTAGACATAAACTGAATGGATCACTCTGTTGTTATTGAGCCATATTGTAATGTGGCACTCTCAACGTGATGTGCATATAATTCCACAGAGCCCTGCATGTGGGGGAAACCAATGATGTTTGCAAATCGCACCACCCAGACTAGAGCACTGTGCTTTCCTCTTGTCATGGGATGAAGAGATGAAGAGGTATGATCATGTGCAAATTGAATTTGTAACATTCTTGGTCCTATTGATGGTTGAGGATTAGGAGATGGAGCACAGGTCCCCAGTGGATGTTTGCAATGAGGCAGTCACAAAAACATTAAATACTGCTGCCCTCTTTGGTGGTCATCTCATCTTCAGATCGCAAGCCTTCCTTATTTTTTATGTTATTATTTTATCCCTCTTCACATTCATTATCTCCTCTGAGTCACAGATTAATGGCTCAAATTCCCACACTTGAGTCTCCCACTATCCCCAAAGCAGCACAAATTAACCTCCGATAGTCCCATTGATGTCTACTGCTGAATCCCTGGACTGACTATTAGGCAGACTTAATTGAAGATGGCCCAGCCCCTGACTGATGTCTCCACAGCACCCAACCAACTCGCCTGTGATACTTGGATTGGTTGGACCTGGCCTCCAGGACAGAACACGGCCCAAGCCCCAGACTGGAAGGGCACAAGTCCCCAAATCCTGGTTAAACCAGCACTAGATTGACCAACATCCCTAACTGAGATCAGGCAATACCCCTGACCTAGCGTGTCAGTCTCCCTGACTGACAATTGTCTACCTTCACTCGACGAAGGGCTACTTCCTTCAGACATTCAGGCATAGCCATTTAGTTGAAGCTCATACAGTGCATATGGAGGCTGATGGCACAACTGTAGGTTTGACATTAACATACCATGGTGCCTCACAGCAACATGCCCAGTCCCTTAACTGTTTAGTGCAGACAGCATGACAAACTGCCTGTGCTGAAAGGTAACGTAAAACAGAGACGTTGTGAATATCCAAGTAAGTGCTGATAAAGCAAACTAAAAGCCTTGAGCTGCATCCTCTGCAGATGGTTGGGATAGGAGCATGCCCCTATCCGCAAAGCAATCTAACGGGAGCATAGCAACATAAGCGGTCGTTGAGCTCCAAAGTTCAGTGGTAAAGTGTTGAAGTGCCTTCTGAGACAGTCTGAGATGGGCCATGATGATGTGTTGAGATGTTTTGCCAATGCCAAATTCTGAGGATGAGAAGTGGAGACAGTTACTGCCCTTACAGTATGCCATGAAATGAAAGGGAATGATGGTTAAAATGGGGGCTGGAGCACACATTGGTGTGCTGTTGCTGCTGGGTAACTGCTTGGCTTTTCAAGCCAGGAATTGACATTGTGCAGTTTCTCACTGGTTCCTGAGAGAACCACGCACTACCTAGAAATAAACTGAGATCAGCCAATATTGAGATGGTATAACATAAGCAAAAAGGATCCTCACCATTCACTAATGAGATTCTCATCCAGTCACCTGAACCTTGAGGGGAAAACCAGACTTTCTTTTCTGGACATCGTGAATCTCATTTTTCAGTTTTGCTATATTTTTCAGATTTATCACTGCTTATGGGCTCAAGTTCTTGGATCTCAGTTAGTTAAGTATTTCTTCATTAACAGATTTAAAGTTGTACTCTCTCGTTTGCAGGGCTCTCTCTCCCATCTTGAAAACTCCTCCAAACCTCTCTTGTATGGTTTATTCTTTCTTGAATTCTCCTGCTTCCTTATATCCCTCTTGCAACTGCCATTTCCCCACATCATCCACCTCTTGCAGCTTCCTCTACCCCTTCTCATCTCTTGCTGTCTGTTTTGCTGCTCATGCACCTCTTCCAGCCTCCTTTTCCACCCACACTCTTTTTGGAGTTTGCTTCTAACCCCACCCAACATTGCAACCTCTCCCCAATCCTCCAGCCATCCCTGCCCCACTCTGACTAATGCTCTGCACCAGACCCAAGTCAGTGGAACTCTTGGAGCTGGCAAAAGACACCACTTGCTCTTGACTCCCCTGCTCTTGGTCTTCATCTATCCCACACATTATCCCCCACCTCACAGGCCCTCAGCCTCTTTAGATCTAGCTCACAGCCTCCAGTATCCAGACCCCAACCCTTGTATCTTCATCCCAAGCTTTCAGATCCACTGCAACCCCAGTAAATCCCTCAGTGCTGGCACTGACTTTCTGAACTGCTCACGGCTCCTCCAATCACAGCTTGTTCCTGCCCCACATTTGTTACTGAGCCTGAGCCTATCAGCATTAGGAGAGGACTGGCCTCTGATTGGTGGAGAAGCTTCTCCCCATTCAATTTACAGGAAGGCTTTTCTCTGGTTGGTCATTCCCCATGAATGAATTTTCCTGCAGTCTGGGACCTTCTGATAGTGGATCCACCCAGTATCCCCATGAATTTTGAGCATTGCACAATCTCCATCCGATCTCTTCATCAAGCGTCTTTGTTCCTGCATCAAAATACTCTTTAGATCAATCAATTACAATCTTCCTTTTACAAGTCTCTGCTGGTTCACTTTAAATTAACTCGAATGTCTCATATTGATGTTTTTCTCTCATGAGTAGGCATTCCAAAACCTGACCAATCACAGGTCCGAACTGGCCTGGAGTTGTTCGGTCTGTCCTTGCAGGCTTTCCTCACGGTGTCAAATCTGCCATTCTCCAGTTCTCGGGCACCTTTCCAATAACTAGAGAAGCTTAAAAAAAAACCAAGGTAATCTAGTTCCGCCCCTACTTCCTTTATCAACCTTGGACACATGTCATGTGGGACACGTGGGAGGCTGGAGCTGACTGCCTAAAAGGCTGGGAGAAGCAGAAACCCTGAACACATTTACATTTTGGATTTGCACTTGAAGGAACATAATTCACAGGGCTAAGGAACCCAAAGTTGAACATGGGATAAGGCTGGATAGCTTTATTGCTGACATTGACATGATTTGTCAAATGGCCTCCTTCCGCAACATGAATATTCTATATTTCTATTTTTACACAAATCCTACAATATCTGGAACTCAACCAGACTCAATAATCACTGCAGCTGAAGGCACTCCTATCTTGATCAAGCTACACAGGCAGCTACTTTCAAATGCAAACAAAACATGCATTTATAGTTACTTCAACATAGAAAAAATATCTCAAGGCACTTTACAAAGAAATAAGACAAAGCAGATGCTGAGCAAAAGGAAATATTATCAATGGTAACTGCAAGATTAGTTAGAGAGGTATGTTTTAGGGAGAAGAAAGAGAAGAAATTAAGGTTAATATATTTAGGAAGGGAATTCCAAAAAATTAGACTGGTGGACTGAAGGGGTGACCAGCAACTGTGAGTTGGAGGTAAGATTGTATTGTGCAGGAGGAACGTTTAATGGTGTGGTCACTGCCTCAGTATGAAAGATTATGGCAGTTAGAGGCATAGCAAATAGACAACATTTCATGTTTGTGATCTGCGAACAACTGGACATCCATTAAGTAAAATCCTTTATTGTTAATGAAGTTGTTTACATTCTGAAAAGGGAGATATAGTGCACAGCAAATGTTATGGTTGTTGTGTTGAGCAATGGACAATCATGACCTTTTAGTACCAGCCAGGATTCGGAGAGGAGTCAAGTGACTGCAAAAATTTTGCAAATCTCTGCTTTCATCTTACCGCCAGGCATTTTCCAGAAGGCAGGGAGGAGAGAGGTCTGGGCTGGACTTGGGAAGCTGTTAGTTAACTGAACCAATGAAAGGCCTATTGAACCTTGTTGTGAGAAGCTACCTGGATTTCAAGCCTGCCTCCAAGCTCCTGCATGCTATGGCAGACAGTCCAGCTGTCAGAAGACCGCCTCCTAGTGGAGAGATGGGGAGATGTGTCCTACATTTCCAGGTTCAGCAATGGATATAGGCAAAAATCGCAAAAGTACTTTTTTATTTTGAAATTTGAAAAAAGATGAAGAGAGGTTACCTTAGATTTAGGCATTATCTGGGCCACTTACTTGCCACAGCGTTCTGTTGCTGCTTTCAAGTCTGGATGCCTCCAGTCTAGTTCCAATAGCCTGCATGCCATCCTTAATTTAAAAGCTAGCCTACCCTTTGGCTATGATTTAGCATATTTGGGAAAAACCACGAGTGAATAACAGTGACTTCTGACCATCGTTTGAACCTGAAGGCAAACTCTGAAGCCCAGGGGTAAATCCTGCCCCATGTCACATGGTAAAAATGGACATTTCTCTCATGCCAAACAATGTCGGTACTCAACTTGTAGAAGACCTGTGTTAACAGATGGTTATTATTACAATAAAAAAATCAAGACATGTTTGTTTTAACACTTAGCTTTTGAGATTGGAATCTAGTAAAACTGGATGAAATCTTAAACTGAGTTGCTACCTGCCTCTCAGGAGGATATAATTACATCCCTTTGTATTAAATGGGTAACAAGAAATGTCTACTGGTGCCTTAACCAACATCTAGGCCTCAAACAACTTAGCTGAAAACCAAAAATCTGGTCTACAAAGACCTCAACTGGGACAATAAACCAGGAGAAATCTGAAAGACTATTTCCTGTGTTGTTAGTAAAGCATTGAGACAATCACCTGAATTCAAGCGTTGGGAAGAGAACATTAAAATCAAGCCACCCTGAGTCAGGAGCTATGGCTAAGCTAAGTTATGCAGACGTGAACTATCTATTCAAACGTACCATGGATTTTTGGACTTCTGATGACTCTTCACGAGAGGTCATGTGACCAGCCAAACATTTTGTAGGTACACTTGGACTTAGTCTGGGAGAATCAGCAGCAGTAGTGAGGAAACGTTGCTCTTCCTATCGCGACAATCCAACAGCTAGGGTTTGAGTTTGTTGAGCTTTGAACTATCTACATGCCTGCTAATGTAAAGCCTCTGGATATCTGCAGCAAAACCTCAAGAAGAAAAGGAACACATCAGCCACTCGAAAACCATCATCTTAGAATCAATAGCCTTTGAATTTTACAACTGACCCAGACTCTCAGCTCTAAAATTGTGAGTGGATTGTTTTATTTTTCCATGGTGACCATACTTACCATCTGTGTTTTAATTGTAATTATGTTCATGGAAGAATGCTTGTGTTGTATTTTTGGAGGATGTGTATTATCTTTTTAAAGTTATCCCCAGGTTAGATTAAGAATAATAAAACCTGATCTCTCACTTTGTTAAAATCTCAAGCAAAGTGCTCTAGCTAATCTTTACAACTTGCACGTAACAAGTCAATCCCCACAGTTGAATACTTCAGCTTCCCTCCCATAGCAGTGCCATCGATAATCCTCTTTGACTTTTAATAGACAGACTCTTAATACTCATCATGGCCCATTCTTCGAACGATCTGAACAGACAATCCTGACTCAAGAGTGAACAGATTGCTGACTGATCTCTGTGCAGCCCCTGACTGACTTCCCCTGACTCCCCAGACTGGTTACACTGGACCTGCAGGAGTGATCATGGCCCACTTCCCAAACTATAGAAGTACAGAGCCCGACTACTCCAAGTGGCCGACTGACTATGCCCAAGCCCCCAAACTGATGTTGACTGTTGCCTTAGACTTATTGTGCCAGAACCAGCAGATTGAAGGCTGTCTCCATTGGCCTGATTGAGGACTATTCCCCTTAGACTTTGGGCTATGGCCAATTTGTTGAAGCACAAGTAGTAGGTTTTCCACGTAAGCTGCTGGCACATGTTACAGGTGTGAGATTGGCATTGTGCCTGGTCATACAGCAATATGTTCACCTGGTTGACTGATCACTGCTGACAACCATGTTAGACTGCCTGGCTTAGTGTTTTAGCCAGACAGAAATATTGTGAGCTTCAATCTCAGGTTGAGGTTGCAAAGTGGGTAAAAGGCCAGGCTAGGCAGAGATGCTGTGACCATTGAGCTAGGTACAAAATGAGCGAACACAAAGAGAGTTGTCCAGGATGTTGATGAGGCCTCCTCTGGAGTACTGTGTGTAGTTCTGGTTGCCTTTCTATTGGAAGGATATTATTAAATTGAAGAGGGTTCAGAAAAGATTTACCAGGATTTTGCCAGTTATGGAGGGTTTGAGTTACAAAAATAGGTTGGGACATTTTTTGCAGGAGTGTCAGAGGCTAAGGGGTGACCTTATAGAGGTTTATAAAATCATGAGGGGCATGGGTAGAATAAATAGATGAGGGTGGGAGAGTTGAAAGCTAGGGGGCATATTTTTAAGGCAAGAGGAGAATGTTTTGAAAAGGATCTAAGGGGCAATTTGCTTGCACAGATAGTAGTTTGTTTGTGGAATGAACTGCAAGAGGAAGTGGTGGATGCAAGTACAGTTATAATATTTAAAACTCATCTGGAGAAGTATATGAATAGGAAAGGTTTTGAAGGACATGGGCAAAATACAAGCAAGTGGACTAGTTTAGTTTGGGAACGTGGACTAGTTGGTCCGAAAAATCTGAATCCATGATATATGACTCTACGACTCTATTAGTGAGGATACCTGGGCGAACCCTGCTCCAATCCATGAATTGGTGTCTGTTCCTGTGCACAAAGTGACCTGACAGTATTACAATGAAAGCTATCAGCACATTCTAATGTGCAGCATTAAATAGCTCAACTATATTGTCTGTAGTTCAGAAATAGGTTGTGGATCAGTGGTGCTGGAAGAGCGCAACAGTTCAGGCAGCATCCAAAGTGCAACGAAATTGACGTTTCGGGCAAAAGCCCTTCATCAGGAATAAAGGCAGAGAGACTGAAGCATGGAGAGATAAGCTTGGGGAGGTTGGGGGTGGGGAGAGAGTATAGAGTACAATGGGTGATGGGGGGAGGAGATGAAGGTGATAGGTCAGGGAGGAAAGGGTGGAGTGGATAGGTGGAAAAGGAGCTAGGCAGGTCGGACAAGTCATGGTGACAGTGCTGAGCTGGAAGTTTGAAACTAGGATGAGGTGGGGGAAGGGGAAATGAGGAAACTGTTGAAGTCCACATTGATGCCCTGGGGTTGAAGTGTTCCGAGGTGGAAGATGAGGCGTTCTTCCTCCAGGCGTCTGGTGGTGAGGGAGCAGCGGTGAAGGAGGCCCAGGACCTCCATGTCCTCGGCAGAGTGGGAGGGGGAGTTGAAATGTTGGGCCACAGGGCGGTGTGGTTGATTGGTGCGGGTGTCTCGGAGATGTTCCCTAAAGCGCTCTGCTAGGAGGCACCCAGTCTCCCCAATGTAGAGGAGACCGCATCGGGAGCAACGGATACAATAAATGGTATGAGTGGATGTGCAGGTAAAACTTTGATGGATGTGGAAGGCTCCTGTCGGGCCTTGGATAAAGGTGAGGGAGGAGGTGTGGGCATAGGTTTTACAGTTCCTGCGGTGGCAGGGGAAAGTGCCAGGATGGGAGGGTGGGTTGTAGGGGGACGTGGACCTGACCAGGTAGTCACGGAGGGAACGGTCTTTGCGGAAGTTGGAAAGGGGTGGGGAGGGAAATATATCCCTGGTGGTGGGGTCTCTTTGGAGGTGGCTGAAATGTCGGCGGATGATTTGGTTTTTGCAAAGGTTTGTAGGGTGGAAGGTGAGCTTTTTACCAGAAATAGGTTGTGTTGAGGCATTGAGTCTGTGCTAACTTCTGTGGGCATGATGTGAAAGTGGTTGCTTCTCATAGAGCGTACCCGGAGATCTTGGTGACTGCTGTTAGGATGGAGTCCAAAAGGAGCAAGCAGCAAACCAAGTTCCAACTCAGATTTTCATGTCCATTGTCACTGTCGTGGAAATTAAATTGACTTGACTCATCTATTAGTAAGAGCAAAGAAAGGAGCTTTATTGTTACCTCTGCAGAAGTGACTCCAGTACACAGATGCTAGATGCCTTCATGTAAAGGAGTGTCTTAACATGGTACAAACTCTTGCTTTATTCTGTTTCTTATCACGCTCTCAAGGGCGAATCCCCTAGTCTTAGACATGGCAGTTCTTTAGCTTTCGCTGAGTTCGCCTATTGCAAGGTTGGGTTGAATGTTTACAGAATTCAGAGATAAGGTGACTATAGGCCTTTATCAAAATATTGTTTAACTTATACGGCATTAAGTTAAAGAAAAGCATTCTGTTTCAAATTTCACAGTAAGTGTTTAATTAATTTCACAGTAAATGGATAATTTTCCATTACATTTTCTCCCTTTTTGTCATTTTATGACAACAAGGACAACTACAGCAACAATAAAAATACAGAGCCATAATAGCTATACATCAGAAAATGTTAAGGAAACACCAGGCCTTTCCTCAGATACACCTACCCGAAACACAGCTTTGTGGTGGTATCGTCACTTGCTCTGGTATGCCCTGTATACAGCCCATGTTCACACATCACACTTGTCAAAGCCATGGTACAGTGGGGTCCACGCAATGCCCCTGCCCTTACGAATAGTTCTACCAGGGCACTTGCTAAAAGTGTGAGCTGGGACAACGCACATTTGTATGAGGCTTCTAATCACTACTTGCATTTAATTGGTTCTGGTGCTGTCCGATGTGTCCTCAGGCCCAGCTACATGCTTGCAATGGTTGGTGTGTATCCACGTGGCTCTTTCTGCGATCTTAACTGCTGTCTGTGTTACAAGGAGCACTTGAAATGGTCCTGGCCAACTCTTCACCTTCCAGTTTTTCCTCCTGAAGTCTTTCACCACTATCCAATCTCCAGGTTCGAGATTGTTCGAGCTTCCCTCCTGCTGGTTGGGGTAGTGCTGCTTTCACTTGATTCTGTATTTGAGATAAAAGTGCAGAGAGTTTGATGCAGTAACACAACATCTCATCCTCACAGTGGCCTGTTTTCTGTCTTACCTTAGGTCTTGGGCCAATTCCTGTGTTGGGCGGTCTACCAAACAAAATCTCAAATGGGCTAAGATTAGCTCTTCCTCTCTTCCTAGATCTCATATACGTCAGCACAATCGGAACTGCCTTTGTCCATGTCCCCCCTAGTTCCTCACAAAATTTTGTCAATTTATTTCTTAGGCTAGCATTTTCTGTTTCCACTGCCCCACCACTCGCTGGGTGATACGCACAGTAATGTCTCATGTTTATTCCCAAGTAATCACTGATCTGCTGTAAAGCATTATTGACAAATGGTGTCCCATTGTCGCTACTAAGCCTCTCAGGGATGCCCCCATCTCGGAATTATCTCAGTTAGCAAAGTTGTGGCTACTGCACTGGCATCCTGTTTAGATGTGGGGATCGCTTCCACGCATTTGGAAAACATATCAACTATTACCAGACAATAACTTCCCCCTTCACTGGGCGTTAGTTCAATGAAATCCATCTGTAAATGTTCAAAAGGTTTTTGGGGTTGGGGTGTGCTGCCTGACTGATCTGTATTCCCCTCCCCACATTATTAGTGGCACAAATAACACAATGCTCACAATATTTCTGGGAGTAATGAGTAAATCCCTTAGTGTACCAGTGTGCCGAAATACTGTCATACATCCCCCCTTTTTGACTCATGGTCCTTACCGTGTATCAGTTTGGCATAGAATGGAAATAATGATCGTGGTAGACAGGGTTTACCATTGGGACCAAACCATACTCCTTCCATCACACTGTATCCTGCTTTCGTCTACTCACACTTTCCTTCCAGTGTGGCCTGTGACTGTAACTCCCATACGTCTGCTGTTAGGGTATAAATTTTTGTCATACACATGCCAATCTGTTCACTTGTTGGCTGCTGGGCTGCTGTTTTTGCTGCTGAGTCTGCCCTTGCATTGCCTTGAGAAATAAAATCATTATTTGTTTGTGTGGGCTTGACACTTGCACACAGCGACTGATTTAGGCAATAGGATCGCTTCCAGGAGGTCAGAAATCAGGCCACAGTGTGCGATGGGTTTTCCGGTGGAGGTCAAGAAGCCCCTGTGTTTCCACAGGGTTCCAAAATTATATACAACCCCAAATGCGTATCTGCTATCAGTGCAAGTATTCACTGTCTTTCCCTCAGCCAATTTACAGGCCTCAGTCAAGGCAATCAGCTCTGCTACCTGAGCTGACAGATGAGAAGGGAGTGATCACCCTTTGACTATCTCGTAGGTAGTCACTACAGCATACCCAGCACAATTCTGGCCTGTCTCCTTGCTCCCGAAGGCTGACCCATCCACAAAAAACTCCATATCTAGATTCTGAAGCGGTGAATCCTGCAAATCTGATCTAGGGCTGCAAATTTGATTAGATTAGATTACTTACAGTGTAGAAACAGGCCCTTTGGCCCAACAAGTCCACACTGACCTGCCGAAGCGCAACCCACCCATGCCCCTACATTTACCCCTTACCTAACACTACGGGCAGTTTAGCACGGCCAATTCACCTGACCCGCACATCTTTGGACTGTGGGAGGAAACCGGAGCACCCGGAGGAAACCCACGCAGACACGGGGAGAATGTGCAAACTCCACACAGTCAGTCGCCTGAGTCGGGAACTGAACCCGGGTCTCAGGCGCTAGTTACAGCGACACAATCATGTGGGTCTCCATCTCCTTCAGTGGGGAGAAGGCTAGCAGGGTTAAGGATGTTACATCGCCTTATTGTAATGTTAGGCATCTCCAATAACACAGTATTGTATTGGAGCCAATGTGCTGCTGACGTGTGCAGTTCTTTGCTCGGAAAGCAGTAAGGATACTGCATGTGGGACCAGAAGGGTTAATTCACTGTAGCCGACTATATTCCTGGACACTACAACAGCCTTTTCAGCTGCAGCCACGGCTCACAGGCATTTCGGCAATCCTGCCGCTACGGGGTATAGATTAGCTGATAAATATGCCACCGGCTTCAACCTTCTGCCATGATCCTGCAACAGCACAGCTGTCATGCAGCCACTCCTCTCATCCAGTGTTTGTACACAAGGCTTGTTTGGGTTTGGAATCCCAAGTGTTGGTGTAGTTTGGAGCACTCTTTTTAATTCAACACAGGCACTCTCGGCCTCTGGGGTCCACTGCAATGGACTCTGGTTCCGCAACCCTTTTCCATGGGCTATGTCACTTAGGGGCACCTCAAGAGTTGCAGGAATGCGGGATGAACATTCTATAGTAGAAGCACATGCCCAAAAAGGATAGCAATTGTTTCTTCGTGTGAGGCTTTGGAATTTGCTGGATTGCTTGAACTCTGTCTAGACCAGTGGCCTTTTCTTGTTCAGATAGTAAGTGACCTAAGAACTTCACCTGTTATTGTACAAATTATAGCTTTGCGAGACTAGCTTTGTGCCCTTCCCTTGCTAGATGGCAGAGCAACACAAGGGTATCCTTCTCACGTTGTTCCTTTGTTGGTGCCGCTATCAAGCAATCATCTACATACTGCAAAAGTGCTGACCCCGGGGTTAGAGCAAGAGTCTCCAGACTCCTGCGCGGAGCCTCATTATATATTAGATTAGATACAGTGTGGAAACAAGCCCTTCAGCCCAACAAGTCCACACCAACCTGCTGAAACACAACCCACCCAGACCCCATTCTCCTACATTTACCCCTTCACCTAACACTATGGGCAATTTAGCATGGCCAATTCACCTAACCTGCACATTTTTGGACTGTGGGAGGAGAATGTGCAAACTCCACACAGTCAGTCGCCTGAGGCGGGAATTGAACCTGGGTCTCTGGCACTGTGAGGCAGCAGTGCTAACCACTGTGCCACCCACATGCATACGGTGGGGGATTCACAGTAACCTTGCCAAAGTCGCATGAAGGTGTATGATTTTCATTTGAATGAAAAAGTGAACCAGAATTGACTATCTGGGTGCACCGGTACACGAAAGAAGGCATTTGCTAAATCCACAACAGAGAACCATTTGCTGTCCAGTGGAATTTGAGCCAGTATAGTATAGGGGTTAGGAACATTTGGGCCATGTGGAACAACAGCTTTATTGACTGCCTGCAGGTCTCAAACAAACCTCCATTTCTCCGGTTCACTGGAATGTTTGCCTTTTTGACCGGAAAAATGGGGGTTCTCACCGGTGAGTTTTCACAGGGGATTATACTCCAGCCTTTAGGAGGGATTCAAAGACTGGAGTCATTCCTTCTGTGGCTTCAGGTCTTCATGGGTATTGTGCTCTGCAAGGACGATACTCAGACTTCGGGGTTATCCTTATGGGCTCACAGCCCTGTATGAGCCCCACATCATGTTTGCCCTTTGCCCACAACTCAGTAGGGACCATTTTTAATCTTGGGTCCAAGACCTCTATCTTAGAGAAACTCCAGGTTATTCCCCTAGGCTTCTCAGGGCTAGCGGGGGTTACCTGGACTGTCCTATCTGCCTGAGTTAGCCAATTTAGTTTCTTTTTATATGTTCGCATATCTGCATTGAACCAGACACCCACATCTTCCCTGAAGACCCAACCTTTCGTTCTTTGTGCCTTTAGGACTCATGGTCCCAAATCCTGCCACCTGTCACCAGACACCTTCGCCAGTGACACATGAGGAGCAGACCCTTCCACATCAAAAATATAGGGTCTGCTTGCTGTTACAGATACCTTAGATAAGTTCACACTGACTGCACATCTGTGATCGCTCCAATACAAACAATAACAACTGATCTGGTCTAACCACCATCCTGAAGCAATCCTTCTCATATGGTTCGTCAGGGCCGTCATGGTGTATGTGTGCTGTACAGTGCAACATGTCTCCAGCAAGAAAGTCGGTGTTAATAGGATTAACATAGTCACTTGCTTCCAGGATGAGTGAATCGCTCACTGAGCTTATTGCTCTCTGGCCTAATCACCATTCATAGACATACATCAGGGGTCGTGGGTCATATTCTACAGCCTGCACTGGTAAATCCTCCCTTTGAATTACCTGCAAGCCGGTCGGAGTATTGACCAAGTCCAACCCCAGTCTCCCTGTGAGGTTCCGACCCATCAGATTTAAAGACAAAATTCCGATAACAAGAAGGAGAATTAGAGTGTTTCCCCGTTAGTAGTTCCGCACAATAGAGGTGCAGGAAATCACTCCCCCACCATGACTCCTGATGCACCCACTGTGTTCAGGAACCTTTCACTCATCTTTATTTGTGTTAATTGTGTGAACTGGCTTAATGTAAGGACTGAGTATGTTCCCCTGTATCTACCAAAAAGGTAACTGATGTACCTTCCACATATAACATAGAGGTGAGCATTGACTTATACGCATCATTGTGATATTGGACATACTATCCACACTCCGCAATCTGAGCACTCAACGTAGAGGTGTGAATTGTCTCAGTGCCCGGAAGGTTAGTAGAAGAGATTAGCATAAGTGAATCTTCATTGCCAAGCATAAAGGAAAGAGGCTTACTGGTACCTTGTGGGTTGCCCAACTCCACCTCAGCCTTCCCCCGTCAGTCACTCTGTCACTCAGCCTCCAGGGTCGATTGGGACTGTCTGTGCGGGCACTGTCTCGCCCAGTGGTTCATTGCTCCAACAAACAAAGTACCTGCCAGATCTACCTCTGCCAGCGCCTCTTTCGCGGCCTCTTTTCCTGCAGCACCTTCCTCCAATGGCTGGGTGACCATCTTTTTCACTATTTCATCCTTCATTCCATTGGTGAAGCTGTTCCTCAGATGTGCTTCATACAGCGTGATTTCTGCTGCCGTTATGTCTTCAGGTGATCTCAGTCCATTGTGGACATTATGGACTTCAGTGAGGCACGTAAGGTACTGGGACACTGTCTCATCTTCATGTTGTTTGCACATTGCTATTTTAGTCATGTCCATTCACACTGGGAATGCCTCCCTACAGGCGGTTGCCAACGCTTGCGGGTTGGCTACTCTGGCATGGACATTTATGGCTGGCCAGTTATACTTCTCTTGGCCTTCTTGCTTCGATCTGTTGGGGATACGAGCTGCTACTGGTGATTCAGGAGACCTTGAGACGGGGCCGCTGACTTGGAACCTTCGCCAGGTGGATCTCATAGGGAAGGCTGTAGGTCTCAGAGGGCAGTCATCAAGGTCAGGGTCTGAAACAGACTTACGACATTGTACAGCTTCATTAGGTGGTTTTCTCACACGTGTCTGCATGTGCGCTGGTGTTTGTATGCGTATTTGATCTATCTTTTACTTAAATTTCCTTTCCCTGATATCAGCCTCAGCCTTCCACATGTTATGAGCACTCCAATTTACAGATTCTATTTTTCTCTTCTTTTTCTCCTTTTCTCTCTCTTCCTACGTCAACCTCAACATTTCTAGCTGTCTTTTACTAACACTTTCTCCCTCTGGAAAACCACATTCCTTGATCCACAATTCTCACTGTTTCACAGACTCTGGGCCATGATTATTTAACGTGTATTGTATTTTTGGTTGGCCATTCCAAGTCCTGTGTGGACTTTCCCTTTGTTTGCTCTTGCCGGAGCCCATTTTTAGTGGAACTGGAAAAGTGTTCAGCTCTCTCTCTCTCTCTCCCTCCCTCTCTCGCTCTCGTGGTACCGTTATCTTTTCCCTTTGACTTGCTTTTACCTCTGGAGGTCCCCTCTCACATTGGGCACGTCCACCTCAAGGCCTTGGTTTTCGTAAACCAAGAAACCACGTACCCGGTACGTCTAAGGCGAGTCCATCTCAGTCAGTGGTGGTTCCAAGTCTAAAACCGCCCTTAATCTTGCTGTCTCCTAACACTCTTGAGACAGCAAGCCCCTTCCCTCGGGGTTTTACTCTAATACCATGCAAGAGTTCACTGAACCCTTTTCCTGCTGTATTTGTTCTCTTAGAATGAGTCTGTATGCAGGATTACTTAATCCATGACTCTTACTCCGACCTCAGTTGATTCAAAACCCCGGCACTAGGGTGATCCAGATTCCCAGTCCTCTCACACAAAAGGGCCAATTTAGTGCTCGAGATGAAGTGAAAGACCTTCAAGGCGCTGGAGCCTGCGCCTCCTGGGAATCTTCAGAATCTCACCCAGTCGCGGGGTTCCGGGACGAGCCCCCAAATTTACTGTCGTGGAAATTAAATCGACTTGACCCATCTATTAGTAAGAGCAAAGAAAAGAGCTTTATTGTTACCTCTGCAGAAGTGACTCCAGTACACAAATGCTAGATGCCTTCATGTAAAGGAGGGCCTTAACATAGTACAGACACTTGCTTTATTCTGTTTCTTATCACGCTCTCAAGGGCGAATCCCCTAGTCTTTGACATAGCAGTTCTTTAGCTTTCGCTGAGTTTGACTATTGCAAGGTCGGGTTGAATGTTTACAGAATTCAGAGATAAGGTGACTATAGGCCTTCATCAAAATATTGTTTAACTTACACAGCATTAAGTTAAAGAAAAGCATTCTGTTTCAAATTTCACAGTAAATGGATAATTAATTTCACAGTAAATGGATAATTTTCTATTACAGCCATCTAGTTTCTCTCTCTGGCATTACAAGTTTGAAAACATGTATTTGAATGAGGTGAGATTAGGCCATAATGGCGAGTAAATACACACAACTAGGCCCCTCACTGCTTGCTGGCAAACTCTCATCTTACCAATCACAATTTGGCTGCATCATCAGACATTTTTTCTCAACATTGAGAACCTCATCACTGCCATCTCACCTTATTTTTCCAACTGACTCACCATTACCCACATTATTCAGTGTTGGGATGATTCCACCATAATGTCATCTTTCCGTGATCATGTTAATTAAGCTGAATGCAAGTTGCACACTCTAAATAGGACCACTGATTTAAAATTATTCCAGCCCTTCTTTGCTTAATATCTAAACTAATGCATTTGAAACCCTAACAAGCTTGACTCATAAATGTACATTTTACTCTAACATTATTAAAAACATATTTCTCAAATTCCACATTAAAACTCAGAGCAAATTTTTAACATGCATCAAAAAGATTATAATTTATGGTACCAATAAAACATTGTGACATCTGTTTATAGGAGTAAATTTCTGCAATTGCTGGAATCTGTCCTGAAGACAACAAATGCTGGAGATCACAATGGGTCAGATAGCATCCATGGAGAGAGAGCAAGCAAACATTTCCAGTCTATATGACTCTTCTTCAGAAATAATAATGCACTGTGCACTGTGGTCTCCAGCATTGGTTGTTTTCAGGACATCTGATTATAGTTGTATTATCCTCCCAGCTGCCATTAAACCTGGACAAGTCAGACCTAATATCACACCTAGTTTGATCGACCCTAAATTTATATTTTTTCTTTGGAGGTCAGTTACATTTACAAGAAGTTGCCTTGTTTAAAACAAATATATGTTTAAAACAGATATCAAAATACTTACCAAGCCAAAGAAAAGGAATCATACTAGACAAAACAAAATGTTGGGAAGATTTCATTATAGACATCTAAAATGATTCAAAATCACACTGTTCTTTTTATCCAATATTCATAAGAACACTCAAAATTTCCCAATATCTCTAAGGCACTTTTCTCAGACTCAAACTGACACAGCTGCAATTAATCTCCTTTTGGCAAAGTTTTGTGCAGTTACAAGATGCTTTTTTCATTCTTCTGGTATCACTCTCCAAGACAGTAAAACTGGAATAACTGCCCAGAGGCTAGTGTCCCATCACCAAGTCACCCTTTCTTTACTCGTGCACAATACACTGGCTGTGGCCAGTCAGCTCGGAGTCAGTCCTGTCGCAAAGCTGGCCCCCTTTTTCTAAAAGCCTTTCCTTTTCTCAAGGATACTGTGTCCTTGATTTTTTTCAGAAGAGTCGTAAGGGGACCAGGCTATGATTAAATTGTTTTAGTACAGAGATGAAAAGGAATTTGAGAGGCCTTTTGTTTATATGTAGACAGATGAGACTACAGACCAAAGTGGTCATGTTTTAGAAGTGACCTGTATAATGAAAGGGGAGTGGTCAGCTCTCTAGCTGAACAGTTCAGTCCAGAACCACGTGGGAGTTCAACAGTGACTTATGTGGAAACTCTCTCTCTTTTTCTGCCCTTCTAACTTTAACCTGTAAGCACCTATTCTATTTTTCTTACTGGTCTTTAAGGGGGTTTGCTTATTGGGACTGTTGTGTATATTCGGAACAGCATAGTTAAGACTAATTTGGATAGATTGAGTTCTGTAGGGATTCTTCATTCTGTTTGTTTTGTTTCATTGTGTAATTTTGTGAATAAATTTCTGTCTGTTTTAAAATCTAGTAGTCAACCTAACTAGCTTACTCTGGGTAATTCTCACTGTACACTTACTGAAACAAATTGCAAAGTAATGGCCTGGGTTGCCTGCTCAAGAATGTTTTGAGTGGTCTGGCATAGTCCATAACAGTCCCCTGAACTGAGGAGATTCTAAATGTTCTGGTTATATATTTTTTCTAAATTCCCTGTTTATAATTATTATTTATTTTTCTTTTCCATCCCTACCCTACTGCCAAACAGCAGTAGTGCTTACTTTTCCCAGCACCCATATTGTTTGGATGCAGGTGTTGGACACAGTGAAAAAACAATGAGTGTAGAAAGCGTTATTCATATTCCACTGCCAGGAGGAAAGGAAATATTTGAGTGGCCAGTAACAGGCAGAGCCCCGTTATCTCCTGGTTATATCTTTCTTATATATCAGTCCCCTGAACTGAGGAATTCTAAATCCCCTGTTTATATTTTTCTTTTCTTTTTCTTTTTGTTTTGTCATGTACAGACAGGTGTAGGACACAGTGGAGAAACAGTGAGTACAGAAAACCTGCTGACATTCCACCACCAGGAAGAAAGGAAACACCCGAGTGGCCTGTGACAAGCAGAGCCCCGTTATCTCCCCGTTTTGTTCTTTTTTCTCTCAGCACTAGTGGTGGTGTGGCTGCTTGTGCAGCTGAACACAGCTGGGTGAAAGAAAAGTAAATTAAAATACAAAAACAAAGAAGAAAAAGGAAGGTAAATGTCTCCCTCGTCCAGAGAAGTAACTTTTTCCCCACTGGCTGTGTCCCTGAACTGAGGCAATACTAAATCTCCTATTAATATATATTATTTTTCCTTTTATCAACCCCCACACTGCCGTCTAACAGTGGTGGTGCTTATTTTTCCCCAGCAGCCATGTCGTGTGTGAAGGTTTAGGACACAGTAACAAAAACAATGAGTGCAGAAAACTGTACTGACATTCCACCACCAGGAAGAAAAGGAATACAGAAGAGACCCGTGACAAGCAGTGCACCTGGCTATATTATCTCCTGGCTATTTTTTAAAATTGCTTTTTATTTTATGAAATGGTACAAAATTCAAACAGTTAACAATAACCAGTAAGCAGCAGTTCAGAAGAAACAGCACTTAACAGGGAAAGGGGCAGCAGTGCGAAACCGCAAACACAGCTCCAATTAGGTTAACAGGGAAATGAGGGCCAACCTCAAATCCCACCTTACCTTATCAAAAAGCAAACAGTAACACAAACTCACACAAGACCGTCCAGTCAAACAAACAATAAAACAGCACATAGAGCACAGACACCCCTGGCAACCCAGCAGACCATCCACTCCTCTCACCTTCCTGTCAAAAGGCAGCCCCAGCCCTTCCAACTCTCTATCCACACTGACACACCTGCCAGCCACGTCAAGGACAGCCCGTCCTGTTTCCCCCGCACCCCCGTCCTCATTTTTAAATTTTGTCAGTCCCCTGTTTATATTTTACTTCCTTTTTTTATCTTCTTGTTATACATTTTTTATAAACGCACACACACTACTGTTGTGTGGGACACAATGAAGAACAATAGGTGTTTAAATCTTTATTTATATTTCACAACCAGGAAAAGAGCCGGCTTTGGCGTTCCTGCTGCTGTTTCACCCTCCCCCCAACCCCCACATCTGGAAGTATCAGATTTAACCTGGTGTGGAGTTTTCTCCCCATCAGCAACTCTGCTGAAGCAATCCCCGTTGTTGTATGAGGGGTTGTCCTATAATTGAACACGCACCGGGACACTTTGGTATCTAGTGAAGCTGTAGGCTGCTTCAAGTCTGCCTTCAATGTTTGGACCACTCTTTATGCCAGAACATTGGATGATGGATGGTATGGAGCTGTCCTAATGAGCCAAATGCCATTTGACTTTAGGAAATACACAAATTCACTCCTGGTAAATGATGTCCCATCGACCATGACCAATACACCTGAGAGTCCCGTGTATTGTGAACAATACTCGCAGCTTCTCGATCATCATCCTTGAGTTTGCCAAATGATCTTTATGCATCATCTAACCACTTTGAATGGGCATCCACCATGACCAGGAACATTGAGCCCATGCAACTGACTCCAGGGTTTACCTGGCCATTCCCAGCAATGTGGGGCCACTGCCATTGGCAATTGTTGTCCTTATTTGCACTCTGGGCATTGTCCTACCAATGCAGCTATGGCGACATCCAACTCTGGCCACCAGGCATAGCTTCTTGCTAGCTTTTTCATCCCAGAAACCCCTGGAAAACCCTGGTGGAGTTATGCTGGTATCTGACAGCAATCTTTACTTGAGAAAATCATTGATGTTCCAAACAGTAATATGCCGTCCTCTACAGTGATCTGGTGTCACCAGGTCCAAAGAGGTTCCGATCCTGGTTATAACGGCCCTTTATTTTCTCACACTACCACCAGCTGTTTTAGTTTCACTAGGATAGGTTCTTTTTGTGTCCAATCAGATATTGTCAGCGATGACTGGAAGAGTGTCCAGGAAGTTTAAAACCAGAACAGACTCTTCCAGGGGAGGCACTACTGATGGAGTATCTGTGTGTGG
Source organism: Hemiscyllium ocellatum (assembly GCF_020745735.1). NCBI lineage: Eukaryota > Metazoa > Chordata > Chondrichthyes > Orectolobiformes > Hemiscylliidae > Hemiscyllium > Hemiscyllium ocellatum. The sequence goes on along the minus strand of NC_083401.1, from coordinate 166,569,252 downwards.
GAGGTGGCTCAAGGCATTCACATTAGCCACTTGGTTTCCTGGGTGGTGTTCTAACTTGTACTTATACACACTGAGAATAAGGGCCCAATGCTGAATTCTACTGCAAGCTGTAGGCAGCACCACCTTGTCTTCATTCAGTAACCCTAGCAGGGGATTGTGACCTGTTACTATGACAAATTCCCATCCATAAAAGGTACTGGTGGAACATCCTCACACCAAATATGATCTTCCTTCTCTATCTGGGCATATTTGCCTTCAGCATCGGCCAAAGTCTGGGAAGCCTACATAACTGGGCGTTGCTCTCTGTTGGGCCACCGGTATGTCAACACGACCCTGATACCCATATGGGGAGGCGTGGCAGGTCAGTGCTAGCTCTTGCTTCAGATCATATCGGGCCAACTCCTTAGATGTTACATACAATATCACATCCCTCAGGCAGGTGCCATCAAAAATCCAGATACAGATCTTCCCAGTTCTCTAACAGCCAAATAAAATTGATAGCGCCTCAGAATTAGAGGACGTTTGGGGTCACAATATTCCTTTATCAATTCTGGAAGGTTTTAGTGTCTGGTGCTTCTAGGAAAGTTAAGTCCCCGATAACCAAAAATGCTGTGGGTCCACAAGCAGTCAGAAGGATTATTCAGTCCTTTTCATCTGCCCCAGTGTCATTTGCTTGGAAAAAATATTGCCTTCTTTCCACATGCTGGGCCCAGTCTTTGATGTTAGAATTCAAATGAGTCTAGCTGCCCAAGTACAGGCACAATGCCAGAAATGCTTACCCCAACTCCAAGATGACTGTTACAAGCATACGAGCATGTAATGTTTTCTCCTGTCACCACTGAAATAGCTGCACAGAGGCCAGTATTCTGTCACCAAGTCCCCCTTTAGTTACTTGTGAACAGTTCATTGGCTGTGGCCGGCCAGCTCAGAGTCAATCCCCTGAACTGATGAGATTCTTTTTTTTCTTTTTCTTCTTTTTTTTCTTTTTCTTCTTTTTTTTAACCCCCACACTACCTCCTAACTGTGGTAGTGCTTATTTTTTCCCCAGCACCCATGGTGTGTGTGTGTGCAGGTGTGAGACACAGTGAGAGACACAAAGTGCACAAATCTTTATTCAATTTCCACCACCAGGAAGAAAGGAAACACCCGAGTGGCCAGTGACAAGCAGTGCCCTTCACCTCAAAGGGCAATGCTGTGTGATCAAACAGTGAAGGGGAGGGCAGGGACTAAATCAAAATAGAGTTGGAGGAGGAAATGATGCACTCCACTCCCTGCGACGCCCACCTCTCCCTGAACAACTCCAGGGTGTTGGTGGACACCGCGTGCTCCTTCTCCAAGGACCCCGGGCCCTACCGTAACCGCGGAAGTGGGGCACATCCCCTACTTATATTGGTCAACCAGGGCATCCTGATTGACCCAGGTTAACAACCCCAGCCAAGAATCTTGGAGTCAATCAGATCCATCCGGTTCCAATCACTACAAAAACAAACTACAAACTAAACTCACGAAAGGTCACAGCAATAACAGGAGTTCCTGAACCCAGTGTATAGTGCATCACTCCCTCTGGTGTACATCACATAGACATCTCGACAAAATTAAAATGCAAAAATGATGAACCAACCTTTTCCTTTACCTAACACACAAAACAGAATTTAAACTAAAAGGTATGCGTTGTCCATGAGGACCTGGTGGAATCAGCATCATAGGACATCAAAGGAATTGCCCAGGCCAGGAAATTGTAGATTCCAATGAGCATTTAATAGGTGGCCCATACAGCTAAAAAAGATTTCCAAGATAAAGGGTGGCGCGGTGGCTGAGTGGTTAGCACTGCTGCCTCACATCACCAGGTGCCTGGTTCAATGCTAGCTTTTGGTGACTGTCCCTGTGGAGCTTGCAAGTTCTTGCTGTGTCTCCATGAGCTTCCTCTGGGTGCTCCAGTTTCCCCCCACAATCCAAAACTGTGCAGGTTAGGTAGTTTGATAACGCTATAGTGCCCAGAAATGTGCAGGCTCAGCCGGTTCGCTACGGGAAATGCAGGGAATGGGTGGGATGCTTTATCGGATGGTTGATTCAGACTTGATGTGCCAAATTGTCTCTTTCTACAATTCGGGAATCTATGATTTGAAGATTAGTTTCCTAACTGTAAGAGGATCTATTCTAACATCAGTATCACCCAATCGTTCTTCCAAACACCAGCCTTTTTTTCAGGTCCATCAGCAAGTCCATTTTTAGTACAAATGTACTTACATGACAAAGCTGTTCATCACTTACCTGAGAATCAACTCCAAACTTGCTCCAACTATCTAGTTGCCTTTAGTTTGCATCTTTTATTACTTTATCCTCAGGTTTATCAGTCGCCACCCAAACTTCACACCATAGAATAGAATCTCTACAGTGCAGAACCAGGCCATTCGGCCCTACAAGTCCACACCCACCCTCTAAAGAGTAACCCACCCATACCCATTCCCCTACCCTTTTAGTCTACATTTCCCCTAACTAATGCACCTGAACACTATGGGTAATTTAGCATGGCCAATTCACCTGACCTGCACATTTTTCTTTAGACTGTGGGAGGAAACCAGAACACCAGGAGGAAACTCATGCAGACACGGGGAGAATGTGCAAACTCCACACAGTCACCTGAGGCTGGAATCTAACCCGGGTCCCTGATGCTGTGAGGCAGCAGTGCTGACCACTGAGCCACTGTGTCGCCCCCTCATGATGAAAGATGTCCACATCTAGTGTTGTTTTGATTCTATTTCTTAGTTCAGTTTTTATTTCACTGTCTAATCTGTTCAAGTTACAGTCTCTGATTCCACATGCAGGACTATTGCCATGAGATCTGTTCTTTCTCCGGTATGTGATTGATATAAGAATCAAGACACATTAAATACTTGAACTGTACTTTCTTACTTTCTACTCTTTTATTCCATTTTGCTCATCCTGAGAATCGCCTTTTGGCATCTGGCTGAACACTTTTCCAATGTCGAAAGTTGTCAGTAGCTTTCCTCCACTTGCAACAATTGTCACATCCCTCGACTCACTGACCCCCACGAGAATTAATGTCACCTGAGTACTCACACAGAGTGATCACATCCAAGGCCAATTGCCCAGTCACATGAGTCATCATCACTTCCATTATCTGGCCAGCTCTTGTCATATTCTCTCCCTCAGGGCCTTCATCACAAGTGAACACTTGACAAACAAGGTGACCTATTTACTTGCATCAGCTGCTCAGAAACCAAAATAATGTAATTAGTTCCAACGAATAATGAAGAATGAATTTTGACAGTTTGATGTTTGGTATACATTGTCTTACTATGATAATCTATCACTGAATGAGGGCTTCTCTATCCACTGTGCCTGTCTCTTTTAAATGGCACCAAATCTCCTGAATTGAATGATGCCCCAGATGGTTTTGATGCTTCAATGCTCTCTGAATTATCACCAAGGTCTCAATCAGAACAGAAGCTGGTTTCCCTGCACATAAAACACTCAAATGGATAGATAAGCTGGAAATAATATGCAGTTTGATTATTGCAGAGCAACTAATTGATAGGGAGTGTATGCTCTAACCATCTGAAGCAAATTCTTGACGTGAACTGGTCTTGTCAGGGCAGTTGTCAGCTTGCAGTCTGGTTGATCAGCTAAACATTCTTTTAGCATGTTATCGATCAACTCACAATTCGTTTCATTTATTGTAGAAATCTGCCGCAGTTATTACCATGTTTTCACTTGTCTCTGAACTTATTATTGGCACATTCCCATCCATCATCAGTCTGAAACTTTGCTGATGTTCCAAATGGATGCCTCTACATTCATTTGTGATTTTGTCTATAATAATCTTTTACTAAGTATTTTGTAGAAAGCTTAAATCTAGTCATCAAGTCTATAAAATGTAGAATAAAAAAAATGTCTGGCTTTGTCCCATACTTTTAAAATTATGGCAACTCTCTTGTTGAATCAAAGTTTACAATAGGGCACGGCAGTGTCCAATACATTTTACAGAACTTTACATTCTTCATTTAGCTCTTCTATTGCTCTCATAGACTCTCTGACTACAATTGCTTCTTATTGTCAGTTGTTTAAATGTTGACAATTACATGTCTCTGTAATTTACTTTTCTTTCTGACTCTTATCATCTGAAAACATGAATACTAATACTGATCAAAGACATCAAGTTATATTTAGGAGATACAATAATATCCTGACTGGCTACATTACAGATCCAGTTATTCCAAAAATAGTTGCTTTATTCTGCTCCATGTCAAGTCCTATTGGTGACTGATGGAAGGCTGGAGGAGCAAGTGGTGGTTAGAAGTCACCATGTTACTGCACTGACTTTCACCTTGGGAATTGTTGATATCTATCTAGCACATTGGGAGAGTGGGAAACTATGTATCAATGGAATGAGATGGTGTCACAATGAGAATATTACTATACACTGTAATAGGTCTTTCACTGCTCACTGGGGGAATCTTGTCTTGCCTTTCAGTATTTGGCTGGAAAATGGGCCTTTTTGGTTTTAATATTGGGAAGTTCCTCATACAATTCTCTCCACTTACTTGCCATTGTCCAGGCTGGAAGATACTGTCCTTTGTAATTTGCAACAAATGGCAAAAAGGCTTAAGAAAACCTATCATCCAGGATTTAAAAAAAACAAGATGTAGACATATCTGAAATGCCTATCAATCATTTCCAGATCAATCTTTACCACATTTCGTGCTCCCTCCTGCTCCCTCCTGCCCACTCAGTCACAAAAGATTGAACTCTGGTGAGTGGAAAATCCAATACTTTATTAATTTATTCATCAATATGGCAATAACTACCAAATTCTGGCTCTATGAGTGGGATTGGGAGGGAAGGGGAAGGAATCAGCTCATTTGGTTCGATGGCTGGTTTGTAGAGTACAGTGACACTGCAGTGTGGGTTCTCATTACCAGACCAGTTGAGGTGACCATGAAGGACCCTCCTTCTCAATATTGTCCCTTGTCTGAGACATTGTGACTTTCAATGAGAACAACCTTCATTGGTACTATCATCCGTGCTCAATGGGACAGACTTTGAGCAGATCTAGCAACTCAAGACTGGACATCCACAAAGCACTTTGTGCTGTCAACAGTGGCAGAACTGTACTCCAGCACAATCTGCAACCTCACGGCCCAACATATCCCCCACTCAACTATTCCCACCAAGCCAGGGGTTCAGCCTTGGCTCAGTGAAAAGTGCAGGAGGGCATGTCAGGAGCAGCATCAGGCATACCTGAAAATAGCATGCCAATTTGGTGCAGCAAGAAAACAGGACTATTTGTGAGTCAATTAACAGCAAGTGATAGACAGAGCTATGTGGCTCCAATGGGATCAGATCTAAGCTCTGCACTTTCACCATCTGAATGGTGGTGGACAATTAAACAACTCACTGTAGGAGGAGGCTCCACAAATATTGCCATTGTCAATGATGAAGAAGCCCAGCACGTCAGTGCAGAAGATAAGGCATTCACGGCAATCCTCAGGCAGAAGGACCAACTGGATGATCAGTGATCTCCGGTGGTCTCCAGCATAACAGATACCAGCCTTCATCTAATTCAATTTACTCCACATGATATCAACAAATGCTAGGGACACTGGATATTGCAAAGATATGACCCCCCTGACAATATTCCTGCAAAAGTACTGAAGATGTGTGCTCCAGAACTTGCCGCTCCCCTAGCCAAGCTGTTCCAGTGCAGTTCCAACACTGGCATTTACCCGACAATCTGGAAAATTGCTAAGGTACATAGAAATCATGACAAATCTAACCCAACCAATTACAGCCCCATCAGTCTATTCTTGATTGTCAGTAAAGTGATGGAAGGTGTCATTAACAGCACTATTAAGCAGCACCTGCTCAACAATAACCTGCTCAGTGATGCCCCATTTGGGTTTCCCCAGGAACACTCAGCTCCTGACCTCATTACAGTTTTGGGTCAAACATGGACAAAAGAGCTGAATTCCAGAGGTGACCGCCCTTGATATTAAGGTTGCATTTGATCAATTTTGGCATCACGGAGCCCTGGCAAAACTGGAATAATTGTGTATCAAGGAGCAAACTCTCCACTGGTTGGAGTCATATCTGGCGAGTAGGAAGATGGTTTTCATCATTGGAAATCAGTTATCTCAGCTCCAGGACATCTCTGCAGGAGTTCCTCAGGGTAGTGTCCTAAGCCCAACCATCTTCACCTACTTCATCAATGATCTTCCTTCCATCATAAGGTCAGAAGTGAGGATGTTCGCACAGTGTTCAGCACCATTCGCAACTCCTCAGATCCTGAAGCAGACCATGTTCAAATGTAACAAGATCTGGATAATATCCAAGCTTGGGCTGACAAGTGGCAAGTAATATTCATGCTGCCAGGCAATGACCATCTCCAATCCAACCTCAATCCCTTGTCATTCAATGGTGGTACTATCATTGACTAACCCACTAGCAATACCCTTGGGGTTACCATTGACCAGAAACTCAATTGGACTTGCTACATAAATATGATGGCTACAAAAGCAGGCCACAGGTTAGGAATACTGTGGCAAATTCCTCACCACCTGACTCTTAAAGCCTATTGAACCATCTACAAGCCAAAAGTCAGGAGTATGATGGAATACTCCCCACTTGCCTGGATGGGTGTAGCTCCAACAGCACTCAAGAAGCTTGACACCATCTAGGACAGAGCGACCTGCTTGATTGGCTGCCATCTGTCAGTGTCTGCTTCACCTTAGTGATATGCTCTTCTCAAGTTTCTGTGCACACCCTTCAAGCCATCATCCCAGCACCTTCAGATAATCTGACCTGATGGTGAAGAGGATAAAGGAACAGGGGGTCTAGTTGCCAAAGAACACAGCCTGGCTCTTGGCTCAACTTGGCTCCGAAGGCCAGCTCGGTGCTTACCAGTCTGCCCACTGACAGCGGATCCGAGCAGAAAATGGCAATGTCATCCATGCACATGATTGTCTGGAATAGTCACCCCTCTCAGGCTCACTTCCTTCCTGATGGACTCAGCAATTGGCTCTATATGACACACAAACAAGGCAGCAGAAAGAGTGGGCAGCCCTACCTGACTTCAAATCTGATCGGGAAACTTTCTGATTCCCAGCCATTGTTTGAGACTGTGCTATTGATGATTGTGCAGAGCAGTCGGATCGAATTGTGAATTCCCTCCCCTAAGCCCATTTTGGAGAGCAAATCCCACATGTAGGTGTGCGATATCCTGTCAAAGGCCTTTTCCTGGCCCAGACTGATGAGGCAGGTGTCCATTCCACCCCTGTCCTACACATAGGCAGTTGTATCCCTGAGGAATGTGAGGCTCTCTGCGATCTTCCAGTACAGCATAGATTTGGTTGAGGTGAATCAATGATCACAGAGCTGACCTGATCTGGTTGGTGATGACCTGAAGCTGGATTTTGTAAGACACTTTCAACAGTGAAGTTGTTCACCAATTTCTAATTTCCTCCCCCTTCCCCTTCCCCTTGTAGATAAAGGTAATGATACCTTTCCTCATGGATTCACACAAGCAACCAGAAGCATACTGTCATCCATCTCCAACCAATCACGTCCTGCAAAGCTGAATATAACTTGGTCAGTAAGCTGTCACGTCCAGGAGTTTTAATTTTCTCCAAGAGACTTGAGGGCATTGATGAACTCATCCAGAGCTAACAGTTGGTCATCATAGACCTCCATGATAGAGGACAGGAATTTATCTCTGGGCTTTGTGTCGTTATGAATACCTTGTTGGCATTCCACCTGACCCTGAAGTAGAAGTGTGTAGGCAGTCATAGCACCATCCAGGACGACATTTGGTAACGTATGAGTAATTTTGTGATCAATTTGTAAATTATAAATTTTTATATGTTTAAAACAAGTCTGTATAGCAGGATGTCTGAGAAAACATCACAGCTGTTGCAAATTTCCTTAACTGCAAGATAAGTTTTTCATTGGAAAGTGATTAGACAACATACCCTGTGGATAAAAACGTTTTGTAAAATATGACAAGTGAAGAGTGACATAAAACAATGAGGAAGAAGAAATAAAAATCTATCATTATGGAGGAAGACAATAAATTAGCACAAAGTTAGAAGTTAAAGAAAAAAAGATGTTCCTAAAAGACGTTTTATTAATTATCTACAATATTATATGTTAATGACCTTAAGTCAGCTTGTACACCCAGTTAACCTTTCTACTATAAATTTTCTTGTCCATGGTTTCAATGGGAACTGCATAGATTAGCATGTTATAATTATTCTCTTTTACTAATGATGGTAGTGTATCACATCAGTCATATGTGTCCAAAGTCCTTTGTCTGTACTGCTGAGAATTTCAATATTCCAACAAAATTGAAAACCAACAGTCCCCTGCATGCTGCTATTTAAATGATAACATTCCATCAGAATATGATTGTCATATTTTGGTACTTCTGACCATGGAACCATAGGGGACTTCTGTGTAATATATGGTGAAAGAAAACTCAAGCTAAACTTGCCAAATGGGATTAAATTTGGGTTAAAATCACTGGGAAGAAGGAAAACCATTTGGAAATTCAATGATAACACAAGCAGGTCTTCATAGAGTCGCAAACACATTTATATAGAGAAAGCAGTGATGGCTCTCCCCTATAATAAAAGGTTAGAAATGTTCAACTGGGCACTCAGCTTGTTTAGGTCAATCACCTATCAATGGTCTTTCTTTTATAAGATACTCCTTAAAACCTAATTCCTTGACTAAGCCTTGAGTCTTGAAGTATTGTCGTCTCTGGGTTAGTGGTATGCTGTGGGACATTTTCTTATCTTAGAAATGTCATAAGTGAAAGCAGTTTAAGTTGTTCTGAAGTTAAAAATCGCACAACGTCATTTCATAGTCCAACAGGTTTATTTGGAAGTTCTAGATTTCGGAGCGCTGCTCGTTCACTTGGTATTGTGTGATTTTTGACATTATCCACCCCAGTCCTACACCAGCACCTTCACATGTTGTTCTGAAGTGTTCATCCTACTGAGTAGTTAAATAAATATAGCATTTTCAAGTCTCATCTTACCAAACACTTGTTTGGTCTACCTACAGTGTAATTTACCAGTACATGTCCAAATTTGGAATAATGATAAACATAAGGAGAGAATGTATACATTTAAAATTGAGATTGAATTGTATCTGTTCATCATGGTTCAAGTATTCATCACTTCATAAAACTGTTTGACCTGAAGACAACATTTCAGGTTTTTTTTCGATAATCAATCAATTTTATTTGATTTGAATTCAGGAAATATCATAACTGGCTGTATACTGTATATCACCACAGTTAATGAAGGAAATTAAAAGTCTTTTCAGTAGGCATCCAGTAATCAACAATACTTGCAAAGTGCTCCATACCAAGATGAAGTTGATGTATGACATTACTTTAAGAAGAGCATTAATTAAACACTTACTTCGCTAAGATGTTACAATTCATAAGCAACAAAATGCATAGACTTCTGATGTCATGCCAGAGCAGGTGACTGAGTCTACATTAAGTTTCATCAAAGCTCTACTGAAAATTACAATAATTCTGTGCCAGTACTACAAAGAATAAAAAGGTTTCTGTCATAAGCATTTTTGGCTTGATCATTCTAGAATTCTCAAATTAAACTAATTTCCCCCAGCACAGTTAAACAACTAAAGCTTTTAAATAATAGCTTCCCTCTTCTGCAACATCTGTCAAGTGACGAAAGGTCTTTTTGATGAAACTGGATAATAGAACTGAGCAATTAGACTGTTTTTTGTGACTAGGAGAAAGTGAGGTCTGCAGATGCTGGAGATCAGGGTCGAGAGGGTGTTGCTGGAAAAGCCCAGCAGATCAGGCAGCAGCCGAGGAACAGGGGAATCGATGTTTCAAGCCGGAGCCCATAATTCCTGATGAAGGGCTCTGGCCCAAAACATCAATTCTCCTGCTCCTTGGATGCTGCCTGACCTGCTGTATCTCGTGACTGTAAGGTTCTGCTTGGTGGGATGTGTATACAGGATTAAATTCAAGAGATGTAGGAAAGGGAAAGGGGATAGGTATTTACCTTGGAGATTGTGAATGATTGGAACAGAAATTACCTGCTCACTAAATTATAGATTAGCTAGATGATTGAAGGAAAGGTGAATACATGGGTATGGGAATGTGTTGAGTTCAGGGCATAGACTGGAATGAATAACATTTCCAGTTCATTTGTGTGTTCTTCAAATATTTACCATTGCCCATGTCCTGTCATCCCTTTCAGTAAGGCTCCCCTGTTTATCGTAACTAGCTCATGTCTCATATATCAATACTGCCTTTATTTAAATTCAGGACCCGAGACTCAGAAACAACTATATCACTCTCCACCTTCATAAAGAATTTTATCCTGCTGTGGTCACTCGTCCCTAAGGGTCTACTCACAAGATTATCAATTATTTTGAACCCATTACACAATAACCAGGTCAAGGATTGTCTTTTTTCTAGTTGGTTCCTCAACATATTAAAACTATTGCATATGCACTCCAAGAATTCCTCTTCTATGGTATTGCTATTCATTGGATTTGGCCAATCCATATGCAGATTGAAGTCACTACTGATTACAACTGTAATGTTATTACTTGCATCTTTAATTTCCTTTTCAATGCTTTCCCTAATATTAGTACTACAGTTTGAGCGTATATGTACAACCCTTCGTATTGTTTTCTATCTCTTTTAAGATCAACCCATTCAGATTCTATTTCACCAGAGCTAATCTTCTTCTATTATTGCATTCATTTCATTCTTAATCAGCAATGCTATGCCACCTCCTTTTTCCTTTTGTCAATCCTTTCTAAAAACTGAAAATCCCTGGCCACTCTGCAGCCACATCTGTAATCCCAACTACATTGTACCCCATTTAGATCTATTTGCATGATTAATTCATCCATTATATTGTGAATGCTAATGTTAAGGCACAAAGCTTTAAGGCTTGTCTTTTTAACATTCTTAGTCTCGTTCACTGTGGCCCTGCTCAATCCTCGCACTTGAATTCTCTGGCCTATTGTTTTTCCTATTTTCCGTTTGGTCTTTTCTTTTGGTCCTCATTTCACCATCATCCGTCTCCCTCTACAGGTGCTCCTTCCCTGTCATTTTCGATTAACCCTCCCCAACTGCATTGACAAATACATCCCCTTAGTCATTTGTTCCAGTCCTGCTCAGGTGCCACTTTTTCCAATATCCCAGTAATCTGAAACTCCACTTTACACCATCTCTCCAGCCATCTGTTCATCCAATCAATCCGACAGTTTCTACTCTGACAAGTACCTGACACTGGTCGAAATCTCAAGAGCTGTTCCCTTTACTATTGAGTCTCGTATTACTATAGCATTCCCACTCCTTTTGCCACTGTCCAATGCAGCAGAGCCATCTGTGCTGCAATGAGTTTGGCTACTGCCAGTTTTCTCTGAGAGGCTATTCTCCCCCAAAGGGATAACTTACAGGGGATTTTTGCACTACTTGCCTAGTCCTCTCACTCTGTCTAGGGATTACCCATTCCTTTGCTGTCTGTGCAGTTTTAGCCTGTGGTGTGACCATCTCTCTGTACCTGCTACATACAATACTCTCAGCCTCGCAGATGCTTCAATGTTCACAGCCGGCTTGTAGCTGCAGACAGTTCACGCACACATGTTCATCTGTACACCACCGTCACACGAGTTTCCCTGGGGTTCCGTTGTTTCTAGAGTTTTATTATTACAGAAGTACCCTGTTCCATCATTTTCAGATCCAAGGTGAACAATCTTACACTCACCTATATTGAAACTCATTTGTCACAGTCTAACCACATTAACTATTGATATCTCCTTGTACTCTTAAACATAAAAATTCCTGATCCAAAAGGGATGCAACCCAAATTGCTGAAGGACATAATATAAAGGATTCCAACATAATCTGTCAGTTCTCCTTGGATGGCACAGTGGCTTTGGAGGACTAGACAGCTGGAAATATTACATGTCTGATACTTGCTCAAAGGAGGGACGTATGAGAAGCCAGGTAACTGTAAGTCAGTGTAATGTACACCTTCTGGAGGCCATAATCCAGAACAAAGCTGTCACTTGAAAGAACATGGGTTAATAAATATCATCCCCCCGATTTTATTCAGGATAAATTGTGGTCTGATTAGCACAATGTGAGTTATTTGTTGAAAGAACGAAAAGCGCTAATGAAGGTGGCGCAGCTGATCTTCCTTTATTGATACTTTCAAATAACTTTGATAAAGTATCACAGAATAGACTTGTTAGCAAAGTTAAAGCCCACAAACTTGAAGAGGCTGTGAAACTGAAATTTATTCAAGGAACAGATAGCCATCATAGAATCTCTACAGTGTGGAAACAAGCCCTTCAGCCCAACAAAGTACACACTGACCCTCTGAAGAGTAACCTGCACAGACCCATTCCCCTTCTACTCTAACATTTACCCTCTGACTAATGCCCCTAACCTACACATTCTTGAACACTATGGGCAATTTAGCACAGCCAATTCACCTAACCTGCACATCTTTGGATTGTGGGAGGAAACTCACACAGATACAGGGAGAATGTGCAAACTCCACACAGAGTGTCACCCAAGACAGGAATTGAACCAAGGTCCCTGGCACTGTGAGATAGCAGTGCTAACCACTGAGCCACCATGTCATCCCAAGCCATGAGCGGTACATTTTCAAACATGAGGGAAGTATGCAATTATGACTCCCAGATGTTGGCATTAGGACCAATGTTCTTTTTGATATATATTAGTGACCTGAACTTGGGAATGAAAAATGTATTTCAAAGCTGGCAGATGACACAAAATGTAGAAATGAAATATACAGCAACCAGGAGGACATTGACAGACTGATCAATTGGGCAGCTACATGACAAATGGAATTTAAGAGGTATGAAGTCACTCAGTTTGGATGGAAAGGTTTTGATAGGCAGTATAAACTAAATAGTGAAGTTTTCAATATTCATAGGAACAGAGAGACTGGGCTGGAAGTGGGGAGGAGAGGGTGGGATTCCAAAGATTCAAATCTTTGAAGGTGATGGTGCAAGTTAGATTAGATTACTTACAGTGTGGAAACAGGCCCTTCAGCCCAACAAGTCCACACCGACCCGCCGAAGCGCAACCCACCCATACCCTTACATTTACCCCTTACCTAACACTACGGGCAATTTAGCATGGCCAATTCACCTGACCCGCACATCTTTGGACTGTGGGAGGAAACCGGAGCACCCGGAGGAAACCCACGCAGACACGGGGAGAATGTGCAAACTCCACACAGTCTGTCGCCTGAGTCGGGAATTGAACCCGGGTCTCAGGCGCTGTGAGGCAGCAGTGCTAACCACTGTGCCACCGTGCCGTCCACAAGTGACATAGTTAATTTATTTTTAAATTGTTTTTGTAAGTAGAGGCATAAATAATGAATGAAAATAAACTCTGCTAAATTCTTATGAATTAATAACTAAACCTTAGCTAGACTATTGTGTCCAATTATAAGAACTGCTTTTATTTGGAACCTTATCAAATGTTTATGGAAGTTCGTATAAATAACATCCATTGTCACAGTCATGTCTGCCACAATAGTTGGCTCCTCAAAATATTAATGAGGACCACTTTACAGAACTTACCCTTTCCAAACCCAAACAAGCTGTTCCTGATCGATTTATCTTTATTCAATGCCCAATCACTGTGCTCCTAACAACACTGTCATGACTTTTCTATATTAGGCTAATAGACGGATAATTTCTTTGTTTATCTCTCCCATCCTGCTACAACAATGGAAGGCATTGTTTCCTAAGGTATAATTCCTGAAACAAGAGAGTTGTTTTATGAAGATTTTACCATTTTCTTACCTGCTTCTTTTTATGTACTGGATGGAAACCATAATATCTTGGAAATGTGTTTGTTTTTAGGTTAATTATTTTTACTATTACCATTTCTTAATTTATTAAATTATATTAAATCTAATAAATTTCTCCACTTGCATTGCTTTTCATTTTCTTTGTACTTGTGGCATGCTGTCCTCACCTTTTCTCGTGGAAGGTAAAGCAATGCAAGCCCCTCTGACATTTCCTGATTTTAAATCACAGTACCATCTCTGTCTGCTTTTAGCTGAATGATTTTTTGCGAGGTGTATCGGCTGTACTTTGTGCATGTGGTCTCATAATGGGACTGACCTAGTACACCACCCACTGTAATCATGTATGGACACCATATTCTTGATCATGCTTGTACCTTGTTGACATTTGTGATCTGGACCACACATTCTCCATTTCTTGCCAGAAGAGAAAGTCAGGGAGGCTGGAGAGGGAGAAAAGGTGGAACTGGGGCCTCAGGAGAAGACGTTCTGCAACTCGTAAGGGTGAGGGTTGACAGTTGAAGGCTTTTAGAGACCATATATTCCCGGGGAAAGCAGAAAGGATGAGGACATACAAATAAAGCTAAGTAGTATCATTTCAAAAGAGGTGCAGGAATAGAGAGATATGTGGGTATACTAAATCAGTCTTTGAAGTTGAGAAGACTGTTTAAAAATGATTAAATCCTCTGCTTTATTAAAAGAGGTGTAAGAAGTTATGTTAAACATTTATAAACACTGCTTAGGTTTCACCTCTGATGCTGTGGCCAATTCTGAGTACCACAATTTAAGAAAATATGTTAAGGTCTGAGAAAAGCTATCAAGGAAGTTTACAAGAGCATTACTAGGGGGAAAGAGTTTGGTTATATGGAGCAACTAGAGAGGTCAAGATTGTTTTCCGTAAAAAAAAAGAGTCTGTTCTGTATTCCTACTAATATGCACACACTGCAGTTATGGGCTATTTGCCAGACTTGACTTCTCCAATTTTCTCATGTCATCCCCAACCTCTTGCCCAATGTTAGTTATGGTTCAGTTGAGAACACGCTCACCTTAAAGTCAGGAGGTTGTCAGGATATACTACAAGGTATGAATACAAAAATTAAAACTGGCACACCAGTCAGGGAATTCTGCAATGTTGGTGATGCATGTTTTTCAGACGAGACTTAAATAAAGCTGCATCTGCCCTCTCTGATGGACATGAACACCTTGCACAATTACAAAGCTGGGGGTACTTTCCAGTTTCCTGGCCAGTATTTATCCTTCAAATGACAACACAAAACAAAATTATCTGGTCATTATTGCACAGATTTTTGGAATTTGCTATGTGCAAATTGACAAATTAATTTCCTAAATCACAGAACTGCTATAGTGCTGAAGGAGGCCATTTGGCCCATTGTATCAACATCAACTCTCTGACTATTCTGACACAAACAGCTACTTTTTCCCCACATCCCCACACATTGTTTCTATTTAAAGAATCATCAAATGCCTTCTTGAATACATCAATTGTACCTGCCTCAACCACACTTCCAGGTAGTACATTCCAATCCAGGGCAACTTATTGTATGCAAAAGTTTTTCTAATCTCTATCTGCTTCTTTCAGGAAGCACTTTAAAGCTGTGACCTCTATTTCTCAATCCTTTAGCAAGCAGCAGCAGCTTCTTTTACCTCCTCCACCCAGACATCCACAGGATTTTGAAATATTCTATCAATTCTCCACTCAGTCTTCTGTTCTCCAAGAAAAAACAGTCCTAATTTCTCCAGGTTCTCATGACCCAAGGAAGAGGGGTTCATGGAAGTGTAGCAAGCAGATGATAATTATACCTGTGAAGATTCAAAGTAGAAACTGTTGTCAGATATGACTCCTGACCCACCCTGCATGAAGAATAAACAGCGTATAATGGAACCGTGCGCTGTGGTTATGTAGTGTCACATTTCTGCATGCAAATCTTTATGATTGCAGAAGATGTGTCTTGTTATACTTAAAGAAACACTTACCCTTTTATTTACCTGAATTCCCAGTATATTTGACACATTATTTCTGCCCTCCTTGGTAAAGACAGAACCTGAATGTGTGTTTACTTGGTCTGTCCTCTCTTTGTTCCCCACGGGAATGACCACAGATTCTGCTATATTTGTTTTCATTAATTATTTTTCTCCTCACATATTTACAAAAACTTTTACAATCAGTTTACCTACAAGCTTACTATCTTATTTTCCCCCAATAATTAATCCTTTCCTTTTAAATGTTGCAATTGTACCAGCTTCCACTATTTCCTCTGGCAGCTCATTCCACACGTGCACCACTCCCTGTGTGAAAAAGTTGCCCCTTAGGTCTCTTTTTCCCCTCTCACCCTAAACCTATGCCCACTAGTTTGAACACTCCACCCCAGGGAAAAGACCTTGTTTATTTACCCTATCCATGCCCTTCATGATTTTATAAACCTCTATAAGGTCACCCCTCAGCCTCTGAAGCTCCAGGGAAAACAGCCCCAGCCTATTCAGCCTCTCCCTATAGCTCAAATCCTCCAACCCTGGCAACATCCTTGTAAATCTTTTTCAAACCTTTTCAAATTTCATAACATCTTTCCATTTGGAAGGAGACCAGAACCAGAATGTCCTGTACAGCCACAACATGACCTCCCAACTCCTATACTCAATGGTCTGATCAATAAAGGACAGAAAACCAAACTCCTCCTCCACTATCCTATCTACCTACGACTGTATTTTCAAGGAACTATGAACCTTCACTCCAAGGTCTCTTTGTTCAGCAACACTCCTTAGGACCTCACCATTAAGCATATAAATCCTGCTCTGATTTACTTTTCCAAAATGTATTTATGTGAATTAAACTCCATCCGCCACTTCTCAACCCATTGGCCCATCTGATTAAGATCCTGTTGTAATCTCAGATAACCTTCTTCATTGTCCACTATACCTCTAATTTTGGTATCAACTGCAAACTTACTAACTATACCTCCTATGTTCACATCCAAATCATTTATCTAAATGATGAAAAGTAATGAACTCAGCACCGATCCTTGTGGCAGTTCACTGGTCACAGGCCTCCAGTCTGAAAAACAATCCTCCACCACCACCCTCTGTCTTCCATCTTTGAGCCAGTTCTGTACCCAAATGGCTTGTTCTCCCTGTATTCCATGACCTTACTAACCAATCTCCCATTGGGAACCTTGTCGAACGCCTTACTGAAGTATATTTAGATCATGTCCATTGCTCTGTCCTCATCAATCCTCTTTGTTACTTCTACAATAAACTCAATCACGTTTGTGAGACATGATTTCCCATGCACAAAGCCATACTGACTATCCCTAATTAGTCCTTGCCTTCCCAAATACATGTACATCCTGTCCCTTAGGATTCCCTCCAACAACATGCCCACCATTGACGTCAGGCTCACTGGTCTATAGTCCCCTGACTTTTTCTTATCACCTTTCTTAAATAATGACACCACATTAGACAATCTCCAGTGTTCCGGCACCTCATCTGTGACTATCGATGATACAAGTATCTCAACAAGGGGCCCAGCAATTATTTTCCTAGCTTCCCACAGAACGCTAGGGTCCTGGGGATTTATCTACTTTTATGCATTTTAAGATATCTGGCATCTCCTCCTCTGCAATATGGACATTTTTCAAGTTGTCACCATCTATTTCCCACATTCTATATCTTCCATGTCCTTCTGCACAGTAAAGAATGATGCAAAATATTTGTTTAGTATCTCTCCCAATTCCTGTGGCTCCACACAAAGATCGCCTTGCTGATCTTTGAGGGGCCCTAATCTCTCCCTAGTTACCCTTTTGTCCATAATGTATTTGTAAAAACCCTTTGGATTCTTCTTAATTCTATTTGCCAAAGCTATCTCATGTCCTGTTTTTGCCCTCTTGATTTCCCTTTTAAGTAAATTCCTACTGCCTTTATACTTTTCTAAGGATTCACTTGATCTCTCCTGTCTCTACCCAACATATGCTGTAACGTTCCCCAATTTCTCAGGGCCAGACGATATCATTACAATTTGCTTTAGTTAGATTCAGGAGCCTAGTTCCAGATTTCATCCAAACTTTTAAGCAATGATCTCTGTAGCATCAGATAATGGACATTTAAAGTTTTGTATATCCAAATCCTGGCTTGTATAAATCTATCAAATTGCCTCTCAATCTCTTTGCTTCAAAGGACAAAATCCTTATCGCTTCTCCAGACTAACAATAATAACTTCTGGAACCATGCTGGTAAATCTCCCCTGCAGCTGCTCAAAGACTGTCACATCCAACTCAAACAAGGCAAAAACCAAACACAAACAATCCAGTTCTGGCTAAACCAGTGGTTTATAAAGGTTCGGCAAAAGATTCCTGCTTTTGGCCTTAATTCTGCTATTTATGAACCTCTTAAGGCGTTTTCCATTTTCATGTTTAAATGTGTTTGCTCTGCTTATCTACAGCACGTGCCTCATGAACCACTTTACACATAGCACTACTCACTCTTAACTCGATATAATTTCAGGTTCTAAAGGAAGTGCAGCACATTTTGATTTATGTGACACCTTATGAACCAGCACTCTCTGTAAACTGGCACAAATACTGCTAAGTTTACTGTATTATTCTGTCCAGTTATTACAGTTTTTAAATGTATTTATTTACCTCAATGTAAATATACTTGTTGTTCAACTGAACAGCCACACATAATATCAATAATTGATTCAATTTCGAGTCAACTTCTCCGGAAATATCCTGAAGTCCAAGTAGTCAGTTGAGGATGTGAGCTGAAAATATGTTGCTGGTTAAAGCACAGCAGGTTAGGCAGCATCCAAGGAACAGGAAATTCGATGTTTCGGGCATAAGCCCTTCACCAAGGAACAGGAAATTCGACGTTTCGGGCTTATGTCCGAAACGTCGAATTTCCTGTTCCTTGGATGCTGCCTAACCTGCTGTGCTTTAACCAGCAACACATTTTCAGCTGTGATCTCCAGCATCTGCAGACCTCATTTTTTACTAGTTGAGGATGTGAGGATAACTGCCAATAAGTTTTATTTAAGGTAACATTGCATTATTATGTAAGTGATTTATGCTGTAAATAAAGTATAACAATGATGTGTATACTCCCTACATTATGTTTTTATCACTTACCGTCTATTTTTACAATGATTGTGTGGACCTCTTGATCAACTGGAGTATTGATCAACTGATTAATTGGCACATTAATGGTCCCATCATAGCTGGATAATAAAACATTTACTGCTCCAATTTAATAACTGGCGTCAATAGTGGGCTCCAGCTCACAAACTGTGTTCAAAGACCATTCTTTGGAGGATATGTTGCCCAGACTTTGGAAACAGTATG
This sequence comes from Hemiscyllium ocellatum, assembly GCF_020745735.1. Lineage (NCBI taxonomy): Eukaryota > Metazoa > Chordata > Chondrichthyes > Orectolobiformes > Hemiscylliidae > Hemiscyllium > Hemiscyllium ocellatum. The sequence continues at coordinate 166,550,030 of NC_083401.1, read as the reverse complement.
GGATTAAGGAGGTAACATTGAGGGAAACAGCTGTGAGGGGACTTGGGCCACAATCAACACCAGGAAAGAAGGTACTCAGTGGGGAGGAGGCTGAGAATGGTGGTTGTGAGGGGACTGGGGCTGCAGGCTGAAGTAAAGGGCATGCATCCGTGTGCTCCTGAGGTTGTTGTGGGGAGCAGTTCAGTGCTGATTCGGGCTGCGGGTGACACCAGGGAGGACCAGTATGCTAACACAGTCAGTGAGGGCACAGCTAAACCTGAGACGGTTCACCAAGGGGACTCAGGCTGCAAACAGCTACTAGATTCAAACAGTGGGAAAAAGATCCACCACCGGGAAAACAAAATGGCAGGCCAGTTTGGAATGATGAAACTGTTTGTGGAAGAGTCAAAAAATTGGACTTTATACATGAAACACTTTAATATTTCTTCTTAAAGGCGAGCAAAAAGGCTGAGGACATCATGGTATTAGGTTTGTTTTTAAGTACCATTGGGAGCAAGACCTTCATGATTCTGAGGAATTTGGTGCAACCAGAGAAATATTCCAAGAGCTATGTGAAATGATAGGAGATTATTCCACACCAAAGCCACTGAGGACCACAGAATGTTTCCATTTTTACAAATTGGTACAGCACAAAGGAGAGTCCATCACTCAATTCGTGGTCACCCTAAAAAGGTTAGCAGAACATTGCAAATTCAGAGAGATCCTCCGAGATGACTTGCAGGACTGTTTGGTGTTATGACACAGTGGTTGACCCCTCTGTTAATTAAACCAACCACCCATAATAGCTCATCTCACATTGGAATCTGTTAAAATATGAACCATAGAATCCCAAAGTGTGGAAACAGGCCCTTCAGCCCAACAAGTCCACACAGACCCTCCGAAGAGTAACCCACCCAGACCCATTAGCCGAACCAATTACTCTAAATTAACCCCAACTAATGCACCTAACCTACACAACCCTGAACACTACGGGCAATGTAACATGGCCAATTCACCTAACCTGCACATCTTTGGATTGTGGTAGGAAACCAGAGCACCTGGAGGAAACCCAGGCAGATGCTGGGAGAATGTTCAAACTCCACAGACGGTTGCCCAAGGCGGGAATCGAATCCCGGTCCCTGGCATCAGTGCTAATCACTGAGCCACTGTGCCGCCCAGTGCTGCTGAGAGACAGAGAACTCCCAAATTCCATTATTTAAATAAAATAATGTCAGTTTATTCTTTAACTTTGAAGTGAACATTAAACAGCAACTATTCACAACAGTAAGCTCCCTTTTTCTTAACTGCTTATTACCTACCTCCAACTCTATAACAATATACTGTTCCAATAAAACACTTATTAGAATTACATCAACTTAAGTTCAAAAACCATACAGATACTGTCATCTTTGATACCCTTCTTCTTCCAGCTGAAGATCTCCCTGGGTCAACTTCTTTCTTTTTACTATGAAAATATTTCATACGTAAAGATACTTTTGATAGATAGTGTTCCTAAATTCTTAGCTCTCAATAGCAGTTACTCTGCCTGATTTTCAAAATGCCCAACATCAGATCATCTCATTGGTTCGGTGTCGGCAAAACAATAAATTTAAACTCGATTGGGTTTTAGTATCCTGTGCCATAATTTAAACTGATTGGTTAAATTCCAATTGTTGTCAAAACAGCAACCAACACAGATATCTATTTCACAGCCAAATGTTACATATTTTCAATTTTTTAGTACACTCTGACACTGCCCTTGTCAGCTCTCAGTGCAGAACAGCATTCACTCTTTCTTAAAGGTACAGTACACGCTTTTAACTTCATGACATTGGTTTGGCACCTCCAACATGGAGCCAATCAATAGAAGTCACTAACAAGGAGAGAATGGATTTCAAAGCAGCTTTTGAAATTGCTGGAGCTGGCCACCAGCAAAGCAAAACCAGTGGAATGACAATGGCTGGGTGCATCAAGTCATGAAAACTGGGCAGAGTGAGATACCAACTGTAGAATAAGTTGATAAGGAAAGGAAACGACATGTTAAACTGGAGAAGCTTAGTGTCGTAGGTGTAAACGAGTCAGTCATATTGCCTGAAATTTCCAAATACATCCAAACAAGAGAAGGGAGATCTGGGAGAAATGACCCTGAGGACAAGACATAAACTACATGCCACCAGCCAGGGAATAGACTGGGAGTCAGCCAGGCCTGCAGAAGGCCCAGAATCAGCAGAGTGTTTTCTTTTCAAATTAGAGGGGAAGATAGTAAAAATGGAAGTGGAGATGGGTCCCTGACTCCCAAACTAAACCATTGCGAGAAGTTGAGGGCATGACAATTCAAGCATGGCAAGATTATGGGCAGTGCAGTGGCTCAATGGTTAGCACTGCTGCCTCACAGCGCCAGGTGCCTGGGTTCGATTCCAGCCTTGGGCGACTGTCTGTGTGGAGCTTGCACATCCTCCCTGTGCATGCGTCCAGGTGCTCCGGTTTCCTCCCACAATCCATGCTAAATTGCCCATAGTGTTCAGGGATGTGTAGGTTAAGTGCATTAGTTAGAGGTAAAATGTAGAGTATTAGGGTAGGGGAATGGGTCTGGGTGGGTTACTCTTCAGAGGGTCTGTGTGGACTTGTTGGACCAAAGGGCCTGTTTCCACACTTTGGGATTCTAGAAGACCATAAGACATAGGAGTGGAAGTAAGGCCATTCAGCCCATCGAGTCCACTCCGCCATTCAATCATGGCTGATGGGCATTTCAACTCCACTTACCAGCGTTCTCCCCGTAGCCCTTAATTCCTTGAGACAACAAGAATCTATCAATCTCTGCCTTGAAGACATTTAGCGTCCCGGCCTCCACTGCACCTTGTGGCAATGAATTCCACAGGCCCACCACTCTCTGGCTGAAGAAATGTCTCCGCATTTCTGTTCTGAATTTACCCCCTCTAATTCTAAGGCTGTGTCCACGGGTCCTAGTCTCCTTGCCTAATGGAAACAATTTCCTAGTGTCCACCCTTTCCAAGCCATGTATTATCTTGTACGTCTCTATTAAGTCTCCCCTTAATCTTCTAAACTCCAATGAATACAATCCCAGGATCCTCAGCCGTTCCTCATATGTTAGTCCTACCACTCCAGGGATCATCCGTGTGAATCTCCGCTGGACACGTTCCAGTGCTAGTATGTCCTTCCTGAGGTGTGGGGACCAAAACTGGACACAGTACTCCAAATGGGGCCTAACCAGAGCTTTATAAAGTCTCAGTTGCACATCGCTGCTTTTACATTCCAACCCTCATAATTCTATGATTATACTCTGGCCATACACGGAACAAATGGTCCCACTAAGGAGCTAGGTAGTGTGAGAGTACGGTTAAGAGACCAGTGTGGAGAACTGCCACTTTATGTACTAAAAGACAAATACCCTGCATTATTCAGACACTCCCGATTACAAAAGATTAACGTTGTCCTGGGTGTCGTTAATAGGTTGGCAGCCTCAAACATGAGCTGGCGAGAGATCCTGGACAAGTACAAAGATGTCTTCAAAAAAACCCTGGGGGAACTGAAAGGAGTCAAAATTAAATTACAGCTGAAGCCAGAGGCTGGTCCTAAGAGTCTGAAAGCATGTTCAGTACCGGACTCTATCTGGAAGTGGAGGTGGAATTGGAACGGTAAATCTGGGAGTGTTGGAACTAGTCACCACCAGTGAATGGGCCGCTCTCACCATCCCGGTTGGCATGGTGAGGATTTGTTGTCATTTTAAGATCACAGTCAACCCCGGCCTGCATGTGGATCAATACACCTTTCCACTCACAGAAGCCCTCTTCTATGGACTGGCTAGGGGAAACAAACTTTCAAAAGTGAATCTATCGCAGGCCTAGCCACAGAAGGGAGTCCCAGCCACTGATGATAGTGACAGACAAATGATTGTCATTTGCCATCATGCCAGCACTGGCTCTGTTCCAGAGGTCCATTGATCAAATATTAACTGGGTTGCCAGGAGTCATAAAGTCATAGAGTTGTACAGCCTAGAAACAGACTCTTCATTCTAACCTGTCCAAGCCAACAGATACCCTAAATTAATTTAGTCCCATTTGCCAACACTTGGCCCAACCCCCTCGAAACTGTTCCTATTCATATACCCATCCAGATGCCTTTTGAATGTTGTAATTGTACCAGCCTCCACTCCTCCCTCTGGCAGCTCATTCCATACACATACCACCCTCTGCGTGAAATGGTTGCACCTTAGGTCGCGTTTAAATCTTTCCCTTCTCACCTTAAACCTATGCACTCTTGCGCAGTCTGCTATCCTGGGGAAAAGACTTTGGCTATTCACCCTATCTAAGCCCCGAATGATTTTATAAATCTCCATAAGGTCATCCCTCATTTTTGAATGCTCCAGGAGAAACAGTCCCAGCCTATTCAGCCTCCCCCTATGTTCAAATCCTTCAACCCTGGCAACATCTGTGTAGATCTTTTCTGAACCCTTTCAAGTTTCACAACATTCTTCCTATAGCGGGGAGACCAGAATTGAACACAGTATTCCAAAAGCAGCCTAACCAATGTCCTGTACAGCTGCAATGTGACCTCCCAACTCCTGTACTCAATGCACTAGAACAAAAAACATAGAACATTACAGCGCTGTACAGGCCCTTTGACCCTCAATGTTGCACCAACCTGTGAAACCAATCTGAAGCCCATCTAACTTACTTTATTCCATTCTCGTCCATAAGCCTATCCAATGACCATTTAAATGCCCTTAAAGTTGAGAGTCTACTACTGTAGTAGCTAGTGTGTTCCACACCCCTACTTCTCTCTCAGTAAAGAAACTACCTCTGACATCTGATCCACATCTATCACCCCTCAATTTAAAGCTATGTTCCCTCGTGCTTGCCATCACCATCCGAGGAAAAAGGCTCTCCCTGTCCACCTGATCGAACCCTCTGATTACCTTATATGTCTTTATTAAGTTGCCCCTCAACCTTCTGCTCTCTAAAGAAAATAGCCTCAAGTCCCTCAGCCTTTCCTCATTAGACCATTCCTACATACCAGATAACAACCTTGTAAATCTCCTCTGAACCCTTTCCAAAGCTTCCACAATCTTCCTATAATGCAGTGACCAGAACTGCACAGAATACTCCAAATGTGGCCACATCAGAGTTTTGTACAGCTCCAGCATGATCTCATGGCTCCAAAACTCAATCCCTCTAACATAAAAGCTAACACACCGTATGCCTTCTTGACAATCCTATCGACCTGGGTGGCAACTTTCAAGGATCTATGTATCTGGACACCGAGATCTCGCTGCTCATCTACACTACCAAGAATTTTACCATTAGCCCAGTACTCTGCATTCCTGTTATCCCTTCCAAAGAGAATCAATTCACACTTTTCTGCATTAAACTCCTTTTGCCACCTCTCAGCCAAGTTCTGCAGCTTATGTATGACTCTCTGTAACCTGCAACATTCTTTGTCAATATCCATAACTCTACTGTCCTTAATGTCATCCGCAAATTTACTAATCCATCCTTCTATGCCCTCATCCAGGTCATTTATATAAATGAGAAACAACAGTGGACCCAAAACAAATCCTTGAAGTACCCCACTAGTAACTGAACTCCAGAATGAATATTTCCCATCAGCCACTATCCTCTGTCTTCTTTCAGCTAGCCAATTTCTGATCCAAACCCCTAAATCACCCTCAATCCCATACCTTTGTACTTTGTGCAATAGCCTACTGTGGGAAACTTTATCAAACGCCTCACTGATCAATAAAGGTAAGTGTACTAAATGCCTTCTTCACTATCCTGTCTACCTGCAACTTAGCTTTCAAGGTCTCTTTGTTCAGCAATACTCCCCAGGACCTTACCATTAAGTGTATAAGTCCTGACCTGATTTGCCTTTCCAAAATGCAGCATCTCACATTTGTCTAAATTAAATTCCATTTGCCACTCCTCAGCCCACTGGCCTGTCTGATCAAGGTCCTGTTGTATTCTGAGGTAACCTTCTTCACTGTCCCACGTTTGTGTTATCCTAATCATACCTCCTATGCTCACACGCAAATCATTTATATAAGTGACAAAAAGTAGTGGACCCAACACCAATCCTTGTGGCACACCACTAGTCACAGGCCTCCGGTCTAAAAACCAATCCTCCACCGCCACCCTCTGTCTCCTACCTTTGAGCCAGCTCTGTATCCAAATGGTGAATTCTCCCTATGTTCCATGTGAGTTAACCTTGCTTACCAGTCTTTCACATGGAACCTTGTTGAAAACCTTACTGAAGTCCACATAGACCATGTTCATGGCTCTGCCTTCATCAATCCTCTTCGTTACGTCTAAAAACTAAATCAAGTTAAGTGAGACGATTTCCTATGCACTCAGCTTAGTTGACTATCCCTAAGTGGCCTTTTTCTTTCCAAATACATGTAACTTCTGTCCTTCAGGATCCCACCCAACAACTTGCCCACCACTGATATCAGGCTCACTGGTCTATCATTCCTAGCTTGTCCTTACCACCTTTCTTAAATAGTGACACCACTTTAGCCAACCTCCAGTCTTCCAGTACCTCACCTGTGGGCATCAATGATACAAGTATCTCAGCAAAAGGCCCAGCAATCACTTCCCTAGCTGCCCACAATGTTCTCGAGTACACCTGATCAGGATCGGGTTTTATCCACCTTTATGTGTTTTCTGTCATCCAACTCCTCCTCCTCTAGAATATGGACATTTTCAAGATGTTGCCATTTATTTCGCCAAGTTCTATAGCTTCCATATCCTTATCGGCAGTGAAGACTGATGTAAAATACTCATACACTCCCCAACTCTTGCTGTTCCACACAAAGGCCACCTTAAAAGGGTCATATTCTCTCCATAGTTATCCTTTTGTTCTTAATATATTTGTAGAATCCATTTTAATTCTCCTTAACTCTATTTGTCAAAGCTATCTCATGTCCTTGTTTTGCCCTCCCAACTTCCCTCTTAAATCAGGGCAGCACAGTGGCTCAGTGGTTAGCACTGCTACCTCACAGCGCCAGGGACCCAGGTTCAATTCCAGCCTCGGGCGACTGTCTGTGTGGAGTTTGCACATCCTACCCCTGTCTGTGCAGAGTTTCTGCCGGGTGCTCCAGTTTCCTCCCACAATCCAAAGATGTGCAGGTTAGGTGACTTGGCCATACTAAGTTGCCTGTAGTGTTAAGTGCACTAGTCAGAGGGAAATGGGTCTGGGAGGGTTACTTTTTGGAGGGTCAGTGGACTTGTTAGGCTGAAGGGCCTGTTTCCACACTGTAGGGATTCTAATCAAATATACTCTCATTGCCTTAAGACTCTTCTAGGGATTCATTTGATCCCTGCTGTCTATATATGACATATACTTCCTTCTTTTCCTCGACCAAAACCTCAATTTCTCAAGTCATCCCAGCATTCCCTGTACCTACCTGCCTAACCGTTCACTCTAATAGGAACATACTACTTCTGGACTCCTGTTATCTCATTTTTGAAGGCTCCCATTTTTCAGCTGTCCCTTCACCCGTGAACATCTGCCCCCAATCAACTTTTGAATGTTCTTGCCCAATACTGTCAAAATTGGCCCTCCACAAATTTAGGACATTAACTTTTAGATGTGGTCTATTATTTTCCATCACTACTTTGAAACTAATAGAATTGTGATCACTGGCTCCAATATGCTCTCCTACTGACATTTGCCTTGCCTTATTTCCCAAGAGCAAGGTCAAGTTTTATTCCTCCTTGAGTAGGTAAATCCAAATACTGAATCAGAAAATTTCCTTGTACATGCTTAACATGTCCTTAGCACTATGGCAGTTCCTGTCTATGGCTGGAAAGTTAAAATCCCTTAATGTAACAACCCTATTAATCTTACAGATAACTGAGATCTCCTCCCAAAACTGCCTCACAATTTCCCACTGACTGTTTGGGGGTACAAAGTTAAAATCACACATCAGGTTATAGTCCAACAGGTTTAATTGGAAGCACTAGCTTTTGGAGCACTACTCCACAACCACCTGATGAAAGCTAGTGCTTCTAATTAAACCTGTTGGACTATAACCTGGTGTTGTGTGATTTTTAACTTTGTACGCCCCAGTCCAACACTGGCATCTCCGAATCATGACTGTTTGGGGTGGGGGGGGGGGGGGGGGGGGGGGGAGTTGGTGAGGTGGATGGCTATACTACAATCCCAATGAAGTGATCAGCCCTTCCAGTTTATCTGGATGATATTTTGATTACTGGATCCTCTGTACAGGAGCATTCAGAAATTTAGAAGGAACTCTAAAATAAATCACAGCACCTAGACCTGCAAGGAAAAAGAGAGGAATCTGAGTTTTTTAAGAGTGCCGTTGAGTATCTGGGCCGTCTAATTAATGGAGAAGGATTACACAAGACACCCAGGAAGATGGAGGCTGTCATGAAGGCCCCTCGACCCGAGATTGTGTCTCAGCTGAGATCGTTCTTTGGATTTGTAAATTACTTTGGCAAATTTGTGTCTGATCTGGCAACCATGCTGAAATCCCTGCATTGTTTTCTGGGAACATTAAGCCTCGGAAATGGACCCAAGAATGTGAGGAAGTTTACTGGGAGGCGAAGCAAGCTCTGTAAAGGTTGGAAGCATTAACACATATCAACTGGAAGTTGCCACTGCAGTTTGTGTGTGACGACTCACCTTATGAGATTGGCCTGTACTGTCACACATCTTGCTGAATAGAAAGGAAAGGCCCATTACGTCTGTATCGAGGGTCATTAACAAAGCCAAAGGAGAAGCATGTCCAAATGGAAAAGGATGGATTGAGCATTGCATTCGGCGTTAAGAAATTCACCAATTTCCTTTACACAGGCACTTTGTGCTACTGAGTGACCACAGCCCCCTAACCTCCCATACACGGGAATACTGTCAATGGCAGCTGCACACCTGCAAAATGGGCACTGGGTTCTGTCAGCCTATTCATACGAGATCAAATACTGACAGGTGGAGAAGCACAGCATGCAGATGCTGTATCAATGCTGCCACTGCTGGAGAAGAAAGATTTCCCAAATGGAAAGTGAAAGTTATGTACTATTCCCAGGATGAAAAGGTGCTGGTGTCAGCAAATTATGGATCGAACGTAATATGGAATGATCTGGGTGGTGAGAGGGAGGACCATTCATACAAACTGCCCAGATGTATGCCCTTACCTGTCCAAGAGGTGGGAGTTGTTTGTATCAGACAGGCGCTTAATGTGAGAAATGAGAGTTGTTATTCCTCCCCCATTAAGAGGAAAGGTGCTACAATAAGTGCACCCAATGTGGTGCAAATGAAGGGAATATCAAGAAGCTATTTTTGGTGGTTGAATGTGGACTCCCAGATTGAGGAGAAAGTCGGATCATGCAAATCCTGCCCAGATTCATGTTGATTTTGCGGGACCAATAGAGAGACAGTGTTACTAGTGAACATGGATGCCCACTCCAAGTGCCTCAACGTGTTGATCATGAAGGCAGTACCATCGGAAGCAATGAAAAACCAACTGGTGAAATAATTGCCAGGCTCAGGAACACTAAACAAGTTATGAGTGATTATGGGTGCTGAAAATGTGTTGCTGGAAAAGCACAGCAGGTCAGGCAGCATCCAAGGAGAAGGAGAATCGATGTTTCGGGCATGAGCCCTTCTTCAGGAATTCCTGAAGAAGGGCTCATGCCCAAAACATCGATTCTCCTTCTCCTTGGATGCTGCCTGACCTGCTGTGCTTTTCCAGCAACACATTTTTAGCTCTGATCTCCAGCATCTGCAGTCCTCACTTTCTCCATGAGTGATCATGGCCCAGTTTGTGATGCAAGTGTTCAAGTATTACCTGGAAAATCACGTAGTGAGACATGTGAGATCCACTCTGTACTACCCTGTGATAAATGGTCAGGCGGAGAGATTTGTTCAAACCTTGAAGTAGGCCCTAAAGCCCTACCAGGGACGGTGAATCAACACGTTCTTCAGCATGTACAGAAACACACCTCGAGGGATGACAAAGTGCTCAGTAACATACTTAATAGAGTCATAGAGTCATCAACTTGTACAGCACGGAAAAAGATACTTTAGTCTAACTCATCCATGCCGACCAAATAACCTAAATAATCTAGTCCCATTTGTCAGCAGTTGGCCCATATCTTTCTAAATCCTTCCTATTCATAGATCTATCAAGATTCCTTTGAATTGTTGTAATTGTATCTGCTTCTACCACTTTCTCTGGCAGCTTATTTCATACATGCACCACCCTCTCCGTGAAAAAGTTGCCCCTTAAGTTCTCACCTCAAACCTCCGCCTTCTCGTTTTGGAGTCCCCTACTCTTAATGTTCAACTGCCAGCTGAGAATCATATTTGCCTTACTGTGGTTGGATCAGACCAGAGAGATGCTAGAGCAGGGCGGCACAGTGTCTCAGTGGTTAGCACTGCTGCCTCACAGCACTAAAGACCCGGGCTCGATTCCAACCCCGGGCAACTGTCTGGGTGCAGTTTTCACATTTTCCCCATGTCTGTGTGGTAATCTTCCGAGTGCTCTGGTTCCTCCCACAACCCAGGTTAGGTGAATTGGCCATGTTAATTGCCCATAGTGTTCAGGGCTGTGTAGGTTAGGTGCATCAGTCAGGGATAATAGGATAGGGGAATAGGTCTGGGTTGATGTGGACTAGTTCAGCTGAAGGGCCTGTTTCCACACTATGAGCTCTATGAAAAAAATCAAGAAGGATACATGGTCATAAGGGCAGGAATCTCAAGGCCGAGAGCATTCCAAAGAGGAGAGATCATGTTAGCCTGAATTTATGTCTGTGGAAAAATGGATCATAGAAGCAGTGGTGGCTCAAATGGAACAGACTAAGGATGAACTGGTCTGGAGGAGACCTGAGAACCAGCTGGTCACCGTACCTCACCAACAGGGGCATGTCCCTCAAAATACAGGACTGGTCCAGATGGAATCAGGGGTTTGACAGAGTCATGTGTCTCCAGTCCAGAACTGATCATACCCAGGGAAGATACAACAGCAACATCACAGGGCAAATACAGCCAGTCAGAGAGGGATATAACCAAAAGAGAAAATGCTGGAAAATCTCAGCAGGTCTGGCAGCATCTGTAAGGAGAGAAAAGAGCTGATGTTTCGAGTATAACTGACAAAGGGTCAGCTCTTTTCTCTCCTTACAGATGCTGTCAGACCTGCTGAGATTTTCCAGCATTTTCTCTTTTGGTTTCAGATTCTAGCATCTGCAATAATTTGAGAGAGGGACATATCTGTGGAAGAAAGGAGCTTATGGAAGCTGAAGATACTACAGTATAAAGGCTCCCGAGATGAGGAGATGGTGTTCTCGGAATTGTTATCACCCAACAGGCTAATCATGTCAATGTAGTCTACGGACAGAACATCTTGTGTAAAGGGGAAGTGACTGTTTGTCCATTGTTTGGCTATAACGTGTACAGATCATAGGATGGGTGGAGGTGGGTACTGCAGATGCTGGAGACTAGAGTCAAGATTAGAGTGGTGCTGGAAATGCATAGCAGCATCCGAGGACCAGAAAAATTGACGTTTCGGGCAAAAGCCATTCATCAGCCCCCAGAATCAAATGATCCTTACAGTGTCAAAGCAGGCCATTTTGCCCATAGAGTTTATACTAGCCCTCCAAAGAGTATCACATTCCTTTACTGTATCCCTGTAATCTTGCATTGCCCATGGCTAATCCACTTTGCCTGCACATCCCTGAACACAATGGGGCAATTTAGCATAGCTAACCAACCTAATCTGCGCAATTTTTTATTTGATAATCTTGATAATTTTTTTTTGGTGGGATGTGGGTGTCACTCACTGGCCAGCATTTATTGCTCGTACTAGTTGACCCATAACAGGTGGTAGTGAGCTATCTTCTTGAACTGCTGCTGTGGGCTGACCCACAATGTGGAGGGAAATGTGTATTAATGGGAACTTTAAAATAACGGGGCAGTTGTGTTCTGTATGTAGTTGGGGGTCGGCCCCTTTAAGCTGGTCCAGTCTGGAACTGACTGTGGGAGTGTGAGTATCATCAATAAAGTGTTCCGGTTTACAATTTGTCAAACATGGGGAAAATTCCTGGTTCCCAAAGGAATAGAATCACAGAATCCCTGCAGTGGTGATGCAGGCCATTCGGGACATCGAGTCAGCACTGACCCTCCCAGTAACATCCCATCCAGGAACACCCTATGCCCAAAACCCAGCAGTTACCATGGCTAACCTAACCTAGTTTACACACTACAGGACAATCCACCAACTCAAACACTGTCACATCCCACCCCACACACTCCCTCTCCAACCTTCCCACCTCCCACATCGCCACACCCCCGGCCCCGCCCCGTCCATCCAGCCACGCCCCTCCCGTCCAGTGCTCCGCCCCTTCTCCGGCCCCGCCCCCTCTCCGGCCCCGCCCCCTACCGTCAGGTACGGCCCTCCCGTCCAGTGCTCTCCGCCCCTTCTCCGGCCCCGCCCCTTCTCCGGCCCCGCCCCTTCTCCGGCCCCGCCCCCTCTCCGGCCCCGCCCCCTACCGTCAGGTACGGCCCTCCCGTCCAGTGCTCTCCGCCCCTTCTCCGGCCACGCCCCCTCCTGTCGCGAACGACTCACCCTTTCCGGCCACGCCCCCTCCATTGTGTTCGCCCCGCCTCTTTCCAAGCCCCGCCCACCCACCCCGCCGACGCAATCGCCCCAACACCTCTAGCTCCGGTCCCGCCCCTCCAGCCGCATTCGCCCCACCCCCAACCTCGTCCCTCCCGTCGTATTCGGCCCCGACGCCTCCCCGGCTCGTGGGCGGTGTGTGCGCAGGCGCGACGTCTCAGCCCCGCCCCCTCACCCAGTCAGAGGCTCGAGATGGCGGTTGTGGCGGCTCAGGTGGTGGAGCTGGACATCGAGGAGCAGCAGGTAACTGTGGGCCTGAGCCCCGGGAGCGGCCTGCTCCTGCTGTTACCGCATCCCCGACACTGCGAGGGTCAGGCTCCAGGTCACCGGCGCGGAGGGAGGAGGAAGAGGAGGAGGGCTGTCAGGGGGGGGAGGTGATGTCGGAAGAGAGAGAAGGGGGATAGTGTCAGGGGCAGAGGTGGAGGAGTCAGGGTGTGGAGGAGGAGTCAGGGTGTGGAGGAGGAGTCAGGGTGTGGAGGAGGAGGAGGAGGAGTCAGGGGGTGGAGGAGGAGGAGTCAGGAGAAGGAGGAGGAGTCATGGGGAGGAGGAGGAGTCATGGGGAGGAGGAGGAGTCATGGGGAGGAGGAGGAGTCATGGGGAGGAGGAGGAGTCATGGGGAGGAGGAGGAGTCATGGGGAGGAGGAGGAGTCATGGGGAGGAGGAGGAGTCGGGGGGAGGAGGAGGAGGAGTGGGGAGGAGGAGGAGTCGGGGGGAGGAGGAGGAGTCGGGGGGAGGAGGAGGAGTCGGAGTCGGGGGGAGGAGTCGGAGTCGGGGGGTGGGGGAGGAGGAGGAGTCGGGGGTGGAGGAGGGGGAGGGGGAGGAGGAGGAGGAGTCGGGGGAGGAGGAGGAGTCGAGGGAGGAGGAGGAGGAGTCGGGGGGAGGAGGAGGAGGAGTCGGGGGGAGGAGGAGGAGACGGGGGAGGAGGAGGAGGAGTCGGGGGGAGGAGGAGGAGGAGTCGGGGGAGGAGGAGGAGACGGGGGAGGAGGAGGAGTCGGGGGAGGAGGAGGAGGAGTCGAGGGAGGAGGAGGAGGAGTCGGGGGGAGGAGGAGGAGGAGTCGGGGGGAGGAGGAGGAGGAGTCGGGGGGAGGAGGAGGAGACGGGGGAGGAGGAGGAGGAGTCGGGGGGAGGAGGAGGAGGAGTCGGGGGGAGGAGGAGGAGACGGGGGAGGAGGAGGAGACGGGGGGAGGAGGAGGAGTGGGGAGGAGGAGGAGACGGGGGGAGGAGGAGGAGTGGGGAGGAGGAGGAGTCGGGGGGAGGAGGGGGGGAGGAGTGGGGAGGAGGAGGAGTGGGGAGGAGGAGGAGTGGGGAGGAGGAGGAGTCGGGGGGAGGAGGAGGGGGAGGAGGAGGAGGAGGGGGGGAGGGGGAGGAGGAGGAGGAGGGGGGGAGGGGGAGGAGGAGGAGGAGGGGGGAGGAGGAGGAGGAGGGGAGGAGGAGGAGGAGGAGTCGGGGGAGGGGGAGGAGGAGGAGGGGGGGAGGGGGAGGAGGAGGAGGAGGAGGGGGGGGAGGAGGGGAGGAGGAGGAGGAGGGGGGGAGGAGGAGGAGGAGGGGGGGAGGAGGGGTCGTCGGGGGAGGAGGGGTCGTCGGGGGGAGGAGGAGGAGGAGTCGGGGGGAGGAGGAGGAGTCAGGGGGTGGGGGAGGAGGAGGAGTCAGGGGTGGAGTCGGGGTGGAGTCAGGGGGAGGAGGAGGAGTCAGGGGGAGGAGGAGGAGGAGTCGGGGAGGAGGAGGAGGAGTCGGGGGAGGAGGAGGAGGAGTCAGGGGGAGGAGGAGGAGTCGGGGGGAGGAGGAGGAGGAGTCGGGGGGAGGAGGAGGAGGAGGAGTCGGGGGAGGAGGAGGAGTCGGGGGAGGAGGAGGAGTCGGAGGAGTCGAGGGAGGAGTCGGAGGAGTCGGGGGAGGAGTCGGAGGAGTCGAGGGAGGAGGAGGAGTCGAGGGAGGAGGAGGAGTCGAGGGAGGGGGAGGAGGAGGAGGAGGAGTCAGGGGGTGGAGGAGGAGGAGTCAGGTGGAGGAGGAGGAGTCAGGGGGTGGAGGAGGAGGAGGAGTCAGGGGGGAGGAGGAGGAGTCAGGGGGGAGGAGGAGGAGTCAGGGGGAGGAGGAGGATCGGGGGGAGGAGGAGGAGTCGGGGGGAGGAGGAGGAGGAGTGGGGAGGAGGAGGAGTGGGGAGGAGGAGGAGTGGGGAGGAGGAGGAGTCGGGGGGAGGGGGAGGAGGAGTCGGGGGGAGGGGGAGGAGGAGGAGTCGGGGGGAGGAGGAGTCGGGGGGAGGAGGGGGAGTGGGGAGGAGGGGGAGTGGGGAGGAGGAGGAGTCGGGGGGAGGAGGAGGAGTCGGGGGGTGGGGGAGGAGGAGGAGTCGGGGGGGGAGGGGGAGGAGGAGGAGGAGTCGGGGGAGGGGGAGGAGTCGAGGGAGGAGGAGGAGTCGGGGGGAGGAGGAGGAGGAGTCGGGGGGAGGAGGAGGAGGAGGAGGAGTCGGGGGGAGGAGGAGGAGAGGGGAGGAGGAGGAGTGGGGAGGAGGAGTCGGGGGGAGGACGGGGGGAGGAGGAGTCGGGGGGAGAGGGGGGGGGGGGAGGAGGGGGGAGGAGGAGGAGTGGGGGGGAGGAGGGGGGGAGGAGGAGGAGTGGGGAGGAGGAGGAGTCGGGGGGAGGAGGAGGAGGAGTCGGGGGGAGGAGGAGGAGTCGGGGGAGGGGGAGGAGTCGGGGGAGGGGGAGGAGTCGGGGGAGGAGGAGGAGTCGGGGGGAGGAGGAGGAGGAGTCGGGGGGAGGAGGAGGAGGAGACGGGGGGAGGAGGAGGAGGAGACGGGGGGAGGAGGAGGAGGAGTGGGGAGGAGGAGGAGGAGGAGTGGGGAGGAGGAGGAGTGGGGAGGAGGAGGAGGAGACGGGGGGAGGAGGAGGAGGAGTGGGGAGGAGGAGGAGTCGGGGGGAGGAGGAGTCGGGGGGAGGAGGATGAGGAGTGGGGAGGAGGGGGGGAGGAGGAGTCGTCGGGGGAGGAGGAGGAGTCGGGGGGAGGAGGAGGAGTCGTCGGGGGAGGAGGAGGAGGAGGAGTCAGGGGGAGGGGGGAGGAGGAGTCAGGGGAGGAGGAGGAGTCAGGGGGAGGGGGGAGGAGGAGTCAGGGGAGGAGGAGGAGTCAGGGGGAGGGGGGAGGAGGAGTCAGGGGGAGGAGGAGGAGTCAGGGGGAGGAGGAGGAGTCGGGGGAGGGGGAGGAGTCGGAGGAGTCGGGGGAGGAGGAGGAGTCGAGGGAGGGGGAGGAGGAGGAGGAGTCAGGAGAAGGAGGAGGAGTCAGGAGGAGGAGGAGGAGTCAGGAGGAGGAGGAGGAGTCAGGGGGTGGAGGAGGAGGAGGAGTCAGGGGGGAGGAGGAGGAGTCAGGGGGGAGGAGGAGGAGTCAGGGGGGAGGAGGAGGAGGAGTCAGGGGGAGGAGGAGGAGTCGGGGGGAGGAGGAGGAGGAGTCGGGGGGAGGAGGAGGAGGAGTGGGGAGGAGGAGGAGTCGGGGGGAGGGGGAGGAGGAGTCGGGGGGAGGGGGAGGAGGAGGAGTCGGGGGGAGGAGGAGTCGGGGGGAGGGGGAGGAGGAGGAGTCGGGGGGAGGAGGAGGGGAGGACGGGGGGAGGAGGAGTCGGGGGGAGGAGTCGGGGGAGGAGGGGGAGTGGGGAGGAGGGGGAGTGGGGAGGAGGAGGAGTCGGGGGGTGGGGGAGGAGGAGGAGGGGGGGTGGGGGAGGAGGAGGAGTCGGGGGGGGAGGGGGAGGAGGAGGAGGAGTCGGGGGGGGGGGGGGAGGAGGAGGAGGAGTCGGGGGAGGGGGAGGAGTCGAGGGAGGAGGAGGAGTCGGGGGGAGGAGGAGGAGGAGTCGGGGGGAGGAGGAGGAGGAGAGGGGAGGAGGAGGAGTGGGGAGGAGGAGGAGTGGGGAGGAGGAGTGGGGAGGAGGAGTCGGGGGGAGGAGGAGTCGGGGGGAGGACAGGGGGAGGAGGAGTCGGGGGGAGGAGGGGGGAGAGGAGGGGGGAGGAGGAGGAGTGGGGGGGAGGAGGGGGGGAGGAGGAGGAGTCGGGGGGAGGAGGAGGAGTCGGGGGGGGAGGAGTCGGGGGGGGGAGGAGGAGTCGGGGGGGGGAGGAGTCGGGGGGGGGAGGAGTCGGGGGGAGGAGGAGGAGGAGTCGGGGGGAGGAGGAGTCGGGGGGAGGAGGAGGAGGAGTCGGGGGGAGGAGGAGGAGGAGTGGGGAGGAGGAGGAGGAGGAGTCGGGGGAGGAGGAGGAGGAGGAGTCGGGGGAGGGGGGAGGAGGAGTCAGGGGGAGGGGGGGAGGAGGAGTCAGGGGAGGAGGAGGAGTCAGGGGGAGGGGGGAGGAGGAGTCAGGGGAGGAGGAGGAGTCAGGGGGAGGAGGAGGAGTCAGGGGGTGGAGTCAGGGGGAGGAGGAGGAGTCAGGGGGAGGAGGGAGGAGGAGTCAGGGGGAGGAGGGAGGAGGAGGAGGAGGAGTCACGGGGAGGAGGAGGAGGAGTCAGGAGGAGGAGGAGGAGTCAGGAGGAGGAGTCAGGAGGAGGAGGAGTCAGGAGGAGGAGGAGGGGGGAGGAGGAGGAGTCGGGGGGCGGAGGAGGGGGAGGAGTCAGGGGCGGAGGAGGACGAGGAGTCAGGGGGCGGAGGAGGAGGAGGAGTCAGGGGGCGGAGGAGGAGGAGGAGTCAGGGGGCGGAGGAGGAGGAGGAGTCAGGGGGCGGAGGAGGAGGAGGAGTCAGGGGGCGGAGGAGGAGGAGGAGTCAGGGGGCGGAGGAGGAGGAGGAGGAGTCAGGGGGAGGGGGAGTCAGGGGGAGTCAGGAGGAGGGGGAGTCGGAGGGGGAGTCAGGAGGAGTCAGGGGGAGGAGGAGTCAGGGGAGGAGGAGTAGGAGTCAGGAGGAGGAGTAGGAGTCAGGAGGAGGAGGAGGAGTAGGAGTCAGGAGGAGGAGTAGGAGTCAGGAGGAGGAGGAGGAGGGGGAGTCAGGAGGAGGAGGAGGAGGAGTCAGGAGGAGGAGGAGGAGGGGGAGTCAGGAGGAGGAGGAGGAGGGGGAGTCAGGAGGAGGGAGGAGGAGGAGGGGGAGTCAGGAGGAGGGAGGAGGAGGAGTCAGGAGGAGGGAGGAGGAGGAGGAGTCAGGGGGAGGAGGAGTAGGAGTCAGGAGGAGGAGTAGGAGTCAGGAGGAGGAGGGGGAGTCAGGAGGAGGAGGAGGAGGGGGAGTCAGGAGGAGGAGGAGGAGGGGGAGTCAGGAGGAGGAGGAGGAGGGGGAGTCAGGAGGAGGAGGAGGAGGAGTCAGGAGGAGGAGGAGGAGGGGGAGTCAGGAGGAGGGAGGAGGAGGAGGGGGAGTCAGGAGGAGGGAGGAGGAGGAGTCAGGAGGAGGGAGGAGGAGGAGGAGTCAGGGGAGGAGTCAGGGGGGCGGAGGAGGGGGAGGAGGAGGAGTCAGGGGAGGAGGAGTCAGGGGGCGGAGGAGGAGGAGTCAGGAGTCAGGGGGAGGAGGAGGAGTCAGGGGGAGGAGGGAGGAGGAGGAGGAGTCACGGGGAGGAGGAGGAGGAGGAGTCACGGGGAGGAGGAGGAGGAGGGGGAGGAGGAGGAGGAGGAGGAGGAGGAGGGGGAGTCAGGAGGAGGGAGGAGGAGGAGTCAGGAGGAGGGAGGAGGAGGAGGAGTCAGGGGAGGAGTCAGGGGGGCGGAGGAGGGGGAGGAGGAGGAGTCAGGGGAGGAGGAGTCAGGGGTCGGAGGAGGAGGAGTCAGGAGTCAGGGGGAGGAGGAGGAGTCAGGGGGAGGAGGAGTCACGGGGAGGAGGAGGAGGAGGAGTCACGGGGAGGAGGAGGAGGAGGGGGAGGAGGAGGAGGAGGAGGAGGAGGAGGAGGGGGAGTCAGGAGGAGGAGGAGGGAGGAGGAGGAGGGGGAGTCAGGAGGAGGAGGAGTCAGGAGGAGGGAGGAGGAGGGGTCAGGGGAGGAGTCAGGGGGGCGGAGGAGGGGGAGGAGTCAGGGGGGCGGAGGAGGGGGAGGAGTCAGGGGGCGGAGGAGGAGGAGTAGGAGTCAGGGGGAGGAGGAGGAGTCAGGGGGAGGAGGAGGAGTCAGGGGGAGGAGGAGGAGTCAGGGGGAGGAGGAGGAGTCAGGGGGAGGGGGGAGGAGGAGTCAGGGGGAGGAGGAGGAGTCAGGGGGAGGGGGGAGGAGGAGTCAGGGGGAGGGGGGAGGAGGAGTCAGGGGGAGGAGGGAGGAGGAGGAGGAGGAGTCACGGGGAGGGGGGAGGAGGAGTCAGGGGGAGGAGGAGGAGTCAGGGGGAG
Organism: Hemiscyllium ocellatum; assembly: GCF_020745735.1. Taxonomy (NCBI): domain Eukaryota; kingdom Metazoa; phylum Chordata; class Chondrichthyes; order Orectolobiformes; family Hemiscylliidae; genus Hemiscyllium; species Hemiscyllium ocellatum. Next base: position 166,531,167 of record NC_083401.1, on the reverse strand, counting down.
GAGGAGGAGTCAGGGGGAGGAGGAGGAGTCAGGGGGAGGAGGAGGAGTCAGGGGGAGGAGGAGGAGTCAGGGGGAGGAGGGAGGAGGAGGAGGAGTCAGGGGGAGGAGGGAGGAGGAGGAGGAGTCAGGGGGAGGAGGAGGAGTCAGGGGGAGGAGGGAGGAGGAGGAGGAGTCAGGGGGAGGAGGAGGAGGAGGAGTCAGGGGGAGGAGGAGGAGGAGTCAGGGGGAGGAGGAGGAGGAGTCAGGGGGAGGAGGAGGAGGAGTCAGGGGGAGGAGGAGGAGGAGGAGTCAGGGGAGGAGGAGGAGGAGTCAGGGGGAGGAGGAGGAGTCAGGGGGAGGAGGAGGAGGAGTCAGGGGGAGGAGGAGGAGGAGTCAGGGGGAGGAGGAGGAGGAGGAGGAGGAGTCAGGGGGAGGAGGAGGAGGAGGAGGAGGAGTCAGGGGAGGAGGAGGAGGAGTCAGGGGGAGGAGGAGGAGGAGGAGGAGGAGTCAGGGGGAGGAGGAGGAGGAGGAGGAGTCAGGGGGAGGAGGAGGAGGAGGAGGAGGAGTCAGGGGGAGGAGGAGGAGGAGGAGGAGTCAGGGGGAGGAGGAGGAGGAGGAGGAGGAGTCAGGGGGAGGAGGAGGAGGAGGAGGAGGAGTCAGGGGGAGGAGGAGGAGGAGGAGGAGGAGTCAGGGGGAGGAGGAGGAGGAGGAGGAGGAGTCAGGGGGAGGAGGAGGAGGAGGAGTCAGGGGGAGGAGGAGGAGGAGGAGGAGGAGTCAGGGGGAGGAGGAGGAGGAGGAGGAGGAGTCAGGGGGAGGAGGAGGAGGAGGAGGAGTCAGGGGGAGGAGGAGGAGGAGGAGTCAGGGGGAGGAGGAGGAGGAGTCAGGGGGAGGAGGAGGAGGAGGAGTCAGGGGGAGGAGGAGGAGGAGGAGTCAGGGGGAGGAGGAGGAGGAGGAGGAGTCAGGGGGAGGAGGAGGAGGAGGAGGAGTCAGGGGGAGGAGGAGGAGGAGGAGTCAGTGGGAGGAGGAGGAGTCAGGGGGAGGAGGAGTCAGGGGGAGGAGGAGGAGTCAGGGGGAGGAGGAGGAGTCAGGGGGAGGAGGAGGAGGAGGAGGAGTCAGGGGGAGGAGGAGGAGTCAGGGGGAGGAGGAGGAGTCAGTGGGAGGAGGAGGAGTCAGTGGGAGGAGGAGGAGGAGTCAGGGGGAGGAGGAGGAGGAGGAGGAGGCGGAGTCGTCAGGGGGTGGAGGAGGAGGAGGAGGAGTCAGGGGGAGGGGGAGGAGGAGTCAGGGGGAGGGGGAGGAGGAGTCAGGGGGAGGAGGAGGAGGCGGAGTCGTCAGGGGGTGGAGGAGGAGGAGGAGTCGTCAGGGGGTGGAGGAGTCAGTCAGGAGGAGGAGGAGGAGTCAGGGGTGGAGGAGGAGGAGGAGGATTCGGAGTCAGGGGATGGAGGAGTCAGGGTGGAGGAGGAGTCGGAGTCAGGAGGAGAAGGAGGTGGTATCAGGGGGTGGAGTAGTCAGGTGGAGGAGGTGCCAGGGGGTGGAGGAGATGTCGGGACAGGGAGAAGGGGGAGAGTGTTAGGGATAGAGGTGGGAGGAGGAGAAGAAGAAGAGGTTGGGAGGTGAGTCGTACAGCACACAACAGGCCCTTCAGCCCAACTGGTCTATGCTGACCAGGTTTCCCCAAACTGTACTAGTCTGATTTGCCTACGTTTGGGCCATCTCCCTCTAACCTGACAGAGGAAGTAGTAGATGCAGGTGCTGTTATGACATTTAAAAGACATTTGGATAGATGCACAATAGGAAATGTTTAGAGGGACAGGGGCCCAAGCACAGGCAAGTGGTTCTGGTTTAGTCTGGGAAACTTGTTTGGCATGAATGGGTTGGGTTCAGCAGTCTGTTACTGTGCTGTATGACTCTCTGATTCTCCTGCTTCTGGTAGCTCATCCTATATGCACATCATCTGTGTGAAAATGTTGCTCCTCAGATCCCTTTTTAAATTGTTCCCTTCTCACCTTAAACCTACGTGCTCTCATTGTGGACTCTCCTACCTTGGGGAAAAGACCTTGGCTATTCACTTTACCCATAAACCTCTGGAAGTTCACTCCATCAGCCTCTAATGCTCCAAGGGATAAAAAAACCCGAAATCTTCCAGTCTCTGTAACATCCTTGTAAATCTTTTTTGCATTCTTTCCTGTTTAATTAAATCCTTCTTTTAGCACGATGACCAGAACTGTGCACAGTAATCCAAATGTGGCCTTGTCATTGTCATGTACAGGTGTAACATAGTGACCACCCCTGTATTAAATACTCAGACCAATGAGGAAGTGGTGGTAGGGGAGAGGGCACACTGGTGACTAGAGGAGATGTAGAGAGGGTGGGAGAGGAAGGGGAAAGTGAAGGCAGGGGAGAGAAGAGGGTATCAAGTGAAGGAGGCCTCTTGTAGGCTGAAGTACTGAACCTTCTGAAAGTGGGCAGTGATGTTAAAGGGTACTTAAAGCTTGTCATCTACCCTGTGCCTTTTAGCAGCATTAGTCCAGTTGGTCCAGGGTGGCCTTGCCAGAGCCTCTGGACTGTGTAGTCTTCTCTCCAGTCACTGCTGCTACTTGAGAGGATGGGCATCTTAGGTTGTGACCCACAATTTGGGGAACCCTGATGTAATAATTTGAACCTGAAAATAGCAAGAGTTTGTACTTAATTGATATAATTAATCCAATCCCCTGCCTTGTTACTGTGTAGACATTTATCATTCAGGTGCTTGTATAGCACAAATTGCTGATTGGAATACAAATTTCAGGTCCTATTGGTATGCATAACAAATTTGATTTCTTTTCCTCTTGGCACTAAAAACCAAAACACAAAATTCCATATTGTTACCTTAATAGTTTTATAAGATGTATAACTGAAGTACATCAGATACAGAGACAGATGATCAATATCTTGTGAAACTGTGAATTCTGTTGTGACTTCACTGAATATTATGCAAACCTAACAAATTCTTTTGTTCATAGATAGATTTCTTAAAATTTCCTTCAGATGACGACCAATGGAGGTAAGCAATGCTGTGATCAATACATGGTCGGTTCTGCTATAATGTGGTTGTTCCATTCTCGTGCAATCCCATGTTATAAGAAAATATTGCAATAGCAATACCATTTGAGCTAATAGGGCTGGAATCATATTATAACCAATACATGCTTTAAAAGTTCACGCTTTAGAAAGTGTCCCCAACTCGTCTATCATGTTATCCTGAACTCACATTAATCAAACACATATTATAGCAGAATGACCTGTAAATTTCTTTTATAAAATTTAAATGTTGTAAAGAGCTTTTTTCTTGTATTGGCGCTAATTTAGAATATTACACAAGTGCAATATTAGTGTGCATCCTGCTTAAAACCCAAGTGAAAATTTCTAGTTATAAGAAATCTTTTAAAATCTTGCAGGTACCTGTAAGAATAACAAAGTTTTAATGGCAGGCGATTTTAACTTTCCAAACTTAGACTGGGACTGCCGTAGTGTTTAAGGCTTGGATGGACAGGAATTTGTGTGTACAAAATTTTCTGATTCAGTATGTGGATACACCTGTTAGAGAGGGTGCAAAATTTGGCCTTCACTTGGGAAATAAGGCAGGGCAAGTGACTGAGGTGTCAGTGGGGCCAGTGATCATAATTCTAGTTTTAAACAGTTATGGTAGAAGATTGACTTGATCTAAAAATTGAAGTTCTTAATTGCACTAAGACCAAATTTGACAGTATTAGGCAAGAACTTTCAAAAGTTGATGGGGAGAGATTATTGACAGGTAAAGGGACAGCTAGAAAGTGGAAGATCTTTAAAAATGAGATAATGAGAGTTCAGAGATAGTTTTAAATCACACAACACCAGGTTATAATCCGACAGGTTTAATTGGAAGCACATTAGCTTTCGGAGCGACGCTCCTTCATCAGGTGATTGTGGAGGGCTCGATCATAACACAGAATTACGATCGAGCCCTCCACAATTACCTGATGAAGGAGCGTCGCTCCGAAAGCTAGTGCTTCCAATTAAACCTGTTGGATTATAACCTGGTGTTGTGTGATTTTTAACTTTGTACACCCTAGTCCAACACCGGCATCTCCAAATCAGAGAGAGTTTGTTCCTGTTTGTGCAAAGGCCAAGGCTGGTAGGTGTAGGAATGCTGGATGACTAGAAAAACTGAGGTTCTGGTCATGAAAAAGAAGGCAATCGGGGTGGGGGGGGTGGTGGGAGGAGGGAGGGGAGGAGAAAGAGGGACCTGAGATGTCTTTGGAAAATAGGGTTAATGAAAATCCAGAGATTCTACAAATACATTAAGGGAAAAAGAGTAACTAGGGAGAGAATCAGTGCCCCTTAAAGATTAAAAGGCCATCTATGTGGAGAACCAGAGGAGATGGATGAGATACTAAGTGAGTGTTCCACGTGAGTGTTCCACGTGAGTGTTCCACGTGAGTGTTCCACGTGAGTGTTCCACGTGAGTGTTCCACGTGAGTGTTCCACGTGAGTGTTCCACGTGAGTGTTCACTCTGGAGAAGGATATGGAAGCTAGAGGGGGAAATAAATAGTGATATTACGAAGGGTTTCCATGTTACAGAAGAGGAGGTGCTGGATATCTTAAAAGCATTAAGATGGCTAAATCTCTGGGACTTGATCAGGTGTATCCCAGAACTTTGTGGGATGCCAGGGAAGAGATTGCTGGGGCCCCTTGATGAGATATTTATGTAATTGATAGCCATAAGCGAGGTGCCAGAAGACTGGAGATTGGCTAATGTGGTGCCATTATTTCAGAAAGGTAGTAAGGAAAAGCTGGGGCACTATAGACTGGTGAGCCTGATATCAGTGGTGGGGTAATTTGTTGGAGTGAATTTTAAGACAAGAGTTGCATGCATTTGGATAGGCAAATTAGGGATAGTTGGCATGGCTTTGAGAGTGGGGATTTGTCTCACTGGATAGTTTTTGAAGAGGTAGTGAAGAAGATTGATGAAGGCAGAGCAGTCGACATGTTTGGACTTCATCAAGGTGTTTGACGAGGTTCTGCATGATAGACTGGTTAGCAAAGTTAGTTCAAATGGAATCCAGTAGGAGCTAGCCAATTGGATACAAAATTGACTTGAGGGAATGAGACAGAGGGTGCTAAGGGAGGGTTGTTTTTCAGATTGGAGGCCTGTGACCAACAGTGTGCCATCAGGACCGATGTTGGCTCCACTGCTTTTTGACATTTATAAATGATTTAGATGTGAATGTGGGAGGTAGGATTAATAATTTTGCGGATAACACCAAAATTGGTGCAGTGGCCAGTGAAGAAGATTATCTCCAAATGCAACGGGTCCTTGATCAGTTGGGCCAATGAGCAGAGTGGCAATGGAGTTTAATTTAGTTAAATGCAGGTGTTGCATTTTGGAAAGACAAATTAGGCCAGGACATGTACAGTAGGAAAAAATAAGGGTTCAGAGAAGATTTACAAGGGTGTTGCCAGGATTGGAAGATTGGAGATATAGGGAAAGACTGAATTCCCTGGAACATCAGGGAATATAAGGGGTGATCTTATAGAATTTTATAAAACTGAGGGGCATGGATAGGGTGAAAAGCCAAAATCTTTTTCCCAGGCTAGGGGAGTCTAATTGTAGAGGGCATAGGTAAAGGTGAGAGAAGCATGATTTTAAACAGACCTAAGGGGTAGCATTTTTTCATGCAGAAGCAGCTGCATGTATGGAGTGAGCTGCCAGAGGAAGTGGTGGTAACGGGTACAATTACAACATTTTTTAAAAGACATGGATGGGTACGTGAATAGGAGTGGTTTAGAGCAATAAACGGCAAATGCTGGAAAATGGGATTATATCAGTTTAGGATATCTGGTCAGGATGAACAAGTTGGACTGAAGTATCTGTTTCAACTCTAATCAATTGTTGACTAATTTAAGTCTTTGTGTTCTTTCTCCAACCTTGACTTTTTTAAAATTCCAAGGTATTCTGATACTCTTATTGATTTGAAAATGTTTTTGCAAACTCTGTATTGATTTTTAGTGCTTCTGTTATTCAAAGATGATAATAGTAGTTTAGTGTTTCACTTTTTGTCTAGGGACTTGGATGATTCACTAGTGTTTTGGTGGTTTGTCAGTCAGCTTGCTGTCTGTTCACCTTGCCAAATGTTGCTGTTGGGCTACCTTGCTTGTCTCTCACTTGTCCCCTCTGTCCTCATATCTGACGACTTCATTATGCCCATTGTCATCCAATTACCTCTGTTTCCTCACCTATCCTCTCCTTGATGGGAAAATCTGCGTGATGTGTTATGTAACAATATTCTGTTGCCATTTTTTGATTGTTAGGTTTGAATTTGCCAGCTGCATCATGTAGAAAATAAAATTTGCTTTCAGAATAATTCATTCTTTGCTGCACACTGTATGGGCATCAGGTTGTTATCAATTTCTGATTGTTATTATTGCTACATTATGTTTCAGTATCTCTCATCTGCTTGGTCTGCCATATTCCACCCTCTATTTTCTAGCTAGGATCAAGTCCCCTTCACCCTGGGTTAGTTAAACTACATTGACTCAACGTTCCTTGTTTTTTTTAGTGATTATATTTGCTTTCAGATTACTTCATCATGCCCCACCACACATCTGTAGTCTTCTGCAGCCTCTCAATTTTCTCAGATATGTTACCCTCCAGTTCTGTCTCCTTGCATTTCATGATTTTAATTGCTTGACCACTGGTATTCATGCCTTCAGCTGCTGAGGCTCTAAGGTTCCTTACCTAAACTGCTGTCTCCTCTCTACTTGTGTCTCTGACTTGATATGAATCAATTTTTTGATCATCTGCCTTAACATTTATTGAACCTTGTACTAATGATTCTGAATCACTTAGTGTCAGATTTTGTTTGATAACATTCCTGTGAAGTGCATTTGGGGTCTTTTACTCTGTTTAAAGTGATATAATTGTAAATTGTTATATTGTATCTTGCTGTTAGAGGTAAAATAATGTTTGGGCCTTATTGAGCAAATTTCATAAGTTGGTAAAATACAGAACTAGTGTATAATTAGCTAGTGAGAAATTGAAACTGTCTGTATGAGACAAGTGAAAATGGACATTGTTGAGCTACAACAGAGGAAATGTTTACATCTACTCTATCCTATACTGAATGTATGAGAGCTTGATGCATAGTACAAAACAAAATAATTAATTCCCAATTAGAATTCTTCATCTTGAACACCAAGTAAGAGAGTACTGGAAGTTCAAGTACTGTCAAATAATAAGGTCACAAGACAAATTCTTTTGTCTCCAGGTTTTTTAAATTCTTGAAAGTCTTAAATTTGAGGCAAGTTATCCTGATGAAAATAGAGACATTAACCCCGGCATTGTAAATCTGGGAGTTATCTGTTTCCATTCGTGTCATGTAACCAATTGGATACATTTTGCTTTATATAGTGAAAGATCATATTTTTTTCTGTTGAAAGCATTACAGTAATGTTGATTGAATATTTTAGCAAGCAGTGAAAAGATCTTGTTCAAGAAAAATGTGTAGGAGAAGCCACATTAGGAATAAACATGACCAATTTCATGGGCCCTTTTGCGGTAGATATGAACATTTTGGAGAAATTACAGAAAATTAATCCTTTTTTGTAAACAGAGGCCTTCACCAGAATATTACCTAATTAATTTGAAATGTTCAGCTACTTTTCTTAAACAATATGCAATTCAATATCAACTTTTTTGCAACCTTTGTAGAGTGCATAATGCCAAGGTACATGCAAAACACCGTGGACATGAAGCTATGCATGCAGAAATGGTGCTTATTCTTATTGCCACCCTCGTAATAGCTCAGATTGTGCTAGTCCAGTGGAAACAGCATCATTGTAGATCATATAATGTGAGTTTTATTTTCAATCTTATGCCTTCAAATTTACATTTTGTTGATATACAAGCAAACACCAATTGTTTCTCCCAGTTTTTAGCAGTCTTGTTGCTCAGACCAGCAGAAGGTATCATAATAACTTTGAGATGAGGCAGACTGATTAGCCAGAGTTTTGTCCTGTGCTGCACCTGATCTGGAATTGATAAATATTGCGTCATGGTACTGTACCCAGCTTTGTCATCCTTCACCAAAAGTTAAAATCAAATATTGTAAGTCTGTGTATATAAACAAATTTGTAACAGTTCTAGCTACTTGGTTTAAATAAAGATTGTAATTTCACAGTTTGTACGTGTTAAAATCTTGACTACACAGTAAGAGGAAAGCAATCAGAAGGAATAGGAAATTGAACTGTGACTTATGACCAAAAGTTATTAATTGTGCTTAATTATTCTTGACAATTTTTAAATGAGCTATGCCAATACACCCTGTTAATTGTACATACACCAGATTTGTGTGAAGGTTTAAAAATAAATTTGTATTTTTTATGCAGCAATATGTAAGGCAGCTATGACCATGAATCCATTGATTTTTTTTTAATAAGTCATATAATTTCTGTGCAAACTGAACATTCACCAAATGTTTCTTTTGTCCATCTCCTTGTTGCTTTTTAATTGCAAGTATAAATATCTAACAAAGCTATGATCTGGTAATAAGAAACGTTAATACTGATCCTGTTGAAGCCTGCATACAGATGTCAGGTGGCTGTAGGCAAGTTAAGAAAATGTACCTGTTCGCAAACTAAGTTTGAACTTAACAGATGACTTGATCTGAATTGGTTCTTTATGTTTCATTATTACTAATGGCTTTAATAGAACAGCTTGTTCATATCCTGGAAATTTTGATTGGGTTTGTGCAGCTGTGATGCAGACAAACCTGTAATCATAATGGTGTGAAACATGGATCTTAATTTGTATGCACTTTGTTACTCAGATTTCAGTTAATGTAATGGATCTAATGTTTGTTGCTGTTGTGAAGTTAATGGATAGCTTATTTTAGCTGTAATGATGCAATATCTGCTGTTAGAGCATGGCATTTCACAATCGAATGTGTTGTCCATTTTTAAAACACCTCATTTTAACAAGTAATTTCAATTGATATTTGCCAAAAAAAAGCATTCATTCTTGTTTTGAAATAATGGTAATAAAAAGAACAGACTTACTTATTGGAAAGGAAATTGGGAGGGAATGCCATCTTATTCTCAGACCTTTCTGGATCGTAATAATTGCTGCCATTTAACATAAGTTATTGCAAAACAGTACAGTAGTAAAATTGTGTGGCCCGTGGCAAAATGTGACCAGGCATTTTGCAGACTTGGTACTCGGGCATTGTAATTGTAAAACAAACATTTTGAGTATTCTTTGATTTGTTTTTTAAAATTGTGAACTGTTTGTTTTACTGCCACCTTTTTTAAAAACAATCAATTTTTAAATTATATATGCTGTTGGATTATCCCTGCTAGCTAAGTTTGTATTAGTTGCAGAATGAGCTGCTGGTGGTAAAAGAAAACTAATTTTCTCCTCCTTAACCATTGGCTTACCAATCATTCACAATAAATATTATAAACTTAACGTAAAGCAATTAAAAATGTGAATTGCAACTGTTATTTATGTCTGTACACTCGCCAAACTGTAAATTCAGTCAACTTTATGAACTTCATTTGCAAGACAAGCCAGACTAAAAATCAGTAGTGATAAATTTAAAATCCTGCTGCCATCTAATTATTTAGACCCCCACTTTCGGATTTGCTTGAGTCCAGGTCCTGTTTAGCTCATTTAAGCCATTTAATGAGAAAAACATTTAGCCTTTGGGCAACAGTCTGATTTGTCAGGAAATTCCATGGGATATGATGTATGGATAAGTAAAATTTGTGCTAATATAATCCAGATGGTAATGGTGCCATTAAACAATAAAGTAGATGATGTGTTTTTCTATATCCAGATGTTGACTGTAGCAGCACCAATACTATTGAGCGCAGATGCACAACTGTCTTGTTTTATCAACTACTGAATTTTGCACAGTCCAGCGGAGAGCCTATCCATAACACATTAATTGTTCTAGAAATACATATTAACACTTTTTCTGGATTCTAGAGCATTGCATAAGTTAATGTATTCCATCACACAGTTGAAATAAATTGATACCTAATTCACTTCCCCTGTGAAATGAGCTTGGAAACTTTGAAATTTTCCTGAAAAGAATGTATATCTTGATCAAAATAAGTATATTTAATTTCAGAAGTTGTTTACCTATTCTTCCAGATAATAGCCGTTTTTTTTGGAAATAAATCTATTCCTACACTGGTGTTGTGAGGCTACAATTAATCACAAGTATATTACTGCATTACAACTACAGTTTTTAAGAAAAAGTTCCTGGCTCATTGATCTAAATGAATCAAATTATGTTGAAAATACAAAAGACACATCCATACTGTACAGCAATGCTAATATTGTAATCTAAATGCATTTTGTGCTTTGATTTGGATAAAAAATTACTTAATGAAGATAAAAAAACCTGGAATTTTTAGGCAAGGGTTACATCACAATTAGATTCATATTCTGACCTGGGTGTAGATTGACTGACTCCAACTTACTAAATTAAGATGAACACGAAAAAGCCCTTGCCCCAAAATACCAGTTTTTCTGTTCACTAACTATTTTTATCCAAACCAAAGTGCAAATGTATTTACATTACAATAATGATTGCATTGCTGCATAGTGTTTAAGTGCTTCTTGTGTTTTCAACCAAACCTGATTCATTTAGTTGGTAAATCATCAATGAGCCAAGTAAGGAACAGTTTTTCAAACTGTAGTTGTAATGTAATCAGATTATACTAGCAAGCCATCAGTATGATTAGTGAGATTTGGTTAGTAGATTTTCTGTAATTTTATTTTTTCAGACTTTTGAAATCCTAAATATCTTTAACATGAATAGCAAATTCTAATTGTGGCATGGTTTACAACAAATTCATGCCAGGATAAAACTGGGTCATTAAAATGGATAATTTGTCAAGCTATGAAAGTAAACTGGATATACTAACTTTGTTTAATAAATGCTCATAATGGACTTATGCATTTTCTTTGACAGCTGGTCACCCTGCTGCAGATGTGGATTGTTCCTTTATATTTCACAGTAAAACTTTACTGGTGGCGCTTTCTCTCCACATGGGGAATGTTCTCTGTTATAACCAGTTATGTCATCTTCAGAGCTACCCGCAAACCTCTTTCTGGAAGAACACCACGGTATGTACTCAAGTGAAAATTGGAGTTTTTTTTCTCAGCATTGATTTCTTCTGCCTTATTATAGATTGATTGACCAAATAATGAGCAATTTATAATTAACATTGGTATAAGTGATACAGGTAGATGCAGTTTTATTGCACACCTAGAGCATTTTTGAATTCCTGATGACTAGCAAGAAACAAGAGTGGACAACTCAATGATTAATACAGCAGGCTCAAAGCATTAAGATTATAGCTGATCTGATTTTTAACCTCCACTCTGTTCCTGCATACTCCAGATAATCATTCACTCCATTGATCTGCATATTGCTAACAAAACATTTTGTTGAAAGATCTGTAATTTTATGTACATTTTAAAAATTCTTCTTTGTGATGGTTTAACCAAAGAAGTTATTAGTATTTGTAAGGTACTATTATTGAAATCAACATTAAGCAATTCATAATCCAGCTTGCAATTCTTGTTTAATCTTGTTTGTTGCAACTGTGTTTTTAAGAGCTGTATTCTCTACTCATTTGAGTATTCAGATTTTGTTTAAAAACAATTGGAACGGTTCCACTAGCTTGTATACTAACCCTTGACAGTTTTAATCTACTTGCATCTTTTAGTCATGGTTTATTCTTTCTTTAGCTTCTTGATGTAAACAGAATCTTGGGTAACATTTGTTCAATCAATTGACTAATGTCTGTGCATCACAATTTTCTAATATACATTTATTGAAAACCTGCCGCCATAACCTGAAGCATTGTATTTAGAATACAAATAAATGTTTGTATGTGCAATACATATTTGGAGATGCTGGTCATTGAGTCAGAAGGTATGTAGTTTGCAAGCATATGGGACTTTTATGTTGTGTAGGTATAAATATCTAGGTATTGATTCACTTTGAGGAGAAAGTGAGGACTGCAGATGCTGGAGATCAGAGCTGAAAATGTGTTGCTGGAAAAGCGCAGCAGGTCAGGCAGCATCCAAGGAGCAGGAGAATCGACGTTTCGGGCATGAGCCCTTCTTCAGCATTCTTGCCCGAAACGTCGACTCTCCTGCTCATTGGCTGCTGCCTGGCCTGCTGTGCTTTTCCAGCAACACATCTTCAGCATTGATTCACTTTGACCAAATAAGTCCTATTCAGTTTGTTTTCTCATTTATTTGACCCCCACTGATGACTTTTTAGGCAAAGAAATGAAAAAGAATGAACAAGTGGTCTATGAAGCACCTTTAACCTCCTGAGCCATTCAGCAAGATCAGAGATGATCTTTGGCCTCATTAAAAGCTTTTTGAAAAAAATGGCAAGTCATTTTTCACCGTACGAACAATTGCTCATTTATGTGTATAGACTAGCCATCAGTGAAGATTTTAGGTTTTTTTTAAGTCTACTTTAGTTTTAATTCCAGAAGTTGTTTATATTTTCTCCTAATTAATGCAATCAGTTTTTAAATAGATCAGTTGTTATGAATGATGCAGTTGTTATGCTACCATTAACTCTGTAAATGACACCACCAGATTTGGTTCCATATTTATGATCTGGTGGTGAAAAGTGCTGTAATTTTATGAAATACTTTTACTGATTTAAGTGGATATTTAATGTGCTGTGTGCAAAAATACCAATTTTTCTGGTATTATTGTTTTTTGTATGGATCGAAATTCAAAAGTACAAGTGTTAACGGTGCCAAATAAATTAATATTGCTGTAATATTGTAATGCTTTGTTTTCCCCAGCAAGCTTTGATTGTATTCCCCAAATTTATGTTAGCCAATAAGTCATTAAGCTAAGATCCAACTTTTTTTTTGAGACCTTCTGCATTGTTGAGACTGAAAGTAAATGCTAGCTGAAGATGATATTGGCACAAGTAGCCAGAAAGTAATCTATTTTCTGTTATTTCTTTGGTGATTAAGAAAATACAGTTGTTTGAGAAAGTCAGTATTTATTTTTAGTATTGTGATTTTTCGTGATGGTATTATTAGACCAAGTCATATCCCAGAATGAAATCTAGCTTGATCGTTTCGTTTTAAATGTGGTATACATTTATTGAAAACATAGTCACAAAAGTCTACAAAGTTTAATTAATAACAGAACAAAAATGTTATGTAAAGGCAAAAACAGAAAAATAGGTTGAGATATAAAACACATTCAGACAGAAACCTTAAATTCAACAATCCATTTTCGAACACCAACAATTCACATCCATAGAGATTGTTCCTCTATATCATATATCAAATATCAAATATTTAAGTTCAACTTAGATTCTTCCCAGTTCTTTCCTGTGAGTTGTGAAGTCCACTTACTGAATACTCACAAAACGGAGTTAAAAATCCCACAACACCAGGTTATAGTCCAACAGGTTTAATTGGAAGCATGAGCTTTCAGAGCACCGCACCTTCTTCAGGTGATTGCTGCACAACCACCTGATGAAGGAGCAGCGCTCCGAAAGCTAGTGTGCTTCCAATTAAACCTGTTGGACTATAACCTGGTGTTGTGAATTTTTTAACTTTGTACACTCCAGTCCAACACCGGCATCTCCAAATCACTTAGAAATTTGCAGGTTACTTAATGCTGAAAAAGTCTAAACTCCTGGTCTGGAAGGTGCACAAACTAAACTTTTCTCCGAATAAAACCATGCGAGCACGTGTGTAGGAAAGAACTCGAACTGCTGCTCTTGGAATTTGGCTTTGAGCTGGATTGTTGACTGGGGACACTGGAGCGTCCATGAAACTGAGAGAATTGTGGATAGCATATACAGAACAGTAGAAATGGTAATACCGCAGGTTAAGATTCCACAAGGAGAAAGGGTTGGGTAACCACTAGCCAGAATAAGAGGACAAAGTGAACAATGTAGGGATTCCCATTGCTATTCCTTTGCAAAACAGAATGCTACTTTGGATACTGTTGGCAGGGGGACAATAGCCTTCCAGGGGAAATGAGTAACATCCAAATTCTTTGCACAGCAGTTGGCTGTACTGCACGGGTGAAGAGAAAAAAAAGTGTGAGAATGAAATAGTCTGGGGATTCAATTGTAAGGATAATAGCTAGATGTTTCTGTAGCTGCAAACAAGACTTCAGGATGGTGTATTGCTATTCTGGTGCTGAGGTCAAGAAGGAGAGAGTGGACAACCAGTGGTCATGCTACACATTGATATCCATGACAGGTTTATAAAGTAGGATGAGGTGCTAAAAGCCAGACATAGGGCTAAAGGTCAATTGAAATATAGAATCTCAAAGGCGGTGATCTCAGGATTACTGCCTATGCCATGTGCTAGTCATAAGGTATCGATTGAATGTGTGGCTAGAAAGATTGTGCAAGAGGTTGGGGTGGGGGGACAATCAGATTCCTGGGATATTGAGACGGGTTCTGGAAGAGGTAAGTGCAGTACAAACTGGGTGGGTTACATCGAGACAGGACCAGAGCTGAAAACGCAGGGCGCAAATTTGCTAATGTGGCTGGAGCGAGTTGAATTTAGAATGGCAGGGATATGGGAAACTCACCTGAGTGACAAAGGTGGCACGGTGGCTCAGTGGTTAGCATTGCTGCCTCACGGCGCTAGAGTCCCATGTTCGATTCTAGCCTTGGGCCACTGCCTGTGTGGAGTTTGCACATTCTCCCTGTGTCTGTGTGGGTGCTCCGGTTTCCTCCCTCAGTCCAAAGATGTGCAGCTTAGGTGAATTGGCCATGCCAAATTGCCCATAGTGTTAGGTGCAGGGATAAATGTAGGGGAATGGGTCTGGGTGAGTTGCTCTTCGGAGGGTAGGTGTGGACTTTTTGGGCCGAAGTGCCTGTTTCCACACTGTCGCTAATCTAATCTAATCTAATCAAAAAAAAGGACAGTTGTAAAAGAAAGAACAGTAAAATGCAAAAAAAAAACTGGTAATCAAGAACAGGAAGCAAACAGGACTATTACGATGATTAAAGATTCGCAGAAATATACAGTGCACAAGAGGCTCATTGGATCTGCATCAAAAAAAACCTTCTCTAAATCTGCTAGTCCTACTTTCCAGTATTTGATCCATAGTCATTTCAAGTGCTCATCCAAGTATTTAATGGCAAGAAGGCAAGTTTAAAGGCTTGGTATCTTAATACACAAAACTTTCAAAACAAGTTAGAAGAAATGGCAATGCAAATCAAGGTAAAAGGATCTGATGCTGCAGTCATTATAGTGATATGGTTAAGGAGATCAGAACTGGAATTTTGGAAAGACAGAATGGAAGGAAAAGGTGGTTGGATAGCACTGTTAATAAGATGAAATAAAGACAGTTGGGGTGGAGAGAATAGAGAGAATCTAGGTTTGGAGTCCATTTGGGTGGAGATTTTAAAAAGAAAAAGCAAGAAAAAGAAGATATTGACAGGAATAGTGTTTTAGCCCCCAAATCAGTATCCTCACTATAGGAGTGGATAGAAATGTGAATCCGGGGCAAACATTTGGCTGGAATTGTACCTGGCATATAGGAAGATGATTCTGCTTGTTGGAGGTCACTAATCTCAGTTCCAGGGCATCTCTATACGAGTTCCTCAGGGTAGTGTCTTAGGACGAGCCATTTACAGCTACTTCATCAAAGACTTCCTTCCATCATCGGGTCAGAAGTGGGAATGTTCACCAATGAGTGCACAATGTTCAGCACCATTTGTGACTCCTCATACTGAAGCAGTCTGTGTTCAATATTCAGGTTTGGGCTGACACATGGCAAGTAACATGCATAGAACAAATGCCAGCCAATGACTACCTCCAATAAGAAACAATAACCACCACTCTTGGACATTCAGTGGTGTTACCATCAATGAATCCTGCATTCTGTAGATTACCATTGACCTGAAACCCAACTGATTTGCCATAAAAATAGGAGCTACAAAAACAAGTCTCAAAGCTGCACTGGATGAGTGCAGCTCTTAACAACACTCAGAAGCTTGACACCATCTAGGGCAAAGCAACCCACTTGATTGGCAGCACATCCACAAATATCCACACTCTTCTTCAGTGCTGTGTACATATTGCTGCTGTTAAATGTGAAGCTGAAATTCACCAAAGATATTTGAACAGCACCTTCTAAGCTCAGCACCACTTTCATCTTGAAGGATGAGGTCAGCAGATACGTGGAAGACAACAAGCTGCAAGTTGCCCTCCAAGGCATTCACCATCCTGACTTGGAAATACATGACCATTCTTCACTGTTGCTGGGTCAAAATCCTGGACTTCCCTCCTTAAGCGCATTATGGATCAATCTACAGCACATAACTGCCCTGTTGACCCACTGCACTCCACCATCAGCTTTAAGGGCAGCTAGCAGCAAGCAATAAAAGTGCTTGCAAGCTAACGCCACCCAAGTCCCATCAGTGAATAAAGGAAAAAAAAGCCATAGCAGCATGTAAAAAGATAGAGCTATAATTATGAGTGATTTTAACCTTCATGTTGATTGGGTTAATCAAGTTAGAAAATGTAGCTATGAGTGCATGAGTATTTCTTGGAGCAATATGTCATGGAGCCAACCAGGGAACAGGCTATCATAAACCGGGCAATGGGTGATGAGGCATATTTAATAAATGACCTCAGCAAAAGATCCCTGAGGAAGTTGTGCACATAACACGACAATTTAATATTTAGTTTGAGTAATTAGACTGAAATGAGGATAGTTAGCTAAAATGGATTGGATGAGAAGATTAGCTGGAAAGATAGTAAGCAAGAGGCGGCTGGCGTATGAGGTGAATCATGATTCTCAGCAAAAATATATCCCAGTAAGCAGGTAAGACAGAGGAATAGTCCAACCATGGCTAACCAAGGAAATTAAGAGTATTAAGTTGAAAGGAGAAGCATGTAAAGATGCAAAAGTCAGTGATCGTCCTGACGACTGAGGTGAATTCAGAATCCAGCAAAGGAGGACTACTACAATAACAGCTGAAAATGTGTTGCTGGTTAAAGCGCAACAGGTCAGGCAGCATCCAAGGAACAGGAAATTCGACGTTTCGGACATAAGCTCTTCATCATGAAGGGCTTATGCCCGAAACGTTGAATTTCCTGTTCCTTGGATGCTGCCTGACCTGCTGCGCTTTAACCAGCAACACATTTTCAGCTCTGATCTCCAGCATCTGCAGACCTCACGTTTTACTACTGCAATAACAGGCAGGGAAAAATTGATTGACACCACATCCACAAACATCCACTCCCTTCATCACCACCACTCTGTTGTTAAGTGTAATGTTGAAATTCAGTTAGCGAGGAATATAAAAGCATAGTCAAAGTGAACATTCGCGAATGAGTGGGGAGGTACTGTTTTTAGGATCAAGGAAATGGCAGAGGAGTTGAACAGATATTTTGCATCAGTCTTTATTTGCTCATTTTGGAAGGAGAATAAAAACATAACTCAAATATAAAGACAGCTGTACATGTTGTTTGGGGAGACATGGTGTGCTTAAGTCCCATGGTTAGGGTCAGAATCACACTGCCCCTCTCAAAAGCTTTTGATTTAATAAATTTGATTGACTTGCTCCTAAATTTGAGTTTTATTGATTTTACTACAACTGTTTGTGGACCACCCCAGTGACTCTGAATCCATAGATCAGCCTTACACTAATTACAATCTTACATCTACACCAATTCTTCCAAGAGAAAATGGGGATATTGGTTAAAGTCTGCGGTTGTTAATCTCTCGAAGGCTAGAGGGCTGCAGAGTACCTAATAGACAGAGGATGCTGTTTCCCAAGCTTGTATTGAGCTTCAAACAAGCCATGAAGAAGACGAGATATCAATGTGTGAGAGAGATGGAGAATCAGTGGTACTTGGCTGGAAGAGTCAGATCTATGGCACAGAATAAAGCCTTTCAGCCTATCAAGTCTGCACCAGTCAAAAACACCTAAGTATTCTAATCTCACTTTCCAGCACTTTGCCCATAACCTTTCATGCCTTGGCATGGCAAGATCATATCTAAATACTACCTGAGTGTTTTAAGGGTTTCTGTCCTCTACCACCCTTTCAGCTAGAGAGTTCGTGATTCCCACTCGCCTCTTTTCCTCACATCCCCATAAATCTCCTGTCCTTCATCTTCAACCTAATGCTCCCTGGTCTCTCCACTGAGGAGAAAGGTCTCCTCATCTACCTGATGCCCCTCATTTTTATACATCTTTGTCATGCCACCTCTCAAACTTGTCTGCTCCAAAGAACACATCCCCCATTATCCAGTCTTTCTTCATACTTAAAACTGTCCAACCCTAGCAATATGCTGGTAAATCTCCTCTGCATCATCTTTAGTGCGATCGTTTCTCTCCTATAATATAAGAGAAAGTGAGGACTGCAGATGCTGGAGATCAGAGCTGAAAAATGTGTTGCTGGTTAAAGCGCAGCAGGTCAGGCAGCATCCAAGGAACAGGAGAATCGACTTTTTGGGCATAAGCCCTTCTTCAGGAATGAGGAAGGTGTGCCAAGCAGGCTAAGGGAGGAGGGACTTGGGGGAGAGGCGTTGGGAATGCGATAGGTAGAAGGAAGTTAAGGTGAGGGTGATAGGCCAGAGAGGGGGTGGGGGCGGAGAGATCGGGAAGAAGATTGCAGGTCAAGAAGGCGGTGCTGAGTCTGAGGGTTGGGGTTGAGATAAGGTGGGGGGAGGGGAAATGAGGAAGCTGGAGAAATCTGCATTCGTCCCTTGTGGTTGGAGGGTTCCGAGGTGGAAGATGAGACGCTCTTCCTCCAGGCGTCGTGTTGCCATGGTCTGGCAATGGACGAGGCTAAGGACCTGCATGTCCTTGGCGGAGTGGAAGGGGGAGTTAAAGTGTTCAGCCACGGGACGGTTGGGTTGGTTGGTGCGGCTACACTGGCACCACCCCCCACCACTCTCCACCGCATCTCCTCCACTTCCCGCTCCTCTGCCCTTGAACCCCGCCCCTCCAATTGCCATCAGGACAGAACCCCACTGGTCCTCACCTACCACCCCACCAACCTCCAGATACATTGTATCATCCTTCGTCATTTCTGCCACCTCCAAACAGACCCCACCACCAAGGATATATTTCTCTCCCCTCCCCGATCAGTGTTCCGGAAAGACCACTCCCTCCGCGACTCCCTCTTCAGGTGCACACCCCCCACGAACCCAACCTCCACTCCCGGCACCTTCCCCTGCAACCGCAAGAAATGCAATACTTGCGCCTACACCTCCCCCCTCACTTCCCTCCAAGGCCCCAAGGGATCCTTCCATATCCATCACAAATTTATCTACACCTCCACACACATCATTTACTGTATCCGCTGCACCCGATGTGGCCTCCTCTACGTTGGGGAGACAGGCCGCCTACTTGCGGAATGTTTCAGAGAACACCTCTGGGACACCCGCACCAACCAACCCAACCACCCCGTAGCTGAACACTTTAACTCCCCCTCCCACTCCGCCAAGGACATGCAGGTCCTTTGCTTCCTTCATCACCAGATCATGGCAACACGATGCCTAGAGGAAGAGCGCCTCATCTTCCACCTAGGAACCCTCCAACCACAAGGGATGAATGCAGATTTCTCCAGCTTCCTCATGTCCCCTCCCCCCCACCTTTTCTCAGTCCCAACCCTCGGACTCAGCACTGCCTTCTTGACTTGCAATCTTCTTCCCGACCTCTTCGCCCCACCCCCTCTCCGGCCTATTACCCTCACCTTAACCTTCTTCCACCTATCGCATTCCCAACACCCCTGCCCCAAGTCCCTCCTCCCTACCTTTTATCTTTGCCTATTTGGCACACCCTCCTCATTCCTGAAGAAGGGCTTATGCCCGAAATGTCAATTCACCTGCTCCTTGGATGCTGCCTGACCTGCGCTTTTCCAGCAACACATTTTTCAGCCCTCCTATAATATGTTGAGAACTGCAAAGAATATTGTACTTGAATGTTTTATACAGTTCTCGTATAATATCACTGGTGTTAGAATTTGTGCCTTGTCTAATGAAGTCTGGTTTCCCATGTGTTCTTAATCATTTTATCTATTCCATTACATTAAAGGACTGGTGGACATGGATACCAAAGTCCCTCTGATCCTCAGTGCTCCCCAGGGTCCCGTTGTTCATATATTTACTTGCCTTTTTTGTCCAGCCCAACTGCATCATTTCACACTTATCTGGACTAAATTACATTTGTCACTGAGCAGTCCATCTGACCAGACTATCTATATACTCCTGTAATCTGAGGTTATCTACCTCAATATTTATTATCCCATCAGTTTTTGTAACATCAGTGAATTTACTGAGCAACCCTTCTACGTTCAAATATAAATTATTTATATTTACCACAAACAGCAAAGGCCCAACAGACATTCCTACATGACCTCGCTGGACACTGGCAAGTCACAAACTCCTCTCAACCATCACCCCCACTTCCTGCTTTCAGTCAATTGTGGATCCAATTTGCCAAATTTCCTTGAACTCCATGGACTCCTAGCTTTGCTTTCGGCCTCCCATATGAGCCTTATCAAAACCCTTGATGAAGTCCAAGTTATGGGCGGCACGGTGGCACAGTGGTTAGCACTGCTGCCTCACAGCGCCTGAAGACCCGGGTTCAATTCCCGACTCAGGCGACTGACTGTGTGGAGTTTGCACGTTCTCCCCGTGTCTGCGTGGGTTTCCTCCGGGTGCTCCGGTTTCCTCCCACAGTCCAAAGATGTGCGGGTCAGGTGAATTGGCCATGCTAAATTTGCCCATAGTGTTAGGTAAGGGGTAATGTAGGGGTATGGGTGGGTTTCGCTTCGGCGGGTCGGTGTGGACTTGTTGGGCCGAAGGGCCTGTTTCCACACTGTAAGTGTAAGTAAGTGTAAGTCTAATCTAAAGTACGTGAAATGCATTACCCTCTACACATGCAATAACTACTTTGAAAAATTCAATCAAATTGGCCAGACATGACCTCACCTTAATAAAACCATGTTGACTGTTCTTGATTAATTTAAGTGTAGGTTAATTTTGGACCTCAAAATTCCATGCACTAGTTTCGCCAGCACTGAGGTTAATCTGACTGACTTGTAGTTGTTTGGTTTATTCCTTCCTCCCTTCTTGAATAACAGTACCACATGGCTCTCCTCCAGTCCTCTGGCACTTCTGCAGTGGTCAGAGAGGAATTGAAAATTGCCAGTGCCTCTATTCCATTGCTTGCCTCTCTCAGTAGCTAGGGTTACACTTCTTTCTTGCCAATTTCCCCTTTGCCTTAACTGGCCTGTACTTCTTATGCCTCTCTGACTCGCTTACTGTTTCTAATTTTGGCTCTGCATCTCCCCCTGCTGAACCTTTTCTCTGGATCCCACCCTTCTGCTCAGTTACTTCTCTACTTCGACATGGAACCAGAATCAATCCAGAGATTACTACCTTTGAGATCCTGTTTTTTTTTTGATTGACCTCATAGCTCCCCAAGTTCTATTTGCAGAACCTCATCCCTTTTCTACCTGTATATACCTCAACCTGTTTGCCTTCTCCATTTCAGGGTGCCCTGTTAGCCAGTGACAGCCTGATCCTGGTACCATGGAAATAACGTGCCCTGCTGTAGCCCACTTTATAGCTATCTATTCCTGTCTGTTCCCCTAACAACTGAATCCCCCACCACTCTAGTCCTGCCATTTTTCATTCTCTCTTGTCCAGTTGATCCTCCCATTATGCCACGAATTTGGCGGCAACTGTTTTCTCCTGCACAGTCAATCTGCCCCACCAGTATCCAAAACTATATATCCTTAGAAGTGAGATGACTGCAGGGGACTCCTGCATTGCCTGCCTTCTGCCCTCTAATCTGGTCCAATAGTCACCCATGCCCTTCCTCTTTACCTGTGGTGTGAGCACCTCACTGAATGTGCTGTCCATGACAAAGAATTGTGGTTGCGCCATGGTGAATTCACCAGTAACTCTGAAATGCTGATAGCCAGTAGCTGCAGCTCGACACACTTCTTGCATGCATGGTCACTATGGGAGACTGGTTAGCAAGGTTAGATCTCATGGAGATATCATTTGGATACAGAACTGGCCCAAAGGAAGAAGACAGAGGGTGGTGGTGCAGGATTGTTTTTCAGACTGGAGGCCTGTGACCAGTGGAGTGCCACAAGGATCAATGCTGGGACCTCTACTTTTTGTCATTTACATAAATGATTTGGATACGAGCATAACAGAGGTATAGTTAGTAAGTTTGCAGATGACGCCAAAATTAGAGGTGTAGTGGACAGTGAAGAAGGTTACCTCAGCTTACAACAGGATCTTGACCAGATGGGCCAATGGGCTGAGAAGTGGCAGATGGAGTTTAATTCAGATAAATGTGAGGTGCTGCATTTTTGGAAAACAAATCTTAGCAGGACTTATACACACAATGATAAGGTTCTAGAGAGTGTTGCTGAACAAAGAGACCTTGGAGTGCAGGTTCATAGCTCCTTGAAAGTGGAGTCGCAGGTACATAGGATAGTGAAGGAGGAGTTTGGTATGCTTTCTGTAGTGGTTCTGTTCACCGAGCTGGAAGTTTTTGTTGCAAACGTTTCGTCCCCTGGCTAGGAGACATCATCAGTGCTGTGGAGCCTCCTGCGAAGCGCTTCTTTGATGTTCCTTCCGGCATTTATAGTGGTCTGTCCTTGCCGCTTCCGGGTGTCAGTTTCAGCTGTCCGCTGTAGTGATTGGTATATTGGGTCCAGGTCGATGTGTCTGTTGATGGAGTTTGTGGATGAATGCCATGCCTCTAGGAATTCCCTGGCTGTTCTCTGTCTGGCTTGCCCTATGATAGTAGTGTTTTCCCAGTCGAATTCATGTTGCTTGTTGTCTGAGTGTGTGGCTACTAGGGATAGCTGGTCGTGTCATTTCGTGGCTAGTTGGTGTTCATGTATGCGGATTGTTAGCTGTCTTCCTGTTTGTCCTATATAGTGTTTTGTGCAGTCCTTGCATGGTATTTTATAAACTACATTAGTTTTGCTCATGTTGGGTATTGGCTCCTTTGTTCTAGTAAGTTGTTGTCTGAGCGTGGCTGTTGGTTTGTGTGCCGTTATGAGTCCTAAGGGTCGCAGTAGTCTGGCTGTCAGTTCTGAGACGCTCCTGACGTATGGTAGTGTGGCTAGTCCTTTTGGTTGTGGCTTGTCCTCGTTCCGTGGTCTATCTCTTAGGCATCTGGTGATAAAGTTGCGCAGGTATCCGTTTTTGGCGAATACCTTGTATAGGTGTTCCTCTTCCTCTTTTTGCAGTTCTGGTGTACTGCAGTGTGTTGTAGCTCTTTTGAATAGTGTCCTGATGCAGCTTCGTTTGTGTGTGTTGGGGTGGTTACTTTCATAGTTTAGGACTTGGTCTGTGTGTGTTGTTTTCCTGTGTACCCTTGTGGTGAATTCTCCGTTCGGTGTTCTCTGTACTATCACGTCTAGGAATGGGAGTTGGCTATCCTTTTCTACTTCTCTCGTGAATCGGATGCCTGTGAGTGTGGCGTTGATGATCCGGTGTGTTTTTCTATTTCCGTGTTTTTGATGATTACCAAAGTGTCATCGACATATCTGACCCAGAGTTTGAGTTGAATTTGTGGTAGGGCTGTTTGTTCTAACCTTTGCATAACTGCCTCTGCTATGAGTCCCGAGATTGGTGATCCCATGGGTGTTCCGTTGATTTGTTCGTATATCTGATTGTTGAATGTAAAGTGTGTAGTGAGGCACAAGTCCAGTAGTTTAAGTATGCCGTCTTTGTTGATAGGTTCCGCCTCCTGTTTTCTGTTATGTATGTCCAGTAGGTTGGCTATTGTTCCTCTGGCTAGGGTTTTGTCAATCGAAGTGAACAGTGCCGTCACGTCGAATGAGATCATGGTTTCTTCTTTGTCTATGTGTGTATTCCTGATGGCGTCCAAGAATTCCTGTGTTGATTGTATGGAGTGTTTGGATCCGCTGACCAGGTGTTTCAGTTTCTGTTGTAGTTCTTTGGCCAGTTTGTATGCTGGTGTCCCTGGTAGTGATACTATGGGTCTGAGTGGGATGTCTGGTTTGTGTACTTTGGGTAGTCCATAGAATCTGCACAAAACACTATATAGGACAAACAGGAAGACAGCTAACAATCCGCATACATGAACACCAACTAGCCACGAAATGACACGACCAGCTATCCCTAGTAGCCACACACTCAAACAACAAGCAACATGAATTCGACTGGGAAAACACTACTATCATAGGGCAAGCCAGACAGAGAACAGCCAGGGAATTCCTAGAGGCATGGCATTCATCCACAAATTCCATCAACAGACACATCAACCTGGACCCAATATACCAATCACTACAGCGGACAGCTGAAACTGACACCCGGAAGCGGCAAGGACAGACCACTATAAATGCCGGAAGGAACATCAAAGAAGTGCTTCGCAGGAGGCTCCACAGCACTGATGATGTCTCCTAGCCAGGGGACGAAACGTTTGCAACAAAAACTTCCAGCTCGGCGAACAGAACCACTACAACAAGCACCCGAGCTACAAATCTTCGCACAAACTTTGGTATGCTTTCCTTTATTGGTCAGACTATTGAGTACAGGAGTTGGGAGGTCATTTTGCGGCTGTACAGGACATTGGTTAGGCCACTGTTGGAATATTGCGTGCAATTCTGATCCCCTTCTTAACAGAAAGATGTTGTGAAACTTGAAAGGGTTCAGAAAAACATTACAAGGATGTTGCCAGGGTTGGAGGATTTGAGATGTCGGGAGAGGCTGAACTGGCTGGGCTGTTTTCCTTGGATCATCGGAGGCTGAGGGGTGACCTTATAGAGGTTAACAAAATTGAAGGGCATGAATAGGATGAATAGACAAAGTTTTTTCCCTGGGGTTGGGAAGTCCAGAACTAGAGGGCATAGGTTTAGGGTGAGAGGGGAAAGATATAACAGAGACCTAAGGGGCAACCTTTTCACACAGAGGGTGGTACGTGTATGGAATGAGCTGCCAGAGGAAGTGGTGGAGGCTGGTACAATTGCAACATTTAAGAGGCATCTGGATGGGTATTTAAATAGGAAGGGTTTGGAGGGATATGGGCCGGGTGCTGGCAGGTAGGACTAGATTGGGTTGGGATATCGGGTCAGCATGGACTGGTTGGGCCGAAGGGTCTGTATCCATCTCTATGACTCTATAACTGAAACTTCTGTGATTTGCCACATAGTACACGAGGGGCATTGTATGGTCTCTGTTGCCATGACCTCTGTTTAACTCTTTCGTTCGTTCCCTTTTTTTAAAAAAAAAGAAGTGGCTTGTATCAGATTATTGTAATGGCTCTGAATCTTTAATCTAAAAGGAAGTCCAAAAAGGTATGAGAAATACACTCCAACCACTTAAACATTGTGTTGGACTGGCGTATTCACTGCATTGCAGGACTGCTGCTATCTGCCATCTTTCTTTCCTGTAGTGGAGGAAGAGCTCATTCCTACAGGGCAGGATAGCTGAAAGGACAAATGCAAACAAACACATCAGCTTTCCCACTCCCCCACCCCTCACTGTCCAAACTCAAGACATCGGTCTTCAGCTTCACTTGTTTGCCAGAAGCTCTAGTTCATGCATGAAGACAGAACCAGAACAGTCCTACCATCTGTGTTTAATCTTCCCAATGTAGAGGAGACCACATCTTATACAACCAGTATAGTACAGTGAATTGATAGTTGAATAAGCAAACCTTTTTTATTCAGCTGAACGAGTGTTTGGGGCCCTGGAGAATGGAAAAGATCTCCAGAGAGGGATATGTGTACAGGAGTTGTACCTTTGCTGAGGATAGCTACTGAACATGTGCAAATGGAACAATGTCATAGTGATGCCAGATCACATGGAACTCGAGCCTGGATCTATGGGACTGGAGATATGGCCCTTCTTACCATCTCCTGTATACAGTAATGTTCAATAAAGTTTGTTACTGTTCACTATAGAAGGTAGAAAGCATATTAGTATATAGTAGCAATGGTAATTAGACCTATGAAACCAGAGGTGAGTGATTGTAAGAGCTGAAAGTGAAACACAGTAGCAATAGTATCATGGGAGAAGCCATTAGGCCAGGTCAGCGTTCTGAACCCAGAAGTGAGGGAGTAATGCTCAACAGTAATTGAGGGCAGCAAATGTTGGACTTTCAGGGTCATTTGGGCACTGAACCACAGAAATGGAAAGATGTACAGAAGCTGTAAAAATAAAAGCATAGGAGCAGTGGCAGGGTACACAGGAAGCAAGAGGGAGCAATCAATAGGCCACAGTGAGTAACAGACCTCCGTAAATCTGAAGTCCATGGAGATGAATCAACTTGAGAGGAAATCAGCATAATAATTGGTAGGAAAGAAATGAATGTTTCTGACACCATAGTCCACTTTGCAGGTTCACCAATGATGGAGAGAGACTTGCCCTTACCAGGTCACATAGAAAACAGGATGTCCCTGACGATACTGTGCATTGGATAAACTAGTGACAGCTAGTGAAGCATTAGGGATGGGCAATACTGACAGCCCATGAATGTGTTTTTTTTTAAAATCTTTTTTTTTAGGAGGTACTTTTTTTTTTGGAAAAGGGCAGAAGTATGATTTTAGGAGAAAGTGAGGACTGCAGATGCTGGAGATCAGGAAGAAGGGCTCGTGCCCGAAACGTCAATTCTCCTGCTCTTTGAATGCTGCCTGACCTGCTGAGCTTTTCCAGCAACACATTTTTCAGAAGTATGACTGAGCTCGTTGACAACATGCAGCACCCATTGCAAGCAGAAGAATAATGTTCCATGAAAGAGATATTTTAACTCTAATTAAAATCACATAAAAGCTGCAATGGATTCATAGCAAACAATGAAAAGACCTACAAGAGCTAACTATTCAGGTTCTGGAACCACAATCTGCCTTGGAAAGGCTTAACGTTGAGTTTCAAACATCTTGATAATTTAGCAGGTACTGCTGACCAGAAAGTCCAGCTGTTGGCAATAGTAATGCAGCAATGGGAAGAAATGTCTTTATTCAGGGGCACAATTCTTTTGCTCTCAAAGGCAGTCTTTCGGTTTTCGGATAGCCTTTTACTTAAAGTGGCAGTTCACCCAATGATTGTGTATTTGTGTTACAGGGATATTTGGATTCAGCAGAATTATTAGAAGGGTTCATCAATATCCTCCACAGTTAACACACGTGGAAAGAATTAATTTCCTAGACACCACACTATTTAAGTTGGTGCAAGACAAGAGGCATTACTAAGCAACAAATTCTCTTTTCAAAAAAATTGACATTTATACACACAAATTCTATCACCATATGCAGGTCTTCTGCAGACCGGATGTTATGTTTCTGTCACGTATCTACAAAGCTGGAACACATTTTAACCAGGCAGTTTATGACCCTTTTCTTCAGCACCCAAGATCTTAACCTCAGATTTATATTTAACGCTTAACACTCTCAATCATATCCAGCACACTTTTCTCTGGGAAAGTGAGGACTGCAGATGCTGGAGATCAGAGTCAAGGAGTGTGGCGCTGGAAAAGCACAGGCGGTCAGGCAGCATCCAAGGAGTAGGAGAATCTGTGTTTTGGGCATAAGGTGGGCATTTTCAGGCATCATTCCTGATTAAGAACTTACGCCCAAAACATCATTTCTCCTGCTCCTCAGATGCTGCCTGACTGGCTGTGCTTTTCTAGTCCAGTTTTCTCCCCATATGATAGACCTTGAACATAGTTTTAAATTAGAGATTCCACATTTGTTTTCAAGAAATTACTGAATTAGCAAATTACAGGTTTTTCTGGCTCCAAAATAAAACAAAGAACTGCAGGTGCTGGAAATATGAAACAAAAACATAAATAGTTTAGGAAACTCAGGTACAGCAACATTTGTGGAGAGAGAGCCGAGTCAACAGTGACCTGCCTTCAAAACTGTTAACAGCTGGCAAAAGGTATATGAGCTGAAGGCAGGATGAGTTGGAGGGTAGAGGTTGTGAAGTGAGTGAGTAGGTGGAGACAGAGAAAGACAAGTGGATAAAGGGATGGGTAATGGTCAGCTAGAGAGAAAGAAAAGCTGATAATGGGGACCATAAGTAGGTGGAAATGGGTTAGCTGCACTGAAAGCAGATCATGTCATGTTGAGGCAAGGAGTCTGGGGAGTGGGTAAAGGACAAGAGGAAGGTGCTCAGGTTGTAAAATTATTGAAGTCAATATTAAGTTCTGACGGTTGAAAGATCCTCGAGGAAAACAATATATTCGTCTTCCAGATTGTATTGGCCCTCGCTAGAGCACTGCAACAGACCCAGGACAGAAATGTTGGTCAGGGTTGTTGAAGTAACAGGAAACTAGAAGCTTGATCATTTTTGCTGACAGAACATAGCTTTTGTCTCCCCTGTGTAGAGGAGACCACAGTGTGAGCAGTGAGGAATTGTGACGTTGTGATATCTGATCACATGGAACTGAAGCCTGAATCTATTCTCTCTCCCCACCTGTGTGCAAACATCGGAACATAGGTGCGCTGCCCTGCCATTCTAGATCATTGCTGATATCTGTTATATTTTCCAGCCCTATGTCCATAACCGTTAAAGTCATTAGTCTCCAGAAACATACCAATTTCTATCTCATTAATTGATACTGCTTAATGATTAAGCTTCCACAGAGCTCTGGGATGGAGAATTTGAAAGGTTTACCATCCTCTGAGTGAAGAAACTCCTTTTCTCAATGGCCTGCCCCTTATCCTGAGGAATTGACTTGGATTTTCCAGTGGCCAGATAATTGCTTTTGTCGTGTCGGTGGGAAATGCACACCAGAACCCTACAGAATCCCCACTATAGACTCCAAGGAACTACCTGATAAACTGAAGATTCCAGTGCGCAGTTCCCCTGCACTTGGATTCTCCATAGAATCCATTTAAATTGGAGATTTGATTGCAGTTATTATTGGTTGGGAGAAGGTAGTTGACCTAGGAATAACAATTAAACTGACCTACCCCCAAAACAAGCCTCATCATTTGAGCCCACCCCCTACCCACACTACATCTACTTGATCCCTTACACCTCTGACAGTGACTTGAAATTCCCATACTACACCCAGTTGCTCCCGGTCTCTCTCTATTTCTCCTCTCTCCCCACAAAACATACTGGACTCAATAGTGAAATCTGCCTGCAGCCACACCAGAATCTCCTTTCTTGCTGTAAGCCCTGATGCACTTCTTTTTTCCTTCACTAGAGCCTAAATGCCAACATAACGTTTGCCTTCCCACCTGTTTACTGCACTTGAATGTTGAGCATGTTGGAGATGTCTGTAGTTAAGGATGGATTTGGCAAAATTTAAATCTGAAATCTGTGTGGAGTAAGCTGGAGCTGACAGTTGCTAAGAAAAGAAACGAGTATGAAAATAGGTTTTAAAGCCACGTTAAGCATAAAGAAGGAAGTGGAGAGCAATGAAGGTGAACAATAAGAGACAAAAGTCCAGTCCCAGAAAAAAGCAGAGCCTCTTCAAGGTGGGTATTTCTGGAAGGGAAGTGATCAGAGTTAATGCTAAACGAAAGCAAAATTCTATTGAAATAAAAACAAAACATGCTGGAAACATTCAATGTGAAGCAGCATCTCTGGTAAATGACATTTTCATAAAATTTGGAAGATGTTGGGAATAAACAGCTTTCAAGTAGATGAAAGACCAAAGAGAGAAGAGAGGGCTGGGCCAAAAATCGACAGAAGGAAGATTGGTGAGGACTGAGGCATGGACGATGAAAGGGCAGAGTCGTTATGGTACAGGTTGTATTGAAGTGATAATCTAATTACAGAAACAAACATCGAGTGCAAAGAAGGTGTAAATGTTGACAGAAGAGTAGCAGAGAAGAAAAGCAATGAAAATCTGGTGAAGCAAGTGTTTCCATGACCCAGAATATGGCAGAAGAATTAGCTAGGTAAAAACAATGACTGCAGATGCTGGAAACCAGATTCTGGATCAGTGGTGCTGGAAGAGCACAGCAGTTCAAGCAGCATCCAAAGTGCAGCGAAATCGACGTTTCGGGCAAAAGCCCTTCATCAGGAATAAAGACAGTGAGCCTGAAGCGTGGATAGATAAGCTAGAGGAGGGTGGGGTGGAAAGAAAGTAGCATCGAGTACAATGGGTGCGTGGGGGAGAGGATGAAGGTGATAGGTCAGGGAGGAGAGGGTGGAGTGGATAGGTGGAAAAGGAGATAGGCAGGTAGGACAAGTCCGGACAAGTCATGGGGACAGTGCTGAGCTGGAAGTTTGGAACTAGGGTGAGGTGGGGGAAGGGGAAATGAGGAAACTGTTGAAGTCCACATTGATGCCCTTAGGGTTGAAGTGTTCCGAGGCGGAAGATGAGGCGTTCTTCCTCCAGGCGTCTTGTGGTGAGGGAGCAGCGGTGAAGGAGGCCCAGGACCTCCATGTCCTCGGCAGAGTGGGAGGGGGAGTTGAAATGTTGGGCCACGGGGCGGTGTGGTTGATTGGTGCGGGTGTCCCGGAGATGTTCTCTAAAGCACTCTGCTAGGAGGCGCCCAGTCTCCCCAATGTAGAGGAGACCGCATTGGGAGCAATGAATACAATAAATGATATTAGTGGATGTGCAGGTAAAACTTTGATGGATGTGGAAGGCTCCTTTAGGGCTTTGGATAGAGGTGAGGGAGGAGGTGTGGGCACAGGTTTTACAGTTCCTGCGGTGGCAGGGGCAAGTGCCAGGATGGGAGGGTGGGTTGTAGGGGGGCGTGGACCTGACCAGGTAGTCACGGAGGGAACAGTCTTTGTGGAAGGCGGAAAGGGGTGGGGAGGGAAATATATCCCTGGTGGTGGGGTCTTTTTGGAGGTGGCGGAAATGTCGGCGGATGATTTGGTTTATGCAAAGGTTTGTAGGGTGGAAGGTGAGCACCAGGGATGTTCTGTCCTTGTTACAGTTGGAAGGGTGGGGTCTGAGGGCGGAGGTGCGGGATGTGGATGAGATGCGTTGGAGGGCATCCTTAACCACGTGGAAAGGGAAATTGCGGTCTCTAAAGAAGGAGGCCATCTGGTGTGTTCTGTGGTGGAACTGGTCTTCCGGGAGCAGATACGGCAGAGGCGGAGGAATTGGGAACACGGGATGGCATTTTTGCAAGAGGTAGGGTGGGAAGAGGTGTAATCCAGGTAGCTGTGGGAGTCGGTGGGTTTGTAAAAAATGTCAGTGCCAAGTTGGTCGACATTAATGGAGATGGAAAGATCCAGGAAGGGGAAGGAGGTGTCAGAGATGGTCCATGTAAATTTAAGGTCAGGGTGGAATGTGTTGGTGAAGTTGATGAATTGCTCAACCTCCTCGCGGGAGCACGAGGTGACGCCAATGCAGTCATCAATGTAGCGGAGGAAGAGGTGGGGAGTGGTTGTCAAGTGAGAATGTTTAATGACTTCCAGTGTAGTTTGGCCAATCATACTCCTATGTAAATAAGTACAGTCTTGTATACCTTATTTTTCTGATTAATGTATTTTTAGAAGACCTGACTTTTAGATTCACTGCACAACAAACATTAATATAGTGTATTTAACGTCTAAAAATAGTTGAGGCTTTTCACAGATGTGTTTAAAAAAAGTTGAAGCTGAACCAAAGCAGCTAAGATGTAATAAGGTGGATGATCAAAATGTTGTTCAAGGATATGAATATTAAGGAGGATTTAGGGCATTTGCATTTGAAAGCATGTTGCGGCATGGTGGCTCAGTGGCTAGCACTGCTGCCTCACAGCATCAGGGTCCCAGGTTCAATTCCAGCCTCTGGCGACTGTCTGTGTGGAGTTTGCACATTCTCCCCGTGTCTGTGTGGGTTTCCTCTGGGTGCTCTGATTTCCTCCCACAGTCCGAAGATGTGCAGGTTAGGTGAATTGACCATGCTAAATTGTCCATAGTGATAGGTGCATTAGTCAAAGGGAAATAGGTCTGGGTGGATTACTCTCCGGAGGGTCGGTGTGGACTTGTTGGGCCGAAGGGCCTGTTTCCATACTGTAGGGAATCTAATATTAAAAAATAAGCACAGTGCTAATGACCAGAGTGCAATAGGAGGTGTATCCACAACCAAAAGTAGAGGTGTTTGATTTTCAGGGTTAATCTTCAGCTGAAAGAGTTTTAAAACTTGAGGTTAGAGATACTGATGATGAAGTGTGTCTGGAGATGTTTTTTGAAAACAACAGTTTTTGATGTGAAATTAAACAGCCCTTCACAGTTCTTCAGATGACCTAGAAACAGTGGCCTGGACTTTGCAGCTATGTGAACATGAGAATGTCAGCATTCTGCATCATTACTTCTCCAATATGGACTGCAGGTTCTCTGTCTGCAAATGTGCAGAATAGTGAAAAGCTACAAGTTACTGTCCATGATTATTATAATCTCCTTGGGATGCATTGGCAACCATCACTGCTGTGTAGTCCTTAAACACTCTGCAAATTGACTGAAGTTTATACTTATACACTATCTCACTGTAAATATCCTTGAAAAAGTCACACCTTGTTGAATGAAACATAACTTCATAATTGTTGATAACTACCCTCAATGACTAGGAAAAGTTCACATTATGTGACACATCACATTCCTCCATTAGGTTACATTTCCAATTAGTATTCTTTTTAAGTTGGCTTTTATCTTAGTCCACTCAATTTATTTGTTTTACACTCTCAGCATTTAAGTTAAAATTTAAAGATAATTAAATACTTTAATTTCCTGATTGAAACCATATTCACTGACAGTCAATGTGGTTAGCTCCTTCATCCCATACTGACATCACTGTTGCTGGGCTCCTGAAAATCCCATGACTTTGTACCAGTTTAACTACCATCAGACAAATGGTACTCCTTGTCTTGGAGACTGCTAAATCTTTTATAGGCAGATTTTCTGGAAGTCAAGGATGAACAATTTTGCTGCTGACTGTTAAATATAAATGCAACATTCTAACAATGGAACTTCATTTTTAAGAATTTTAAGAAAACCAGATACATCGTTATGTTTTGTTCAATTTTAAAAATTTTCTTGATGTTTCATTGAATTGTTTTTCTTAAATATTTCACTGTTAAAGTCAGACCAGACCCCATTGACTACACAAGTTTAAGAACATAGCCTCAGAATTTGAAATCTTGATTTCACTCCATCATGGTCAGTGTAAGATATATTACTTGTGAAGATGTCATTTAAATGAAGAAGGCCATCACATTGTACCTCAAGTCTGTGGGTTGTTTGGAAGCATGCAATGTGCATCTGCTAGCATGTGACCTCCAAAATTGTCCTAAATTTCAATAAGTAATAAAACAAAGAATTTGGATGTTGGAGTTCTGAAAGAAACAAAAACAGAAATTCATGGAGAAACTTAGCAGGTCCAGCAGCATTTGTGGAGAAAGATTTAATGTTTTAAGTCTGGTGACTCTTTCAATAAGGAATGATTTTATTTATGTCATTACTGATGCTCATGCCAAACTTCTTTTCAGATACCCCATGATCTCAATTGTCCCTCCCTAACTGTAACACCATCTTCAGCCCTACAGCCCACAATAATCTCTGCTTTCCTCCAGATATAACTACCTGCTCATTCCTGATATTCATTGCTTCACCATTGGCAGCCATGCCAGCAACCACACAGCTCATAAGCTCGAAGAGCCACTGCCTCTCTGCCTTTCTGTCCTCCTTTAAGGCGGTCATTAATACCTACTTCCTTAAATCAGCTTTTGTGCGTATTCTTATATGCCCTTTATGGTTTCGTGTCAGAATTAGTGTGATGATTGCTCTTGTGAACTACCTTGAGATATTATCTTATATCAAGTTAATAGCAAGTTCTGAGAAGATTTGTAGCTCAGGTTGAGGTTCTGGATATAGGTTTGCTCGCTGAGCTGGAAGGTTCATTTTCAGACATTGCATCACCATACTAGGTAACATCTTCAGTGAGCCTCTGGATGAAGTACTGCTGGTGTTTCCTTTCTATTTATGTTTTTAAGTTTCCTTGGGTTGGTGATGTCATTTCCTGTTTTTTTTTCCGGGGATGGTATATGGGATCCAAGTCAATGTGTTTGTTGCTGGAGACAAACAAGCAGACAAAACTGGTCCAGAAACCCTAGCCACTCTCCCCTACATCAAAGACATTTTAGAAATGACTGTCAGACTACTCAGACCCCTTGGCATCATGGTAGCCCACAAACCCACCAACACACTAAAACAGCAGCTAATGAACTTGAAAGACCCTATGCAGACAACAAGCAAAACTAATGTCATTTACAAAATATCATGCAAGAACTGTAACACACGCTACATTGGACAAACAAGCAGAAAACCAGCCACCAGGATACATAAATATTAAGTAACTACAAAATGACATGACCTTCTCTCGTTAGTAGCCTTACGTACAGATAAGGAAGGATACCATTTCGACTGGGACAATACATCCATCCTAGGACAAGCTAAACAAAGACACGCATGAGAATTCCTAGAAGCATGGCATTCCAACCAGAACTTTATCAACAAAGACATCGAGTTAGACCCCATCTATCACCCCCTGAGAAAAGGAACAGGAAATGACATCACCAACCCAAGGAAACCCAAACATATATATAGAAAGCAGGAAACATTAGCAGTGCTACGTCCAGAGGCTCATTGAAGATGCTTCCTAGTATGGTAATGAAACGTCTGAAAATGAACCTTCCAGCTCAGCGAGCAAATCTCCATCTGTATCAAGTTATTAGATAATACACTTTGTAATGCAGGCAGCTCTCCTATAACACACTTTTATTAAAAGTGATTTGGTGCAATGCGATTTATGAATTGCGGACTTACTTTTTTAATAAAGCGAACTCCTGTTTGCTGTTACTGCAATTCTAATCCCTGCACTAACTGGACAGCAAAATCCAGCCTCAGGATCCTCTGTGTAAAATGCACCCTCAGTGTGTTCAGCTAAAACAGGAATGCAATCAGCTCTGCAAACCTTGAAAACCAGCTTGTAACTGGGCATTGTTGTCTACATTTACAAGGAACTTTATTTGAAACTGGGGAAGAATCTTGAGGATTACTGGACTTGCGTGTTGGTATCATGTAGTTAGTTGGCACGTGTCCTCTCTGGTGAAGAGCTTGGTGAAAGGTACAGTGCTGTAGTCAGTGACTGTAATGTTAAAGTGTTGCATTTGCTGTATAATCTCATTAAAATGTATGATTTAAAGATTTACTTAGATTGTGTTATATTTTGTGTTAGGTTAACTACTACTTTTGTTTTGATTTTTACTGATATTTTTGGTGGTTCGCCCCAACCCTGTTTTTCCCATAGGCCCCATTATTTATATTGTGCAATTTTTCATAACACTGTGTCGCACGGGAATGCAACTACTGCATTATAGAAGAATGACCTGTATATTTAAATTTGAATGTGCATGATCCCTATCAGTATTTTAAATTGTTTCTATTTATGAAAATCTGGAGTAATGTCAAATTGGGAGGTTCTGGAGCAGTTCAAACTATCAAAACGGTAAGCTACCTTTATTTTCACTTTGTGGTGCCAAAGCAGCGTGGTGCACTTGTTGAGAATAATTTCTATATTTAAAAATTTGATCATCTCCTTGCTTCCGTCACAATTCACTTAGCAGCACTCTTGTCTTTAAGTCAGATAGTGAAGCCTTAATCCAGAAATTAAGCATCCCAATCTGGGTGACATCTTAATGCAGCACCAAAGGAATGCTGCACTTTAAATAGATGCTGTCTTTCTTTTGAGATGCTAAGTCTAGGCTTTGGCTGGCCTTTCATGTAATCTATGAGATTAACATGACACTGTTTGAGGAAAAGCAGGCAAGTTTTCAAATATTATCTCATACTTTCTGTGAAACCTTGCTTTTCTTAAATTGTATTTTACATTTTATAAAGATATTTAAAGGATTGTGGAGGAAGGAATTTATTTCAAGTTTTGTAGACGTACCTGAAGTAGTTTCTTTAAGAGTTCAATGGAAATTTAGTGGGCATTGGCAATACTTAAACAACCTCTCCAAAACATCATATGGCTGATGATTACTGCTTTCCTACTGGAATTATTTTGAATAGTGACTTCTTGGAGAGGTTCCTGTTTTATCTGGTTTATTGGAGAAAAGCTCATGAACAAGCAGTAGAGTTGGAGGGAAGCCGGGTTAACAGTTGAGGTTGTGAAGCTTATGAAGAACAAGCTGAGTTGGAGGAAAGGTCATACAAGCTGTCCAGCTGATCTCCCGTTTCTGAAAATAAAGCCCTCCAAATAGGTTTGGGTGAAACCTATTTATTCTTTTGAATAAGAAATTAAACAACACATCGCAAGATTGTATGTCCTTGGCAAACTGTCTGAAAGACCTTTTGAAACAACCGTGCATGATTAGTGGTATAATCGCTTGTGCCGAGAGGTCAAAGCAACAGCCTCCATTAATTACATCCTAAACCTGATACCTTTATCTTCAAAAATGAACAGTTAGCTGAAGTTTTTCAGAAAGCCAATTTCAGCAGAGAAATCTGTTGTTTTAAAACTAATTTTTCTGCAGAGAATGAGATGGTTAATGAGGTGGGGTATGTGTTCATTTTGTATTTATTTCATTAAAATATCAAGGCAGGTGAGATGGCCAGAAGAAAACTGGCTCTGCTCACGCCAAGCAGCCTAATGGGTGATGCTGATGAAGTTTATGCCTTGCTTGCTAAGAAGGCTTCTGTAGTTTGAGATGGCATGAAAGGCTGTACAAGATGCCTACAAGCTTAATTTAGATAAATCTGAGGTGGTGCATCTTTTAAGACAAATCTTTTGTACTCTTAATGGTAGAACCTTAGGGAGTGTTGCTGATCATAGAGCTCTTCTGGTGCAGGTTTATTCTTTGAAAATGGGGTCCCAGGTAGACAGAATAGTGAAGAAGGCATTTCATACACTTGCCTTTATTGGTCAGAGCATTGTGTACAAGAGTTGTGATGTCATTGTTGATTAGGTCACTTTTGGAATACTGCATTCAATTCTGGTCTCCTTGCTATAAGAACTCGAAAGAGTTCAGAAAAGGATGTCGCCAGGGTTTGACCTATAGGTAGAGACTGCATAGGCTAGGGCTATTTTCCATGGAGCGTCACAGGCTGCGGTGTAACCTTATAGAGGTTTACAACATCATATGGGACATGGATAGAGCAAATAGACAAGCCTTTTTCACAGAGTAGGGGAGTCCAAAACTAGAGGGCATAGGTTTACAGTAGGAGGGGAAAGATTTAAAAGAAATCTGAGGTGCAACGTTTTTACACAGAAGGAGCTGCTAGTGAAAGTGGGGGAGGCTGGTACAATTACAGTATTTAAAAGGCATCTGGATAAGTACATGAATAGAAAGGTTTGGATAGATATGGGCCAAATGGGGCTAGATTAATTTAGGATCTGTTTCCATACTGTACAGCAAACAAGTCGTTTCCTGGTGCTTACAGGCAGAAATTTAAGAACATGCAGCCTGGGCAGACTTCTATAGTATTTGAGAGGGTAAAGCAAGATAGCTGATCATTGGATGAGGTTGTTAAAGATAGAGACTACATTTGAGTCCCCTAGTGAAGTAGTTTGTCCATAAAGAACATAAAACTTCAATCCCCACATTAGTAAGACCCCTTAAAACCTGTAAAAACAAGAAATTTGCAAAAGCAAGATCGCAGCAAAATGAACTACTATGAGCTGGTCCAAAAATCCAAGTTTTTTTCGTCAGCGTATAAACCTGAAAAAGTTAGAAGTGGCAAGGTGAAAGGAAAACAAGTCGCCAGGGATGAGAAGGGAATGCTGGGAAGACAGCAGGATCTCACCCTCGGCTCAGAAAGGAAGGTGGTGAGGTTAGAAGCGATGTCCAAAGGCCCAAGAATTTTAACTGTCACAAGGTGGGGCCCCTTTGTGCACATTGCTGGAAGGTGTGGGTTTTGGGGTACTTAAGATCAGTATGAAGAAGGAAGCCCTGCCTGAGAACACTCTGGACTAAGCTATAGCTCTGACTGCAGCTGAGAGAGCAAAAATAAACACTGCTGTCAGTGCAAGGAAATTAAAACAAGGTGCTTGGGCGTTGCAGGGAAAGTAACTCATTCCTGAAATCAAGTATACTTGGAGATACCGGAGCCACTCAAGACGCTTGCTGGGGAAAGGCATGACTTTACCAATAGACTAACATGAATGACGACAGATTTTTTAAAAATTGGTTTTAGCAAAGAGTATATATAACTACCTTTATATTGGGTGCATCAAATGTGTAACCTAATGTCTGGAATAGTAACTGCATTCCAGGGTTTACCCATACATAGAGTTGACTTTACTCCTGAGGAAGAATCGGGCAAGAGTGAAGGTTGTAGCTTTTTCAGCTGTAATGGGAAGGCCAAGTGAAATAAAGGAAAAAGAGCAGTTGTGGGAGAAAGTTTGTATTTGTTTTTCATCATGAATAGCAACCCAAGCAATTGTTAAACAAAGTCCGTCGTTGGAGGTTGAACCAATGTCATATATTTTTAAGATACTTTAGATACTCTGAAGGTCATGCTCAATGAGTCCTCTCTAAGTGACATTTCTGAATCTGTTAATATGCTGTCTAACCTTGATTTATCAATTGGAAACAGAGATTGTCAACTTTCAAACGGACATTCAATAGAAATCAAAACAATCTGGTATATATTTATGGAGTCTTGTGGTTACTAAAAAGTCCAGTGACTTCCGCAAAGCAGCAGTGAAAGTGGCTTTCCTGTTTGGTTCTACCTAGCTTTGAAAATTTGTCCTTTCCAACTTGAAATTCATCTTATCAAAATTTGAACCTACCTGAGTGACAAGCATCTTATTGACTTTATCAGAGTTACATTCAAGTTACACACTGCATCAACTGTGGACAGCGTGCAGTGCCATTTTTCACATTGAATTAAGGATCATTGTCAACTTTCCTTCATTTTCAGTATATTTTTGTAATTCAACTGTAATGGCTGAATATGTATCCTATCAATTCCTATATCTCCCATATATGTTTTAGTACATCATAATACTTTTCATTATTCAGAAATAGCTGTCATTAAGTATAATGTTGGTGACCCCTGGTCTTGGGAGTAAGAGTTCACTCCTCCAGCCTCAATCATGACTTATTTCATATTTTATAATCACATCAAAGCAAATCTCCAACATGCTCGGACACATCGTGAATTTGAGAAAAATGTGATAAGTTTCTACCCCTTTTGTTTTCTTCAAGTGCTATTAATTTGGGTTGTTTTATTTTGGTATCAAATCATTGTCAGCTCCATTGACAGTAAATAACTTTTATACATCTGTCACCTTTGCTATTTGATCATGTAAATGCATAGTAATGCACTCACATCCTGATGCTTGCTGTTGTTTTTAACTCCTGTACACCGTATAAAGTTTTGCCATTTTTTTGATTAGCTTTAATAATTGTTTCTTCATTCTGCAAATTGTAAATGCTTTTAAGACTTCAAAAATTAAAGGGTTCAGATCATTGTAAAGTTCATGCCTTTTTTTTTGTTGTCAACATTAAAATGTGGAAGACTTACTCCTGAATCTTCCTTTAAATCAACAGGATGGTCTACAAGTGGTTTCTTCTCATCTACAAAATAAGTTATGCAGTGGGCATTGTGGGATATTTGGCAGTAATGTTCACAATGTTTGGCTTCAATTTATTCTTCAGGTATGGTATTTTTGGGATGCTTCATTAACTATTTAAAATGATGCCTTTGTTCATAAATGCAAAACAGTGTTTAATTTTTACCCATGTTTCAGCCACAGAATTTATTGAAGCATCGATTGTTTCATGAGACTGCTTTTCAATCAGCTTCAGTTTTTCTGCCTCATCAAATTGTAGTACGATATACTGGTGGCTGATGCTTTTTGGTGTGGTTTTTCATTCATTGTCCGAGTTTATCAGTGCAGCGATTATAATTAGTTTGTTTCTTCTAAGAATTTGTGTCACCAAACAAGTTTTCTGTAGTTAAGACTTTGGAATTATTGTATGTCCTATAAATAGGTAGAGTACTAAGAAATTCATGGCTTTATCACTTCAGTATTTCTTGACTTTAAAGTAACAGCAATCAAGGACATTTTGTGAAAATTATAGGGCAGAGCCTGAAATGGAACGTGATTTTTTATTTGTCTTCGATAAAGTTTAAAAATTCAGCCCAGGATACATGATTCCTTGTTTAAGAATGTATTAGAAACATTGTCATTTGAGCACCAACCACTGGAGCTGAAAAGCTGATGGCTCAATTTTCGTTTTCATTGAACATAGAATAAAGACTGAAGACTCCATGGATTTTGGTGTAATTTTGCTGTTCTATGGCTTGTATTACGGGGTTATGGGAAGAGATTTTGCTGAGATTTGTTCTGACTATATGGCTTCCACTATTGGAGTAAGTAATATTTGTCTAGCAAGGGATTTATCTCTTTTTAAAATAAAATCAATTTCATATTTTGCTCCATAATAATTGCTATTGTTTTTCCATGTACAGTTCTATAATTTTGGTAGATTGCCATCCAAGAATCTCTCTGATGACATTTGCGCCGTGTGTGGTCAGAAAATATTTGTGGACATCAGTGAAGAAGGAATCTTAGAAGATACATACCGTCTCTCATGTAATCATGTGTATCCTTTTTGGGCTGTGTACCCCTTTTCAGGTGCTATTACAAGAATTACTTTATTCAGGATTTCTGGTTTTGCATTTTAGGAGGAACAAATGTGTGGTGGCCACTAGATTCAAATGTACATGATATAAAAAGCTGCAGTACTTCTTTATTTCTGGTGATGGTGCTACCAAACTATCAGAGTTTCAGAATTCAATGTTTTCTGTTTGTCATAGTTTAGTTTCTTAAATTTTGTTCTGTATATTGGAGTCAATATTGTGAAATTTATTTTACTTAATACAAGTAAAGTTGCCATAGTCCTACCAGATTGTATGGCTGCTCTCTCATGAGAGAGGGAGTGGGGTAGGAGGGGGAAACTGGTGTTAATTGTGAGGGCCGCCGTGCCTCAGGTGAAGAGAGTAGTTGAGAAGTCCTTCACAGTAACGTCAGCTAGTATAGATATTCAACCTGCACTGTTCGCATTACTGTACATTACAACCAGCCATTCAGCTAACTGAGGTAACCAACCATTAATTTCATTCACTATAATTTAACTATATTTGTAGGGCACATTGGCTCATGGCCAACTTTTAAATATTAAGTCACTGCCTTTTTCATAGACTTACTGGTCTTCAAGTACGATGAGCCTTTAGATTATGCTGCCTAGAGTATGTATATACAGCTCTGCATACTCATTGTTAATTTTTTATATTAGAAGCATTTGGAACAGCTTGGATTTTCCAGTAACTAAAAAATAAAAGTGGGAAATTAACTTTGAAGCTATCAGGCCTTCCACATAACAGCCTGGAAGCTTTAAAATAATTTTTGAACTCGTTGCAGTTATAGCACATTTGGTGTGATGCAAGTCCAAAGAATTTAATATTTCTTAGTTTCTGGAATGTGGGCATCACTGGCATGGTTAGCATTTACTGTCTATCCTTCAATGATCGAGAGATAGTACTGAGGAGTTGTTGCTGGGTCAGGAATTTGAAAACCTTGACTCAACAATGATAAAGAACTGCTGATATGTCCAAGTCAAACAGAATGCTTGAACGGTCCTTGAAGGTTTGTCTAAGAATTACTGGTGAGTTGTTGCACTGCATCTTGTTGTAGGTACACACGACAGATGCCACATCATGCAGATAGTAAGTGGAAAAGGTGGTTGACAGCTTGCCATCAAGTGTCAAATGTGTCTTGAATGTGTCAGGATTCTTGATGCTTGCATCCCTAGCAACAATCTAGTTGAGTAGAATAGCCTTTATTGTCACATATTAGAGTCAAAAGTGTGGCGCTGGAAAAGCACCACCAGTCAGGCAGCATCCAAGGAGCAGGAGAGTCGACGTTTCGAGTATAAGCTCTTCATCAGGAAAGCTCAATGTCGACTGTCTGGCTGCGCTTTTCTGGAACTGCAGTTTTTAACTCTGATTTCTAGCATCTGTAGTCCTCACTTACTCATTGCTTGCAGATGGCAACAAAGGAGTATATTGAAAAGTTTAAATGTCACCAATTACAGTGCCAACTTTAAATCCAAAAGTACTTAAGCACAGCTTCAAAAGTTTCAAGTCTCAGAGAAATAAAATGTCCAGCATTACTGATATAAAAGTTCAGTCCAACAGACCATGCTGGCACCTCAGTTCTGACTTCTGCTTTGATAAATGGTGGAAAGGTTTTGAGTCATGACAATAACACCTGAGCCATATTATTGCACAATGACCCAGACCTTCCCATTTGGCTGCACACAAGTTGACTCTTTAAATGACATGCCAATTTAAAGGAGTCCTGCACACCAGCAAATCATACTTTTCAAAAACAAAATGGAAGGGATGTTGATCAGAAGGTAAATCACTCCCTGCACAATACCGAGCGTTTGATCTTAAGAAGCTACAGTACTTGCAGGCTTCTCTTTGAAATCTGTTATCACCAATTTTCTCAACAAATCAGTCTTTGACCCCTACTGACATTGCAAACCTTTACCCTGCCAACCTTACTTTTCATTCTCAAGTCTTTGGAAGTGTTGTTGCTTCCCAAATTCATTTACATGTTTGAATTTCCCCAGTCAGGTTTGCATGTTTATCATGGCACAGAAACCGTTCTTATCCTTGTTACATGACATCCTACGTGAATGTAACATACCCTTGACCTGTCTGCAGTCTTTGACACTATTGACCACGCCATGCTCCATCAATAATCCTCCAGCTTTATCTACCAACCAGGTATTCTAAATTAGTCTAGTCCCATTTGACAGCATTTGGCTTTTCCTTACCACCTTTCTTAAATAGTAACACCATGTTAGCCAACTGCCAGTCTCCCGGTACCTCAATGTGACTATTAATGATAGAAATATCTCAGCAAGGGGCCTAGCGATCACTTCCCCAGCTTCCCACAGAGTTCTAGGGTACACTTGATCATGTCCTGGAGATTTGTCCATCTTTCTGCATTTTAAGACATCCAGCACCACCACCTCTGCAATATGGACATTTTTCAAGAAGTCACCATCTATTTCCCCGCATTTTATATCTTCCATGTCTTTCTACACAGTAAACACTGAGGCAAAATACTTGTTTCGCATCGTCCCTATCTCTTGCTGTTCCACACAGGCTGCCTTGGTGATCTTTGAGGGGCCCTATTCTCTCCCTTTATTTGTCCTTAATGTATTTATAGAATCCCTTTATATTCTCCTTAGCCCTATTTGCCAAAGCTATCTCATATCCCCTTTTCTGCCCTCCTGATTTCCCTCCTCTAAGGAATCTCTTGAAACTTGACATACCTCTCATTACATTAGGACTAGTGTCAGTACCAGAAACTTGGCTGGTGGTGCTATATTCCTCTAAGAGTCCATCACCCCTGACACTTTCCAGAACTGCATATTTGTTTGAGATGGGGATTTTCACGGCAGAATCCTGTACTACCTCCCTCTTCTCCTCCCTCTCTCTTTATACTTTTAAAATTTAATCAAGAGACAGATCTCAAAAAAACTTATAATCAAAGAAGAATCCACTCTTCTCACTATTGTAGATTTACATAAAACAGCAAGGTTACACTTAAAAACCACACACTTCCCTGCTCCCATGCTGTGAGCTCCTCCACATCGGTTCCTTCAAGGTCAGCTATGAATTTCACTGTTAATTTTTCTTCGATGCACTGTGATATCCAAAGTTCCTTTAACTCAAACAGCAAAGGCAGTAGCTGTGCAGATTCACTACTGTGTCAGACAGCAGTGTAGGTTTCTTTTTCGTTCGATTCACTGACCATGTGTTCACTGCCTTTATCTTTCTTCCTCCTTTTAAAGTGCCATTCTTTTGATTATTTTTCCCCCGAAGTTCCAAACCAATGCAACAGCTCATGAAACAGTAAGTACTGCTTCTGGAGCTCTTACAGCCACTGTTTTTTCCCCATCCTCCATCCAGGATTGCCCCAGTTTAATATTGCTGCATCTCCCAATTTGCAGTAGATTTTAAGTTAGTCATGTCTGTTCAGGCCATTTCGAGCTTCAATGATAATCCCTGGGATACACTTTTTATCTACACACCCCACCCTTAAACTTAAACAAATAAACCCTACTTACTTCAACCAAATTGTTGTGGTTCTGTTCGCCGAGCTGGAAGTTTTTGCTGCAAAACTTCCAGCTCGGCGAACAGAACCACAACAACGGACACCCGCGCTACAAATCTTCAACCAGACTTTCAACCAAATTCTTATTACATCTGAATTAGATACAAACAACTGAACAAGGAGCTGGAGTTGGCAGTTCAGTTTCTCAAGTTTACATATGACATGGCTGATCTGATTGTAGTCTCAAATCTATGTTCCTGCCTTTCACGTCTTGCTCAACAAGATTGGATGCTGCCTGACCTGCTGTGCTTTAACCAGCAACACATGTTCAACAAGAGTCCATCTACCTTTGCCTTAAAAATATTCAGGGACTCTGCTTCCATTGCCTTCTCA
This sequence comes from Hemiscyllium ocellatum, assembly GCF_020745735.1. Taxonomy (NCBI): domain Eukaryota; kingdom Metazoa; phylum Chordata; class Chondrichthyes; order Orectolobiformes; family Hemiscylliidae; genus Hemiscyllium; species Hemiscyllium ocellatum. The sequence goes on along the minus strand of NC_083401.1, from coordinate 166,486,686 downwards.
GGAAGAGAATTCCAAAGAGAGACAACCTTCTGAAAGAAAAACTTATACCTCATCTCTGTTTTAAAAGGGTGATCCCTGAATTTGAAACAGCGACTCTAGTTTTCTAGACGGTCAGGTTAGAGGAAACAGCCTCTCTACATCTAATATGTAAAGATCTCCCAGGATCTTGTGTTTGAATCTTACTGTTCTAAACTCCAATGGTTACAGCCCTACTCTGTCCAACTTTTCCTCTGAAGACATCTCACTCATTCCAGGTATTAGTCTGGTCAATCTTTGTTGAACTGCTTCCAACGTATTTAAATCCTTCTTTAAGTATGGTGACCAATACTCTGCAATACACAGAATTCTGTGTTATGATCGAGCCCTCCACTATCACCTGATGAAGGGGCATCGCTCCGAAAGCTAGTGTACTTCCAATTAAACCTGTTGGACTATAACCTGGTGTGTGTGATTTTTAACTTTATCCAAATATGTAGTCTCTGAACACTGCCTTACTGTTTTCTCCTTAATCAATTTTAACAGTCTCTCATTTCAATGCCCAAAAGCTAATTCAAATCGGCTGAATTTGGTTGATTCATTTGCTGCATCTCTGATCACAGAAAGTACAAACGGAATTCCCTTATCCCAATCATCTGGATAGTCTTGACTATAAGCCCTCAACCTGGTCTTTAATATCTGATGCTACCTTTTAGCACTCCCTGCAACTCTGAATGGTTTGCAGTAGGCTTGAATTGTTTCATTCCTAAGCTGTCCGTAACTTCCTTGATTAATTTTGATGTAAGGTTTGACCCTTTTAAAGTTTGTATCTCTGTGGGTAGTCTGTATCTAGTGAAAAAATTGAGTAATTCCTCTACAATCCTTTTAGCTGTGATATTGCATATGAAATGGCCTCTGGAAATGTAGTGGACGCATCCATTATTGTTAACAAATAAGGATTCCCACTTTTTGTTTTAGGTAGTGGTTCTATACAATCAATTAAGTGTTGTAAAGAGATCTTCAAATGCTGGAATAGGTTATTAAAGGTGCAGGTTTTATTACTGCCTGTGGTTTTCCAATTACATGACATGTCTGGCAAAATGCAACTACATCCTTGTGCAGTCCAGGCCAGTAAAAATGTTTTTGTATTTTTGGTGGAGCTTTTTGCACTCCTAAGTCACCCCCCCAACTGATAGTTCGTGCACCACTTGCAACATTTCCTTTCCATAACCCACTGGCGATATGACTTGATAAATTTCTGCCCATTTCACATCTGCCTGAATATGCGATGGTTTACATTTCCTCATTAAGGCATCATTACTACGATAGTAACATTCAGGGATACATTCGGATTCTTTTTCTGTGTATGCTTTTTGATGTAATTGCTCTAAATTTTCATCATTCTGCTGTAACCCAGTGAATTTATCTGAGTTAAAGATGTCTACATTGTCATCTATTTGCTGCTGGTTTATGTTAACCATCTGATCAAACAGGGTCTCTGCTAATTCTGCTTCACCTTGCTTAGCCATACTCTTTGATCTCTCTTGTTTCAACTGATGACTTTGTGACCTCATTACCACACAGTCAGGAAAAACCCCAGGATATGTGTCCTGCAATAAGTTCAGTTGCCTGAGTTTCCTCTGGCTTTTCAATCACAATAGGTAACACACCTACGTGTGAACCAGCTATATCGTTAGCAAGGACAAATTGTATTCCTGGAGCTCCGAGTTTGTCTCGTACTCCTACCCTGGCTTCTCTACTCTTCACTGGACACTCTCTAACCTGACTTTACATAATTGAGTGCTTCTTGTCTCACTGAATTCCTGTTACTAGCACCTTTTCTGGCAATAGTCCTTCTTTCCTATATCTGGCTTCCTAGTGCTTTTCCAAACCCACCAACACTGATTTCATGTAGCCTGCTTGATTGCAGTGAAAACACTGGAGCTTTTTAACTTTTTCTTTCCCCTTCAAGAGTTTCCTTTTATCCCTATGTAAAAGTATCCTTATGATCTTTACCAAGACCCACCTTTCCCTTTCCATGTGAGGATTTATCTTTCCCAATTTCTATCCCTCATTGATTGACATTAATTTTGGAAGCCAAACTTTGATTTATGGATTAACTCAATTTAGTCAGCCATTTCAGCTGCTAATCTTCCCATTTTAACTCTGCTCTTCCACGAGTTCTCACTATATCAGGAAGTGAATTTTTGAATGCCTCCAAAATAATCCTCTCTGTAACAGCAGCATAGGTTTGCTGTATTTTTAATGCCCTTATCCACCTATCAAAATTACTTTGTTTGATCCTTTAAAATTCAAGGTAGATTTGACCAAAGTCCATGCTTAGATTCCTGAAATGTTGTCTGTAGATTTCTGGAACAAGCTGATATGCATCTGAGATGGTTTTCTTCACCTTATACGCCTCAGATACCCCTCTGATAGTGATGCAAATACCTCACTTGCTCTACCTAAAAGTTTTGTTTGGTTCAATAAACCCACATGGTCACTGGCCACCGCATTTGTTTAGCCACCTTTTTCAAATGAAATGAAAAAGACTTACAAATCCTTCTCAACAAATTTTAGGCAATCCATGAATATAGTTAAACAGTTTCTCACTAGGCCTTTGGCTACCATGCGTTTGCTCATCCTTACTCTCTCCATCTCTAAGCTTACCTTCAACCTTCATCTCCATCCTTCAAAGTTGACTTTCCTGTCTTAAGTGCCAATTTCTGAAGTTCAACCTCCCTTTCTTCCTTTCCCCCCTCTCCTTTTCTCTCTTTCTCCCTTTTTCTTTTTGTTCTGCTAAAGTGATGCATTCTTTTTCTCTTTCCTCTGCTTTTAACCATAATGCAAATTGTTTTTGTTCTGTTGTTCTTTCCATGTCTTTTGCCTCTAACTCGAGCTGCTTCATTTTCAATTGAATTTTAGCCATCTCTAAAGATGGTGACTTCTTTACCTGTTGCTCCTGGCCTTTCACAGGAACATGGTTTAAGAAGATCTGGCACTCCCTCCTTAACCAACCTCCAACCAGGTTGTACATTCTGGTGCAGCAAATTTAAATGCTGAGCTATTGCTATAATTATCTCTCTTTTGCCTCATGGCAGAAGACAGCTCCAACCCCAGCTTGGCCTTAAACACCTTTTGCAAAACCTCCTAAGTCACTTCTTCCACCCCTACAAAACTCTAGGTGACTGAAAGGGCCATTGTTATCCCAAACACTGTTTAAACCAAGTTCAACACCCAGAACAAAAGACACTAATGTCTACCACTCACTGCCTTTGAGTCCAGCAACCTTAATCCGAAATCGGAACGATGGAACAAATTCGGATGAGCTGCCAGTCTGCTATGGACCAGCCCAGACCCCCTCAAAATATTTCAAGAAAGTAGCCTTTTTCTGCAGAAAATTCGCTTGACCATCAGAGTTACAACAATTCTTTTCAAACAATTTATTTCCTGAATGGGGTTTCCATATTTCCATTTTATGAAGTAAGCTATGAAGTAAGCTTCTGAGCAGTACTTGAGCCTGGGTTGTCTGGCCCAGAGGAATGGACACGACCACTGCACCACAAGAGTTCTCACATCGTAATATAAACTTCTTTTTTTGTGGTTGCTAAATTGGGCTGCTAAAGATTGAAACCAGCAAGATTTCTTCTACATGAGTACAAATCAGAGTCAGTGTTGATCGAAAAGTAGCAATACAATGCAAACCAATTTGTACCACTATAAATATTTGTATACTTCTTGTGAGGGCACATTTAAGTTTCTGAAAAATTGAGTCTTCTCTTCTGCCAAATCATTGCTAAGCATTTTTGATACCTAAATGATAGATGAATTACTATCTTTAAGACCTAATGAACAAGTAACTCTCTTTGGACAATTGTGCTTATTAGTGTATAATGAACTTGAAGCTTAAACAGTAGACTGAACCTATTAAGTTACTTTTTTAGTAGAGTTACACGTCATGTTGTAATGTATGTGTCTGGATTGAATTGTAAAGCGAGTAGTATAGGTAAATTTAAAAATTATTTTTTGTTTGAAAGAACCAGAGTAGGTAATGCAATGTTTACTCAACACCATTTTTAGTTCACCATTTATATCTATTGCATGTTTTATTTCATTACCTTCATGTGTTGTGCTACACAAGTGGGTTGTAGAGTTTTATTCATAAATAATTAGTTTCAATTTCTTGTATAGCTGAAGGTAGGAGAAATGAAGCAAAACAAACGAGATCCATTTTAAGTTCTCAACCCAAAGAAAAAAAACCATCTTCTGAGATCTCAGAATTCACTCAATCTGGAAATGAATAACATCACAATTTAGACCTCAAATTTGAGGATCAGCAGTCAAGTCCTAAGCTAACTGCTATTGTGTAATTTAGGCATATTTTGATGATAACAGCTAAAAAGTTGAAATAGCGCTTGTTTTGCAAAGATTGACTGGATAACTTACTTTGTACCCTGTTTGGAGGTCAAAACATTGTACGTATCCAAACGGTAATTCATTAAAATAGAACAAATCTGAAACAAAAACAAATTGCTGGAGAAGCCCAGCAGGGGTCTCACGGAACTTGAGGAAAAAACAGTTAATGTTTCCATTCCAGTGGAAGACTGAAGAAGAAAGGTCACTGGACTTGAAACATTAACTGTTTTCTCTCCACTAATGCAGGAGACCTGTGTTGCTCCAAAAATTCAGTTTTTGGTCGTTCGTTATTGTGTTTTAAAATAAATTTTTCACAAATGTCTCCCACGATTTCAGAAATTGTTTACATAGCTGTGTTTGTCAAATAATGTTTCTTCAGTTAGTTATGCATCTCCGGCTTTGGCCTCGAGTTACTATTGATAACAGGATTTTGGAATACTGTATGACTGCAAGCCATTTGCATCATTAGAACAATTATTATTACATATAGTTCTAATGTTTTACTGTGCTCATCGATGGTAGTTAAATCGTGAATTAGCAAAACAGGGATTGCTACTGGAATTCAGTTATGCACAAATAACAAAAAAGACTTAACTAAACATTCAGATTTCATGAATTCTGCATTCGTGGTTGGTGCATTGTAGGTAAAAAGCAGACGTGCCCGTACTGTAATGAGAAGGTGGACCTTAAAAGAATGCTGAGTAATCCGTATCCTTTAAAAATTAGTTCATAAAGTTTCTGGTGAATTGTTTAATATAACTTGTAAACACCTGCACAGTTTTTTATTTATAATTTTATGCAATGGTTTTAATTTTAGTAAACCTGCTCAAAAAAAGGCGCATCTATGTCTGTCACAAAATACAGTAATGACATGCTGTAAAACATCTCAGAAATATAGGTCCATCTCATTAGTATTAGCTTCCATAAGATCATGAAAGACAACTCGATTGTACATGAAAGTTTTTGAAATGCCGTTTTTAAGGTGACTGTAGACGGTGACCTTAGGACATGTATTAGCTGTATCTCCGCTCCCCATTAGCAACCCAACTCACAATAGTATTTGGGAACAATTTTGTCAACTTGATAAATAGCACTATCAGCTGTAATTGGCAAAAATACCATGTGGATCTGTCTCCAATGAGATATTTTGTTCTACTAACTGATTTAGATCTGTAATCTGTCTCTCACATCAGCCTTCATTACTTCAAAGGCAAGTTAATGACAAAGCAAGCGACTTCTGAACTCTTTGATTACTTGTAATGAGAATTATATAATTGCAGGTGATATTTTGCGCAAAAATCTGTAGATGTATAACAGATTTCTTTTGGGAACTTAAAAGACAAATTCTGAGTCAATACATTGGATGCAAAATCTTAATTAACATCTGAAATATTAATCTATATTTTCTCTTTCAGGTTCTAATAGATCAGTATATTTCAGCTACTGGTACTTAGGCATAGAATCCTTACGTTGTGGAAACTGGCCATTTGGCCCATTGGGTCCACACTGATTCTCTGAAGTGCATCCCACCCAGACCCACTTCATCCATGTAGCCCTGCATTTCCCATTGCTAACCCAACTAGCCTGCTCATCTTTGGACTGTGGGAGCAAACCAGAGCACCTGATATACCCACAATGCCATTAGGAGCTTTGACCCAGGGACAGTGATATATTTCCAAGTCAGGACGGTGAGTGACACGGAGGGGAACATATTGGGGAAACCATGTCTACAATTTTCTCTCCAAGACTCTTACTACCTGACTTGGAAATATATCACTGTTCCCTCAGGGTCACTGGACCAAAATCCTGCAACTCTGTTCCTACTGGTATTGTGGGTGTACCTAAATGGGCAGCAGCAGTCACAAAGGCAGCTCATCACCAACTTCACCAGGACCACGAGAGATGAGCAATAAATGCTGTCTCAGCCAGTGATGTTCGCATCCAACAAAGAGTCCTGCTAGCAATACAGTTTGCTAAGACATGTTTTGCTTTTTGTTAGGGTTTTGGGACAAACCGGACAATGGAATTAAGACCACAGCCAAATCATCCATTATCTCATTGATTAGCAGAGCAGATAAAAAGGACTTACTCCTCCTGAGTCCTATGTTTCTATGATTCCTATTTGATTTGCCAACATGAGGAAGTTGAGAGGTGACCTTACAGAAATTTATAAAATAATGAGGGGTATAGATAGCGTTAATAGTATTTGTGTTTTCCCTAGAATGGGGGATTTCAACACTAGGGGGCACATTTTTAACATGAGATTTAAAAAAGACATGAGGTATTGTTTTTTACAATGAGGATGGTTTGCATGTGGAATGAACTTCCTGAGGAAATGGTGGATGTGGATAAAATTACAATGTTTAAAAGACATTTGGATAAGTACGTAAATAGGAAAGGTTTGGAGGGATATGGGCCAGGAGCAGGCAGGTGGGACTAGTTTAGTTTGGGATTATGTTTGTCATGGACTGATTGGACTAAAGAGTCTGTTTCCATGCTGTATGACACTGTATGCATTTATTTGGTTCTGGTCTTTCTTACATGGAAGAAAGAAATACAATCCATTACAAATGTTGCAATGGTGTTACAATTTGCAGGTTTACTAAGATACAAAATTTAAAATAAGTTGCTTATTATTTGGTTTTTAACCCACTTCCTACTTATGATGCCCTTCTGTTAAAGCAAGCTTTCCTGGCAATTGACTTTGACATGGAGTCCTCTTATCTTGTCTTTCTCCTTTCAATTGCAAAGTTAACAGTGCTGATTTCCTTTTGTTTACTTGATATTATCATCTTCTCCTTGAAGTTATATTTTCTAAGCACAAGGTGTCAGAGTGTTCCTGGTTTGTAAAATGCTTTGCAATTCCATCAATTTTCTTTTCAATCTTGACCAGGTTATGGGTATTAATTTTACAAAGTAGTGATCCACCCCACAGTACTTCGCAGTGTTTTCTTAAAGCTATATTTTCCACTGATTTCTCGACTATCATATAGTAGTACTTTCTTCAGCTCCCACCAGCTATTGCTGTTGTAGATCATTCTAACAGTTGATGTGCACATACACATTTTTCAATCTCCCCAAATATTATTGTAGAATCATTAAAAGCTATAGTATAGGAAGAAAATATTTAGTTCATTTTAAATATTTGAAAAAAAATTACACATACTGTTTTACTGCTGCCTTTTTATTTTTTTCCCTGTAATTTCCTCAAGTATCTGTTCAACTCCATTTTAAAAATTATTTATGGAATCTGCTTTCTGCAGGTATTCCGTTTCAGCATTTGAGATTCTGACAACTTCCTCCCCAAACATATTTTGGTTGATTTTAATGTCGTAATTTGAGAGAGGGAATAGGTTTTTTCTGTCTAATCAATGAAAACCTCATATCGTGTTGAGAATCTGAGGTTATATTTTCTCCTTCTGTTCCACAGAAGAATATCCTAATTTTCCAACATCTTCTCATTCCTGAAGTCCCTGGTCAAACCTCTGCATGTTTTAAGGCATTTTATATTGATTCTGAACATTACATTTTTGATTAAACACTTCTGCCAAATTATGTTTAGATGCAGACACTTTAATGTTAATATTAGCTCAAGTTTCAACAATTTTAATAAATCTTTAGTAGTCACATACTGTTTCTTGACATTACTGTACTAATTTAACCATTTATACTTCTAAGTATCTTAAGAACAAGGATGGGAACCATTTCAATTGATTATTTGAGAGAAAAATGGTCTTTTGCATAGAGCATTTTCAATTTGTGCATTTAAAATTGAATATCTGAATGTATATGAACAGTAGAAATAGAAGCATGAATTGCTGATATAATAGAGTTAATTGACAGTAAATGTTCACATCTCCAAAAAAGTTGCTTTCAATGTGAGAGCTGCTGAAGCAGCTCTTGTCATAATTTCACTATTCAGTTTTAACCAACGTTGTTTTAAGTGTATACAAAATGTTTTCGTTAACTTTAACTTCAGGTGGGAGCGCACACATGTTTTATATGGCCAGCTATTAGATTGGCTGCGTTATCTAGTTGCATGGCAGCCTGTAATTATTGGAGTTGTACAAGGTATTAACTATGTATTGGGTCTAGAATAAGAAGCTACCAATTTTTCTGGCACATGCATTATAAATAAACCATTTTAAATTATGTATATTCTAGAAAATGTTTACTCTGAATTTGTCATTTAGAATTGCATAACTACAACATGTTTTGTTGGTACCTCAATGACTGATTATGGTGATTATGCTGTCACTTAACTAACATGCAATAATGTGCATTATTTTTAAATAAGTAATGTCAAATTTTGTAAAAGGGAGCCCTCAGTTCTTTCACAGACAGATTGTGTTTCCTTACGAAAATGTTGAAAAAAATTAATGCATTCAAAGTTTGGGAGAAGATTTGTAGCTCAGGTGCTCGTTGTTGTGGTTCTGTGTACAGTTGTGTAAAAAATCCCATGCAAGGACTGCACAAAACACTACATAGGACAAACAGGAAGACAACTAACAATCCGCATCCACGAACACCAACTAACCACAAAACGACATGACCAGCTATCCTTAGTAGCCACACACGCAGATGACAAGCAACATGAGTTCGACTGGGACAACACTACTATTATAGGAGAAGCCAAACAGAGAACAGCCAGGGAATTCGTAAAGGCATGGCACTCATCCACAGATTCAATCAATAAGCACATCGACCTGGACCCAATATACCGACAACTGCAGCGGACAGCTGGAACTGACAACCGGAAGCAGCAGAGGCAAACCACTATAAATGCTGGAGGAAATATCACAGAAGCGCTTCACAGGAGGCTCCCAAGCACTGAGGATGTCACCTAGACAGGGGACGAAACATCTGCAACACAAATTCCCAGCTCGGCGAACAGAATCACAACAGCATGGATGCATTGTTGATCACCACTTATGATGCTGATTTGGAAATTGTAATTACTATTTCAAAGAAAATTTGACCATGAGCGTCTCTATATAATAGTTTATTAAACATAGAATGAAATTTGTACTTTTTGTTATGTCACCATTAAGTAATATTTTGGAAAAAGTGTTCTGGTTTCATTGGCTTTATGAATCAGTAGAATTTGATTCATGCCCCATAGTGATTTATTTTTCTGGTACTTAATGTTGAGAACTAATGAAGTATTGAGTTGTGTTTTTGCTTCTATGTTTATTCTCTAAGATGTCATTTATTTAGTTGTTCAGCTGATAATAAATGCAATATGACTTGTTTATTACTATGCATATATTATTTTAAATCTTATACTTTTGGTATTTGTATTTGCAAATTTTATTCACCTGAAACGTGACACTTTATCCATCTTAATGCAGTTTAAAAGTAATAACTTGGATGAAATTTGATTTGGAGCCTAATGTTACTGTTTTCTGATATGTTAATTCTGAAAACTGCTTTACAATGTGGAGTATGAATAATATTTAGAAATGTTTAGATGTGCCCTTACAAATATGTACATCATTTTTATTAATTTACAAATATTATCTAAACCATGAACGATGTAAATCAAAATAATTATTGAGCCTGGAAATCAAAGATAAATGAATCAATAAGTTTAAATTATGACTAAATGGTGTATTCTGCAGTAAACCTACGTTTTATATGTTTGATGGGCAAAATATGAATTGAAAATTGGCTTTAGACATTCATAGCTGGGAGAAAAGGTTCAAAAAGCAGTTATATTGAACTTGAAAAGCTAACTGTTTTTCTTTGTGGTTGCTGTTCGTCCTACTGAGTTTCTTCAGCACTTTATTTTTATTTGTGGGGGAAGAAAATCTATCTTTGTTTCTGTAACTGGGATTTGTCAGAACACAAAACTGCCCTAATTTATCCATGGTTTGATGGAATGGCTGATTTTTAGTGATTGATTTAATTCTGAAAGTTGGTGGTCACATTTGTTTAATGAGAAAAAATGATTTGAAGTGTTAGGATGTGCAGGTTTGGATAATGAGGGCAGTCAACAAAATTATTAATCTATGAATGAGGCAGCAGGATATGTGGGGTAAAAGATAATCTTGGAAGTCTAGTCAAGACATTTTTAAAATTAGCTCATGTGATGATAGAGGTATTGGGCTGCCTTCTTGAACTGCTGTCCTTTTGGGGGCTGAGTACATCAATCCTAGCCCTAATTCTGTTCAGGAATTTTAATCCAGTAATAGAGAGGATATGATAGTATACTTACAGTGGTATCTGTGACTTAAAGGTGTAAATATTTAAACTGGCAGATGGGATGCTCATCAAACTTGCTACTATATCCTGGAGAGTGCTGAGCTTTCTGAATGTTATTGGAGTTGCAAATATCCAGGCAATTGGAGAGTAAGCTAAAGCTTCCATAGTCTTATCACAGTGAGATGACTGGTGGTGGCTTAACCTGAGGGTCACCATGCCTCTGGCAGGTAAGAGTCCTTCATGGTAACTTCAGCAGTGTAGGAATTGAACTCAAGCTGTTGCTGTTACCCAGTACTGCAAAGCAGCCAACTGAGTTTTAGTGTCCTAACTTCTAGCATCATAGAGAGGTACATCTCAGAAACCGACCTTTGGTCCAACTTGTCCATGATGACCAGATATCCTAACCTAGTCTCATCCCACCTGCCAGCATATGGCCCATATCCCTCTTAAACCCTTCCTATTCATATACCCATCCAGATATCTTTTAAAATCTGTAATTGTACCAGCCTCCACCACTTCCTCTAGTAGTTCATTCCATATATGTACCACCCTCTGTGTGAAAACGTGATCCCTTAGGTCCCTTTTATATCTTTCCCCTCTCACCCTAAACCTATGTCCTCTGGTTCTGGACTCCCCCACCCCAGTGAAAAGATATTGTCTATTTACCCTATCCATGCCCCTCATGATTTTATAAACCTATATAAGGTCACCCCTCAGCCTCTGATGCTCCAGGGAAATTAGCCCCAGCCTATTCCGCCTCTCCCTATAGCTCAAATTCTCCAACCCTGGCAACATCCTTGTAAATCTGTTCTGAACCCTTTCAAGTTTCACAATATCTTTCCGATAGCAAGGAAATCAGAATTGCATGTAGTATTCCAAAAGTGGCCTAACCAATGACCGGTACAGCCGCAATATGGCCTCCCAACCCCTATACTCAATGCTCTGACCAATTAAGAAAAGCATACCAAACACTGGCTTCACTATCCTATCTATCTGTGATTCTACTTTCAAGGAACTATGAACCTGCACTGCAAAGTCTTTGTTCAGCAACACTCCCCAGGATCTTACCATTAAGTTTATAGTCCCTGCCCTGATTTGCTTTGACAAAATGCAGCACCTCAATTTATCTAAATTTAACTCCATCTGACACTTGTCAGCCTATTGGCCGACCTGATCGAGATCCCGTTTGTAGATGATTTATATGCTTTGAGAATTTTGGTGAGCTACCTGCCGTGGGAGTTCTAGCTTCTGACATTGTTTTGTAGCTGCAGTATTTATATTGTTGGTTTGGTTCAGTTTCTGATCAGTGGTAGCTCACCAGGGTTTGATGGTGGAGCAATGCTAATGTCATTGAAAGTCAAGGGGAGTCTGTTAGATTTTCTCCTGATGGAGGTGGTAATTGTCAGGTACTAACATGGATGTTATTTGCCACTTTGTAACCCAAGCCTAATGTTGTCCAAGTCTTGTTGCAATTGGACACAATACTTCAGTACCTGAGATGTCATGAATGCTATTGAACGTTGTGTAAATTATCAGTGAATATTCCCATTCTGAAGTTTTGATGGAGGGAACAAGCAGCTGATGAAGCGGCTGAAGACTGTTCAGCCGAGGACATTACCCTGAGGTGATGTCCTGGAACTGAGATGATTGGCCTCTAATAACCCCACACTTTTCCAAGATATGACTCCAACCAGCAGAGCTTTCCCCTCAATTCTAATTGACTGCAGTCTTGATAGGCCGCCTTGATGTCATACTTGGTTGAATGCTGCCTTGATATCAAAGGCAGTCACTTAGCATACCTTTGGAGTTTAGCATTTTAAACATTGGTTGGACCAAAGTTCTAATGAGGTCAGGAGTTTCAATCGACTGACCTTGTTCAACTTACATTCAGTTCTTCAATAATGTGTACTTGTGCAAGCCCGCGTTATAGAAAGATTACGCTTTAGAAAGTGTTTAAAATGTGATTGCATTACAGTCAACACAAGCTTTAAAAGTTCGTGCTTTAGAAATAGCGTCCCCAATTTGTCAATCATGTTACACTGAATTCACATTATCAAAACATGTTATAGTAGAATGACCTGTATTTCAATACAAAATGGTATAGGTTTAAAAGGTATTCCTAATGTAGCGCCTGTTTTCTGTGATCAACAAAGGTTTAGAATACGAATCCAAATGCAGTTGAAAAATGATTTTCAAGATGTCACGGCAGCTGCAGGCAACAAATTACAGAATAAATTCCAAACCTTGTTTCACTCTACGTTGTGGACCAGGATAACAACAAGAGTGGTTTTACAAAATTCAATGGATACGAATCACTGTAGGTAGCTGCTGACTGTTCTTATATGATGCTTTTTTTCATTCTTGCTAATTTCCCTCAATGTTCAGGACAATTGTCTGATTGTAATTAAGATCTTTAGAAGCTTTATATATGGGTGTCTCTAATAGAGTTGTGAAGACATTTGATGAATTCCCAAGTTGATAACAGTTGCCTCCACTCTTGTAAATTGTATTGTTTAAAATAACATGCAAGAGACTAGGTTTCAGGGCAAGCTTAGACATTCTAAACTCAACTTTCAAGGTGGAGAACATAACCCAGAAGATTCCCTGGCTTTGCACAGCCTTTAGAGAAAGGTATCAATTGTTCTGGTGCGTTAATACTTAATTGTTCTTAATTACTTTTTTTCCTTTCCAGTGTTCTAATGCAAAGGAACACAGAGGAATGTATTTCTGCTGTAATGCAGATGAATGCTTCTGGAGGGTATTGTCAGATTTTCAAGGGATTCAAATTTAAAACCAATTAAATACAGCAAACCCTTTATTAGTACATGAGATTAACACATTACATGTGGGTAATTTGCAATTCCACTCAGATCAACTGCTAGATTACTGGACGGGGAGTTGCATGTGCTGTCTATTCATTATCAAAATAGACATTAGACTCCATGTAGCATAATGTCCATCCATACAAGCTAAGGTACTTTTTAAACTTGTCTTCTCTGTGACTCGCTTAATTATTTTCATGAAAAGTGATGTTTATTTTACTCAATAAGACTAATTGTTTTTGTCCACACCAGTTCAAGTTTTGTGTTTACTCAACAAATTCACGCATCATAAACTCAATTTTATATATGTATTTGCCTATAAAATATTTGAAAAAACACATCTTTCCCATGTTTGGACTGAACCAACTACACGTACTAATAGTATTTGTAAAAGATTTTTTTTTAAACGTGCATCAATTGCTGATATGACTTGCAAGTTTCAGTTATCACTTCTGCAGAAGACAGCGCCAATGGGAGGAATTGCAGTCCAGGAGCAAACGGCCCAGCTTTACACCTTCAATTCAGCAGAGAGAGAGAGAGAGAGGAAGCAACAGGTTATATTGAGGCCTACAGAAAGGGGTGGGGGCAGTATATAGGGAGACACATTCAACAAGTGCAGCTGCAGGAGAGTGCTGATTGGAGTGCTTTGATTTAGTTATGATTTTTAAAAAGAAGTTTTTGGGAGAGTGGATTAACTTAGAAATGTAAGTAGGGAGAGAAGTAAAATTAGCTTAAGGGAATTAAGTTTATAGCATTCTATATAAGCATCCTTTTCTTTCAGAAAGGATTAATGAAGAAGCTTAAGGGAAGTCATTGCAGCAGAGTTTGCACCTCCTGTGTTACATTCCAAATCATTGAAGCTTCAGTTGTCCCTAATGGCCGTGCAAAAGGGAAGTATATCCGTTGTAATTGGTGGACCTCATTTGGGAGATGGAGCCATGGGTGAATTCTCTGTGGAGTAGCAGTGATGCTGCGTATGTCGTGAATAGCATATTCAGTGAGGTGGTCACACTATAGTTGAAGACTGAGCAATTAGAAAAGGCATGTGTGATCACTAGATAGTACAGGAATGCAGATAGTGCAGGAATCCCTGGGGCTAACCACACCTCCCACTTCCAATAGAGACATTGTTTTAGATACTGTTGGGGAGGTGACTGCAAGGGAAAGCACTGGGACCCAACTACATGGCACCATGGATGGGTCTGCTGCATAAGTGGGGAGCAGAAGAATGACAGGTCGGTAGTGGTAGAAGATTCATTCCTAAGGGGAACAGGTGGGCATTTCTGCAGCCATGATACAGACCGCAGCTTGATATGTTTGAGATCAAAGTGGTGCTGGAAAAGCACAGCAGGTCAGGCAGCATCTGAGGAGCAGGAAAATTGATGTTTTGGGCAAAAGCCCTTCATCAGGAATAGAAACAGGAAGCCTCCAGGGTGGAGAGATAAATGAGGGGGTGGCGCTGGGGAGAAGGTAGCAAAGAGTACAATGGGTAAATGGGGGTGGGGATGGAGGTACTAGGTCAGAAGGGAGGATGGAGCAGATAGGTGGGAAGGGAGATTGGCAGGTAGGACAGGTCATGAGGATGGTGCTGAGCTGGAAGGTTAGAACTGGGATAAGGTGGGGGGGAGGGGAAATGAGGAAACTGGTGAAGTCCACATTGATGCCCTGGGGTTGAAGTTTTCTGAGGCAGAAGCTGAGGCATTAGCTTTGGGACCTTGGATGGCGGTGAGGAAGGAGGTGTGGGTGCAGGTTTTGCAATTCCTGCAGTGGCAGGGGAGGGTGCCCGGATGGGAGGGTGGGCTGTTGGGGGAGTGCGTGGACCTGACCAGGTAGTCACAAAGGGAACGGTCTTTGTGGAAAACAAAGGGGTGGAGAGGGAAATATGTCTCTGGTAGTGGAGTCCGTTTGGAGGTGATGGAAATGTCAGCAGATGATGCAGTTAATGTGAAGGTTGGTGGGGTGGAAAGTGTGGACTGGGGGGTTCTGTCCCTGTTACCTGGTCCAGGTCGATGTGTTTGTTGATGGAGTTTGTGGATGAATGCCATGCCTCTAGGAGGCATGTCCTTGAGGCATGGCATTCATCCACAAACTCCATCAACAAACACATCGACCTGGACCCAATATACCAACCACTACAGCGGACAGCTGAAACTGGCAACAGGAAGCGGCAAGGACAGACCACTATAAATACTGGAAGAAACATCAAAGAAGCGCTTCGCAGGAGGCTCCAAAGCACTGATGATGTCGCCTAGCCAGGGGACGAAACGTTTGCAACAAAAACTTCCAGCTCGGCGAACAGAACCACAGTAAGTAGGGATGGTTTGGCCAGAGTGGATTGGGACCAGATGCTATTAAGTAAATTTTTCAGAGCAATGGGACATGTTTAAGAAAGTAATAAGGAGGGTGATATCTTGGGGACAGTCCACATTGCAGTAGAGGAGGTGTTGGATGTATTAGAATGTAGGAAAGTGGATAAATCTCCTGGTTCTGACCAGATATATACAAGAACCCTGTAAGAGGCTAGAGAGGAACCCTGGCTGATATTTTTGCATCATTGTTTGCCATGGTTGAGGTCTTGGTAGACTGGAAGAGAGTGAATATTGTGCCATTATTCTAGAAGGGCTGCAAAGGAAAACCTGGGGACTTTACACTGTGAAGGTTAACATATGTGGTGAATAAGTTAGTTGGTAAGATTCTGAGGGATCAGATACACAAGCATTTGGAAAGACTGGGATTGATCAGGTGTAATCAGTATGGTTTTGTGAGTAGGAGATCATGCCTCACAAATTTGTTGAGTTCTTTGATGAAGTGACCAAGAAGGTTGACAAGGGCAGGACAGTAGATGTAGACTTTATGGATTTCTGTAATGCATCTGATAGGATTCCACATGATAGCCTGCTCTAGAAGGTTAGATCTCATGGAATCCAGGACAAGGTGGCAAATTAGATACAAATTGGCTTGAAGGTAGGAAGCAGAGGGTAATAGCGGAAGATTGCTTGTTGGACGAGAGGCCTGTGACTACTGGGGTACCTCGGTTCAGTGCTGGGCCCATTACTGTTTGTTATCTATGTCAATGATTTGGATGAGAATGTGCAAGGCATGATTAGTAAGTTTGCTGATGACACTAAAATAAGCGGTATTGTGGATAGTGAGGAAGGTTATCAGAAATTGCAGCAGGACCTTGATCAGCTGGGGAAGTGAGCTGAGAAATGGCAAATGGAGTTTAATATAGATAAGTGTGAGATGTTGCATTTTGGAAAGTCAAATCAAGGTAAGAGTTTCATGGTGAATGGTGAGTCTTAAGGAGTGTAATGGAACAGAGTTCAGGTGCACGGTTCTCTGAAAGTGGAGTCCCAGGTAGACAGGGCAGTGAAGAAGGGTTTGGCACACTGACCTTCTGTCAGGGCATTGAGTATAGAAGTTGGGAAGTTATGTTGCAGTTATACAGGATGTTGGTGAGACTGTACTTGGAGTATTGTGTTCAGTTTTGCTCACCTTATAGGAAGGATGTTGTTAAACTGGAAAGAGTGCAGAAGAAATTTACAAGCATGTTGCCTGGACTCAATGGTCTGGAGTTATAAGGAGAGGTTGGACAAGCTGGACATTTTTCTTTAGCGTGTAGAAGACTGGGGGGGACCTTTTTAAAGAGGTCTACAAGATCATGTGAGGCATGCATAGGGTGAATGCACTCAGTCTTTTTCCCAGGGTTGGGGAATCAAGGACTAGAGGGGCATCAGTCTAAGGTTAGCGGGGAAAGAATAAAAGGGAACCTGAGGGGCAACGTTTTTACAGAGGATGGTATGCATATGGAATGAGCTGCTAATGGAAGTGACTGAGGCGGATATATTAGCAACATTCAAAGGTATTTGGATTAATACATTGATAGGAAAGGATTAGAAGGATACGGGATACAAGTGTAGGGAAATGGGGTCAGCAAGGAGCAGTTTGGCCCAAAGGGCTTGTCTCCATGCTGTAGGACTCTGACTATATGGGTATAGGGCCCATGAAAGATAGTGAGTAGGACCATATTGTGGGACTTACGACATTGGATAAAGAAAAAAGGAGGCTTATGGCAGATAGTGAGCATTCCAAACAACAGAACGCCTAGAGGAGTACAGAATGTATAAAGAGGAATTCGGAGAGCAAAAGGGAGGCATTAAAGGATATGGCAGGTAAAGTAAAGGAAAATTCTGCGTTATTTTGCCAGTACATTTAAGATAAATAGGAAAGAGTAGGCCCCATGAAGGATCTCAGTGGTAATTTATATGTGGAGAAATTGAGGACTGCAGATGCTGGAGATCAGAGTTGAAAAGTGCACTAGAAAAGCACAGCAGGTTAGCCAGCATCCAAGGAGAGGGCCAATCAATGTTTCGGGCATAAGCCCTTCAGGAATGTGGCAGGGGGAGTCGAGCAAAGGGGCTGAGAGATGACTAGGAGGGTGGGGCTGGGGGGAGGTAGCTGGGAAAGCAATAGGTAAATGCAGGTGAGGGTGTGATGGTGATAGGTTGGAGGGAAGGGTCGAGTGGATAGGTGGGAAGGCAGATAGACACATAGGGTCCTAATTTGTATGTGGAGTCAAGGACGTGGGTAGGATTCGAAATGAATATTTTGTGTTGGTGTTTATTAGTGAGCGAGCCGATGTAGGTATAGAAATCAGCAAGGAGCACAATATAATACTTAAAGAAATTAATAAAGACAGGAGGTTCTAAATGGTTTGGCATGCTTAAAAAATACATAAATGTCCAGGGCTAGATGAAATGTATTGCAGGCTGTTGAATGAGGCAGGGAAGGGAACAGCAGGCGTACTGGCAATTATCTTCAATTTCTTCCTGGCCACAGGAGAGCTGCCAAAATGGGCAAAATGTTATTGGATGGGAGACAGGCTGTACTGGAAACAAAATCTTATTAAGGCATGACAAATAGCAAATTTCAACGTGGTTTTCCACATTACATGTAAGTTCAAATCCTGGCATTGAACTTAATAGGTAATCCTGCAACTTAGTCTGCGTAAGTGGAATTCACAAAGGAAAGTAATTGTTGTTATTTGTTTGAAAATCTCTCGTACAATCAAAATGTTCTGCACTTGTTATCTATTTTGCTCTATGTGTCAGCTGTCAAAGTTTGGGAGAGCATCAAATTTTTATTTGCAATCTTTTGGCATTACATCCTAATGGCTGATGCGATTGAAGTAGCACCATATTAATATAGAAGAGATAGATGTAACTCGAATGCTATTACATGATTTAGTATAATTTTGTAGCACTAGAACTGGTTATTAAACCCGTACTGATTCTCAAAGAACTGTACATGGAGTCTCATCCCACTATCCATAGCCAATATTTTTCACCTTTTCAAATATCCACTTTTTAAGCATTTATGTATTCTCCTACCACTATTTTTAATATGGAAGTTCATTTTTTATAGCTTGCACATTTTAAAAATCATCCTGATGACCCCTCAATGCTGATCATAAGTTGTTGTCCTCTATTCTAAAACTCCCTAATCAATGAAGTTAGTTCATTTTCACAATTTATCTTGTTGATCCTTCATAGTTTTGTACACAGCTTGTAACTCGCTTTGTAATGAGAAGAACTCCATTTTCTCTAGTCAGTACCTTGATGTTCACCTTAAATTGTGGCATTAAAACTGGGCACATTAGAAAAATGTAGTTCAACCAGTAATTTTTCGTTGACTATTACCTATTTGCTTTTACACTGAATATCCCTGTTTGTAAAATCTAGGATTCGGTCTCCTTTTTTGAATGGCGTTATCAGTTTGTTTCTTCACTTTTAGAAGTTTCATCTATGTGAGGTTTCTTACTACTTTCTCTCATTTGAAGTTTATAGTTCAGTATTTATGATCTTATTCTCCCAGAATGTAAACCATAAGACTAGAAGATGTAGAACCAGAATCAGACCATTCACCCCAATGAATGACAGCATAGACTCAATGAGGTAAACACTGATTTGATAATCCTCAGCTTCACCTTCCAGCCTCTTCAGCACAACCATTGATTCTTTTACTGATTTAAATTTTCTCAATCTGAACCTTGAATGTGCTTAATTCTACAGACCATACAGCTGTCTGAATTAAGGAATTCTATAAGTTTACCGCCCTCAGAAGAAATTCCTCCTCAACTGTCTTAAAAAGCTGACCCTTATTTGGTGATTATGCCCTCTGGTCCAGGATTCTTCCAGAGGAGGAAGTAACTTTTCCGTATCTAATCTGTCAAGCCCCCCAAAAATCTTGTATGTTTCAATAAGATTTCCTCTAATTCTTCTAAACTCCAATGATATAGGCCCAACCTATTCAATCTCTCCTCATAAGACAGGTCCTCCAAACCCAAGATCAGCCTAGTGTAGGAGGAGAAAGTGAGGTCTGCAGATGCTGGGGATCAGAGCTGAAAATGTGTTGCTGGAAAAGCGCAGCAGGTCAGGCAGCATCCAAGGAACAGGAAATTTGACGTTTCTGGCATAAGCCCTTCATCAGGAATTCCTGATGAAGGGCTTATGCCCGAAACGTCGAATTTCCTGTTCCTTGGATGCTGCCTGACCTGCTGCGCTTTTCCAGCAACACATTTTCAGATCAGCCTAGTGTAGGTGTTTTTGGATTGCCTGTAATGGCAGTATGTCTTTTCTTAGATAAGGAGTCCAAAACTGCCCACTGGTTACCAACCAGTTCTAGTTTGATTAGTTTTTCACCTTGACTTCTTAATTTTTTAATATACTTTCTTTCATTTGGAATAAAGGCCAGCAATCCATTTGGCTTGGATTTTGCTTGCTGAACTTGTGTGCTAGCCTTTTGAAATTTACTCAGGACAACTCCCAATCCCTCAGTGCTGTAGCTTTTAGCATGTCTTTTCACATTTAATTTACTCAGCTCTTCTATTCTTCCTTTGAAAGTGCATAACCTCACATTAACCAACACGTTATTTCATCTGCCAAGCTTTTGCTCACTCGCTTAACCTATTTAAACCCACTGTAAATGTTTGTCATTTTCAACACCTGCCTTCCCATCAATTTCGTGTCACCCACAAACATGGCTATAATACATTCACTTTCCTCCTCCAATTGTAAATAATTGTGGTCCCATCACTGATCCCTCTGGCACGCCATTAGTTACATGTTGCCATCCTCAAAGTGGCCCCCTTATCCCAACTTTGTCTTCTATCAGTTATCCAATCCTCTATTCATGCTAATCGATGACCTCCAACACCATGGGCTCTTTGGCCTAACATGTGGTACTTTATCAAGCATCTGCTGAAAACTTAGCTATATTATACCCATTGCTTCCCCTTTCTCCTGTTTGTTACTTCCTCAAAAAATTCTAAGAATCTTGCCAGGCATGATTTCCGCTTTGTGAAGTCATGCTGACTCTGTTTGATCATATTATGCATTTCCAAATGCTTTACAATTGTATCCTTTATAATAAAATCTAACATTTTCCCAATAATCCACATTAAACTAGCTGGTCTGTAGCTACCTGTTTTTGTCATCTTCCCTTTTAAAATAAAGCTATTATGTTACAAAGTGGAGGTTGAGCCCCTGCTGTGAAAAGTAAAACTGAAACTCTCAGAGTAGCACCTCACCCTATAAATCTATAAAAAGGTGTGTGAAACATGGTGTAACCTGTCTTTCAGCAACTTTTATTGGTTAAATAAAATAAATCCCTGACACTCACTTTAAAAGCAATAAGTAACAATTTATTTATCTTACTCTAAAAATGGACATATTAACAAACTAAAACAAACAAATCCCTACTAAATATTAACTATTCCCAAGTAAATGCAGGTTCTAATTGTATGCTGTTCCAAAGAATACAAGTTCCACTCATACAAAAAGACAGAATTTAGACTCTCAATTACAGCCAGGTTATGTTTCTTCCGGAATGTTCTGTGTCTTCTCCATCGATTCTTCTGTCAGGAATGCCTCCTTCATTGTTGGTACCACTATTATTTGGATGGAGTTTTCTCTAATATGTAGATGACTGTGAGAGCCAATTTCTCTCAATAGCTGAGGGCTGGTAGCTCTGGCGGATGGCACTTAGCTCTCTGGTCTTTCAACAACTGCCCCCTTTTATACTGTTGATGATATATCAATATTTCTTACAATAGGATTGGTCCTATGTTGTCAAAACCATCAGATTTAAATTTAATAGGTTTTGATATCTAAGTGCCTGGTTTAAATTGATTGGCTAAATTCAAAAGCGTGTTGTATTGGTAAAGTCTGCTGCTTGGCCTACATACTGTATGACTTTTCAATACAAATGTTTCAGTTCGGACTCTCTATGTCCTTGCAAACTTAAGCTGGTGCTCTAAGACATCCATTTTAATGTCTCAGCAGAAAAAAATCACCATCTTTTAAAGGGACGATGCAATGCCTTCCCTCTTAGCATTTTACAATTTCACAGACAGCAAATTCCAACACCCTGCCTCCCAATCTACAATTACTGTACCCAACTTCACAATAATTCCATTGGCAAATTTTCGAAAATCGTAAGTGTGCATCCACTATTTCTGCAGCTACCTCTTTTAATATCCTGGGGTGCATCCCGTCAGGTCCTTTTCCCTATTAGTTTCCCTAGCACTTTTTCTCTGCAAAGTATTTATTTACCTTCTCTGCTATTTCCTGGTTCCCCATTATCAGTTCCTCAGCCTCATTCTCTAAGGAGCATGTGTTAACTTTGGCCTCTTTCTTTTTATATATTTAAAGAAGCTCTTGCTGACTGCCTTTATTATTTGCATGTTTATTCTCAAATTTTACCTTCCTCTTTTTTCTCCCTTTGGTCATCATTTGTTGATTTTTACATTTTTCCAATCTTCTGTCTTACCACAAATCTTTGCCAGATTATATGTTTTTCTTTCAATTTGGTGCTATTCTTAACTTCCCATGATTGTACTATCCCCTTCCAGATACACTAGAATGTATCTTTGCTGTGAGCCATGAACTATCTTCTTAAGTACCTGCCATTATCCCTCCACTATCCTTGCAACTAAACTCCATATCTCTGTGATGCTATTAGAGTCATAGAGATGTACAGCATGGAAACAGACCCTTTGGTCCAACTCGTCCATGCCAACCAGATATCCCAACGCAATCTAGTCACACCTGCCAGCACCTGGCCCATATCCCTCCAAACACTTCCTATTTATATATCCATCTAAATGCCTCTTAAATGTTGCAGTTGCACCAGCCTCCGCCACATCCTCTGGCAGCTCATTCCATACACGCACCACCCTCTGTGTGAAAATGTTGCCCCTTAGGTCTCTTTTATATCTTCCCCCTCTCACCCTAAACCTATGCCCTCTAGTTCTGGACTCGCCGACCCCAGGGAAAAGATTTTGTCTATTTATCCTATCCATGCCCCTCATAATTTTGTAAACCTCTATAAGGTCACCCCTCAGCCTCCAATGCTCCAGGGAAAACAGCCCAAGCCTGTTCAGCCTCTCCCTGTAGCTCAGATCGTCCAACCCTGGCAACATCCTTGTAAATCTTTTCTGAACCCTTTCAAGTTTCACAACATCTTTTCGACAGGAAGGAGACAAGAATTGTACGCAGTATTCCAACAGTGGCTTAACCAATGTCCTGTACAGCCGCAACATGACCTCCCAACTCCTGTACTCAATAGTCTGACCAATAAAGGAAAGCATACCAAATGCCGCCTTCACTATCCTACCTACCTGCGACTCCACTTTCAAGGAGCTATGAACCTGCACTCCAAGGTCTCTTTGTTCAGCAACACTCTCTAGGACCTGACCATTAAGTGTGTAAGTCCTGCTAAGATTTGCTTTCCCAAAATGCAGCACCTCGCATTTATCTGAATTAAACTCCATCTCCCACTTCTCAGCCCATTGGCCCATCTGGCCCAGATCCTGTTGTAATCTGAGGTAGCCCTCTTCGCTGTCCACTACACCTCCAATTTTTGTGTCATCTGCAAACTTACTAACTGTACCTCTTATCCTCTTATGTAAATGACAAAAAGGAGAGGACCCAGCACCGATCGTTGTGGCACTCCACTGGTCACAGGCCTCCAATCAGAAAAACAACCCTCCACCACCACCACCTGTCTTCTACCTTTGAGCCAGTTCTGTATCCAAGTGGCTAGTTCTCCCTGGATTCCATGAGATCTTACCTTGCTAATCTGTCTGCCATGGGGAACCTTGTCGAACGCCTTACTGAAGTCCATATAGATCACATCTATTGCTCTTCCCTCGTCAATCTTCTTTGTTACTTCTTCAAAAACTCAATCAAGTTTGTGAGACATGATTTCCCACGCACAAAGCCATGTTGACTATCATGAATCAGTCCTTGCCTTTCCAAATACATGTACATCCTGTCCCTCAGGATTCCCTCTAACAACCTGTCCACCACCGAGGTCAGGCTCACCAGTCTATAGTTCCCTGGCTTGTCTTTACCGCCCTTCTTAAACAGTGGCACCATGTTTGCCAACCTCCAGTCTTCCGGTACCTCACCTGTGACTATCGATGATACAAATATCTCAGCAAGAGGCCCAGCAATCACTTCTCTGGCTTCCCACAGTGTTCTCGGGTACAACTGATCAGGTCCTGGGGATTTATCCACCTTTAACCGTTTCTAGGCATCCAGCACTTCCTCCTCTGTAATCTGGACATTTTGCAAGATGTCACCATCTATTTCCCTACAGTCTATATCTTCCATATGCTTTTCCATAGTAAATACTGATGCAAAATATTCATTTAGTATCTCCCCCATTTTCTGTGGCTCCACACAAAGGCTGCCTTGCTGATTCTTTGAGGGGCCCTATTCTCCTTAATTCTATTTGCCAAAGCTATCTCATGTCCCTGTTTTGCCCTCCTGATTTCCCTCCTAAGTATACTGCTACTTTCTTTATACTCATCTAAGGATTCACTCGATCTCTCCTATCTATACCTGACATATGCTTTCTTCTTTTTCTTAACCAAACCCTCAATTTATTTAGTCATCCAGCATTCCCTATACCTACCAGCCTTCCCTTTCACCCTGACAGGAATATACTTTCTCTGGATTCTTGTTATCTCATTTCTGAAAAGGCTTCCCATTTTCTAGCTGTCCCTTTACCTGCGAACATCTGCCTCCAATCAGCTTTCAAAAGTTCTTGCCTAATACCATCAAAATTGGCCTTTCTCCAGTTTAGAACTTCAACTTTTAGATCTGGTCTATCCTTTTCCATCACTATTTTAGAACGAATAGAATTATGGTCGCTGACCCCAAAGTGCTGCCCCACTGACACCTCAGCCACCTGCCCTGCCTTATTTCCCAAGAGTAGGTCAAGGTTTGCAACTTCTCTAGTAGGTACATCCACATACTGAATCAGAAAATTGTCTTGTACACACTTAAGAAATTCCTCTCCATCTGAACCTTTAACATTATGGCAGGATCATACCAATTTATCTGTATTTGGGCTGTTAATTCATATGTTTCAAAAACTACCAGCATTCAGTTAAAGAGCCATTAATTTCACCTTTTTACCATTTTTCTTTCTTTGACCCTAGTATACTGCTGCTTTTCTGTGTATCACTTCACATTTCTGTTCTTAAGTGTTTAAATTCAGTTTGTTTCATCTGCTGACCTATTATCTTTTGAATTCTCTAAACAGTTAACCAATGTTCACTTTTTATTTTGCATTTGAGTATGACCTCGAAGGCCAATTCCAGATGTGTGTATCTGTTAAGTTTTTAAAGCATATTAATAGCCTTGGGCGACAGCAGTATTTGCATTATTCCATTTTAAAAACAGCCACTGCATGTTTTCTATCCTTGAACCTGCTTCCTAGTCATGCTGTCAAGTTACCGTTAACAGAAGGGCTTTAATTTTAACAAGCCTCCAATGAAGCATAAAAAGTCCTTGAAGAATCAATATACAGCATTTACTTGGCAGCAATATAGGTATATTAAAACTAGTTTTGAAGTTGAATCATAGTTGAAATATACTTGTCCCCATTAAAAAAGCTCTAAATTTGAGTCAGGTTTTGCATCTGTTCTGTGAACCTGTTAGTCTAGTTGCCAACAGAGAACTAAAATTTGTGCTGCTTATTTAGTAAAGGTGATCCAAAATTGGATACATCCAGAGTGCTGTTGCTAAGCTCAGTCAGTTGTATCTTTGTTGCATGGCACATATTTTGCTAGTCTTATGTGCCTCTGACCAATACAGAAGTGCTGCCATTTTTGGAAACGGCAAAACTTGCTGATATTTAAAATAACTGGTAAAAGAGCAGAATGAACGTTTCAGAATAATTAACTTGCTGTGTAACTCTTTGAAGCTTCTTGAGGATCTGAAAGATGTTAAATAATCAGAGGGTTGTTTCCTATTAATCTGGGTTATTTGCTCAAAAAGAAGTCATTCTGCCCATCCTCCTATCCACACTGGATTCTTCTGGATGTGGTTTGAAGTAACAAGTAACTTATAATTCCAGAAGTGACACTGAATTTTGGTTCCATATAAACATGAAACTGAAAGCTTTTATTAATTTGGTATTCAAGCCATGAATCTTTTACGTTACAGTGGTGTCATTGCTTTCAATATTTTATATAGTTTAAAGATAAATTCTAAATCAAAGCTTTCATGAATCATTGATGTTAAATAGACATTTTGCTGAGCTCTCCAGAGTAATTTGGAATCTCTCAGCCAATCAGGTTTCGATCATGGCGGGTAATCACCTGTTCAAGTTGCTGGTTGTTGGAGATTTAAGTTTTAATAAATGCATCTGCACTGTGTTCCACCAGAGGATACTTCAAGGGCACACTTAAAATATCATATAAGTTTGTGAAGTCGTAACTGAATGACATTGTTACCATTGAACTAAATCTTTTCAGTATTGGTAACATGTAAAGGATGAACTGTGTACCTTTTCTGTACAAAAGTAAAGGCTGATGAATCGCCCAAAGATCTTTATCATTGAGATTTTGAGAATGTGGAGATGGTATGCCGCCATTTAAGGGGAAGATCAAAACTGGAGGCCATTGTAATGAGATACTTTAGTCAGAATAATCAAATGCAGTTTCAGCAGAAACTACTTTACCCAAAAGGCAATGCAAACACTGAACTCTTCTTAATCACCAAGACCTTCAGAACCAAGTTCTCTACACAAAGCATTTTGGCTCCTCTTTTAGCCCTAACTGATAAGCTCTACTTAGCAATACACAACTATGTGTGTACCCACCACCAAATGTGACACAGATCTGCACAAACCCTTAAACTTGGTCTGGATGGCAGAGTTTCAATGGTCTCCAAGTAAAAAGGGACAGCTGCAGCAGCTATACCTTTCACTCTGGATCTCATGTCTATCATCTTCAGTCTGCAAGCATCACTGGACTCATCACCCACGTTGAGTGCTGATGATTCTATCTCCTTTAGTTTCAACCAGAAATGCTGGTTTCCGATCCCTATCTCAATCTTAGTTTCACTAGCAACTCGGGAGGATCTTTCAAATACCTTCTCCAATTTGTCTTAGAAAATACAAGCTCAGACCTTAGAATCCATTGCACTTCTCCTTTCCCTCCAAAGAGTACATGTTTCTCTAGCAGGATTTCTTGCCAAATCATCCAAAATGCACCGCATTAATTACCCTACCCTGCCCCAATGGCAATGCACTCATCTGATGCCAGCCCAATTCTAGCAAACCTGGAAGAACTCACCACTGCTGGAAAAGACTGCATCCTTGGCACTGGCAGTCTTTAAAAGGAGAAAGTGAGGTCTGCAGATGCTGGAGATCAGAGCTGAAAATGTGTTGCTGGAAAAGCGCAGCAGGTCAGGCAGCATCCAAGGAGCAGGAGAATCGATGTTTCGGGCATGAGCCCTCCTTCAGGAATGAGGAGAATGTGCCAAGCAGGCTAAGATAAAAGGTAGGAAGGAGGGACTTGGGGGAGAGGCGTTGGAAATGCGATAAGTGGAAGGAGGTTAAGGTGAGCGTGATAGGCCGGAGTGACAATGCTCTTCACAGCATCTCCTCCACTTCCCATTCTTCCGCCCTTGAGCCCTGCCCCTCCAATTGCCACCAGGACAGAACCCCACTGGTCCTCACCTACCACCCCACCATCCTCCATATACATCGTATCATCTGTCGTCATTTCAGCCACCTCCAAATGGACCCCACCACCAGGGATATATTTCCCTCCCCTCCCCTATCAGCATTCCGAAAAGACCACTCCCTTCGTGACTCCCTTGTCAGGTCCACACCCCCCACCAACCCAACCTCCACTCCCGGCACCTTCCCCTCCAACCGCAAGAAATGCAAATCTTGCGCCCACACCTCCTCCCTCACTTCCCTCCAAGGCCCCAAGGGATCCTTCCATATCCGCCACAAATTCACCTGCACCTCCACACACATCATTTCCTGCATCCACTGCACCCGAAGTGGCCTCCTCTATATTGGGGAGACAGGCCGCCTACTTGCGGAACATTTCAGAGAACACCTCTGGGACACCCGGACCAACCAACCAACCCAACCACGGCATGGCTCAACACTTCAACTCCCCCTCCCTCTCCACCAAGAACATGCAGGTCCTTGGACTCCTCCATCACCAGACCATGGCAACACGATGCCTGAAGGAAGAGCGCCTCATCTTCCGTCTAGGAACTCTCCAACCACAAGGGATGAACTCAGATTTCTCCAGTTTCCTCATTTCCCCTCCGCCCTACTTGTCTCATCCCAACCCTCAAACTCAGCACCACCTTCGTAACCTGCAATTTTCTTCCTGACCTCTCCGCGCCTACCCCCACTCTGGCCTATCACCCTCACCTTAAGCTCCTTCCACCTATCGCATTTCCAACGCCCCTCCACCAAGTCCCTCCTCCCTACCTTTTATCTTAGCCTGCTTGGCACACTTTCCTCATTCCTGAAGAAGGGCTCATGCCCAAAAGGTAGCAGGCTCCTGCTCCTTGGATGCTGCCTGACCTGCTGCGCTTTTCCAGCAACACATTTTCAGCACAGTCTTTAAAAGACAATTGTTCATTAGACTGAGCCTAGTCAGTCTGGTATTGCCAGATATTTGTCCCAGAAAGATCAATTACACTGGAGAAATTTAATTTTTAACTTTAAAGTCTGCAGTAGCAAACTTCAAAAAGCAATCAGCGTTTCATGTGAAATTCTTTTTAAAGATCTGGCTGGATTACAATCAATATGAAATAAAGTGTCTCCTTGGTTTTTTTTATGAAACATATTTTAAATTGGATCAAGGTAAAATGTCATCTTTTGAACAGTTTTATTGGTATGTCGTCTTGGAAAAAAGACTGACATGCTCTATACTGTACTGATACAATAATGTGACGACACAACTCATGCCCACAATCCTAAAATCAATAGCTGTTTTGAATGTTTTATTGAAATTTGCCACAACCAAACAGGTTCTTTTAGTAATTTAACCTTTAATCTTTCAAAAGCTGTCCAGTTAATATTTTCTTTGAATTAATTAATTTACTACTGTGATGATGTTTGCCCCAAATTCCATTAGAGTCACAACTTCTAAATACCTCAAGTAACCTGTCTTGTCTTCAGTACCAAGGGAAATATTTCATTCTGCATCCTGTAGTGGGGAAGCAATGGCTTAGTAGCATTATTGCTAGATTATTAATCCAGAAATTCCGCTAATGTTCTGCAATGTGGGGACCTGGGCTCACATCTCACTACAGCAGATGGAATTTGAATTCAATAAAGAATCAGGAATTAAGGGTGTAATGATGACTGAAATCATTGTCGGGGGAAAAAAACATCTGTTTTACTTCCCTTTAAGGAAGGAAATCTGTCATCCTTACCTGGTCTGGTCTACATGTGATTCCAGACCCACAGCAATGTGGTTGACTCTTAACTACTCTCTGGGCATTTAGGGATGAGACAACGAATGCTGCCCTGGCCAGAGATATCCACATCTTATCAGTGAATTGGAAGAGAACTTGAGGTATTCACTGCTCTTGAGGGTTCTGAAAAAAAATCTGGCAATTGTATTATTGCTGTTGTTTTATCACCCATTTCCTTTATTGGTGCAGTAATTAAAGATTCCCTCATGGCCAATGGTAACTTCTGATTTAACCTTTAGCTTCCAGCAATGTTCCTTATCCCAGTGAACATGTATTGGTTTCTTTACTTTTATATGATCATTGTGATTGACTAGAACAGTTTCTGTATTCTCTCTAACGTTAGGAATTTTTCCATTCCCAAATTTTTGATTTGAGTTTTCCAGTGTGTTTACAAATGGTGATTTATTGCCCCCTAGCTGTCTATGATATACCCTACTGATTTGCCAGAACTGCAGCTTCTCTTATTATAGAAATAGAGTCCAACAGCACAGAGACAGGCCTTACGGCCCAAACTGGTCCATGCTAACCCCATTTCCCTGCACTTGGTCCATATCCTTCTAATCTTTTCCTATCCATGTATTTGTCCAAATGCCTTTTAACTGTTGTTAATGTACCTGTCTCAACCACTTCTGCTGGCAGCTCATTCCATGTACATACCACTCTGTGGAAAAAGAAAGTTGTCCCTCTGGCTCCCTTTTATTCTTTCCCCTCTAACCTTAGACTGATGCTCCCTAGTCCTCAATTTCCCAACCCTGGAAAATGTGCATTCACCCTATCCATGCCTTTCATGATCTTGTACAGCTCTAGAAGCTCCCCCCCCCCCACTGTCCCCCCACATCCTGTCAGTCTCCTACACTCAAAAGGAAAAAGTCCTAGCTTGTCCAACCTCTCCTTATAACTCAAGACCATTGAGTCCAGGCAACATGCTTGTAAATTTCTTCTGCACTCTTTCCAGTTTAATAACATCTTATAATATGACCAAAACTGAACACAACAGTCAATGAACACAATGTCTCACCAACATCCTGTATAACTGCAATGTAACTTGCCAACTTCTATACTCAATGCCCTGACTGATGAAGACCAATGTGCTGAAGTCTTCACTGCCCTGTCTACCTGTGACTCCACTTTCAGAAAACTCTGTCCCTGAACACCAAGGTCCCTCTGTTCCATTGCACTCTTAAGGCCCTACCATTCACCATGAAATCCGTACCTTTATTTGACTTTGCAAAATGCAACACCTCATACTATCTATATTAAACTCCATTTGTCATTTCTTGGACCACTTCAGCAGCTGATCAAGGTCCTCCTGCAGTTTCTGAGAACCTTCCTCACTGTCCACGGTACCTCTTATTTTAGTGTCATCAGCGAACTTACTAATTATGCATTGATATAGATAACAATAATGGGCCCAGCACCGACCCCTGAGGCACCCAACTAGCCATAGGCCTCCAGTCCAACAAGTGTCCTTCCACTCTTACCCTCTGCTTCTTACCTTCCAGTCAAGTTTGACATCCAGGGCGAGATGGCAAATTGGATACATGCAATCTAAC
Organism: Hemiscyllium ocellatum; assembly: GCF_020745735.1. Lineage (NCBI taxonomy): Eukaryota > Metazoa > Chordata > Chondrichthyes > Orectolobiformes > Hemiscylliidae > Hemiscyllium > Hemiscyllium ocellatum. The sequence continues at coordinate 166,455,906 of NC_083401.1, read as the reverse complement.
CTTCCAGAGCAGCCTTCAATGTGGAATCTTATCAAAGACCTGACTGAAATCCATATAGACTACGACTAACATCCTGCCTTGTCAACCTTCTTGGTACTTCATTGAAGAGCTCTAATAAATTTGTGAGGCTTGCTCTCCCACTCTCAAAGCCATACTGACTGCTTCCAATCAAACCCTGTCTTTCAAAATGCATTTATATCTTATCCCTCAGAATCTTCTCAAGTAACCTACCCACCACAGGTGTCAATCTTATTTGTCTACAGTTCCCTGCCTTTTCTTTGCAGCCCTTCTTGGATAATGGCACAATATTCGCTACCCTCCAGTCTTCCAGGACCTCACCCGCGGCTCACTACGATGAAAACGTATCAGCCAGGGTCTCTACAATTTCTTCTCTAGTCTCTTGCAGTGTTCTTGGATATATCTGGTCTGGGCCAGGAGGTTTGTCCACCTTCATACATTCTAATGCATTCAACATCTCTACTGTGTTTATAGACTGTCCCATCAAGATATCACCCTCCTAATATTTTCTTGAAATCTTATGGTCTTCTGTACTGGACTGGCTCTATAAATACAGCAGCTGTGAGAGCAGGTCAAAAGTTTCAGAATTCTGTAATGTGTAACTCCTCATCAGAACTGATAGTAGCTAGGAAAAGAGCTGAAAATGTGTTCAGTTTCCTGATGAAGGGCTTATGCCCGAAACGTCCAATCTCCTGTTCCTTGGATGCTGCCTGACCTGCTGCGCTTTTCCAGCAACACATTTTCAGCTCTGATCTCCAGCATCTGCAGACCTCACTTTCTCCTAGTAGCTAGGAAAAACATGGTATTAATCCTGAAGATGAGATTGAGGAGAACGGAAGGAGAAGTGAGTGAATAGGTGGAGATGGAATGAAGGAGGTGGACAGGCAAAAGGATTATTACTAAGAGACCAGGAGAGAGGAGAAGTTAAATAACAATAGAGAGCTGTGAGTAGCAGAGAATGGATCACTGGACTTGAAGCGTTAACTCTGCTTTCTTCCCACAGATGTTTCCAGGCCTGCTGAATTTCTTCAATTTATTTTTATTTCATTGTTCTTTGTTTTATATTACCTTCCAAATTCACTTCCATTAACTTCTAAGGGCAAGGGCCGCAGATACATGGGAGTGCTATCATCTGCAAGTTTCCCTCCAACTCAGCATCCTGACAAGGAAATATATTGCTGCTTTTACAATTTTGGATCCAAATCTTGAAACTCCCTACCTGACTGCAGTGGTTTAAAAAGGCAACTCAGCACCATCTTTTCAACAACATTCCCTCTAAGTTGAGCATATGTGCAGCCACTTTTGTGTACCTTGCATGGTGATTGGCGTTAGTACACTGATCATAGCATTGACTTCCTGTTCTAGAAATCACTGTTGTACCCAGTCTGTGAAGCCTGCGCAGCTTCTAAGAGAAGTAGATGAAATGTTGCTTTTGAAGGCTAATACAGATTGGCAATAAATAACGGGACAGCCAACTAAGCTCGTGCCTGAACTTGCAAGAAACATTGCTTTTTGCATCTTTGGCAGGCCAGTGCACTGAGGAAAAATGAAGAACTAAGCCTCTCGTTGACAATCTCCTGAATTGCAGTGCACGTCTTTGAAAACTAGCGAGACAGAATGGAGACATGGGGAATGGCTAGTTCAGTATTCTCATTCAGGGTGAATGTAAATGTGGAATAATGTGTAGGCCAGGCCCAAGCGCAATTCTCACACATTGTGTTTAGCTGCTGTGTTGTTCAAGTTTTAAGTATAATGCCTTGCCTACAGTCATCAATGTCACGGTCCAAGAATCCATGATGTCTATAGTTACAACAGTGAAGGAGTCCGTAGTTTGTGATTGATTAGCAATGCTTGGCCATTGCAAACTTTTGTTTACATCCTTGGGACATGTGAAGAGGCTGCTCATCTCCCACATGGGTGCAACTTAACCAAATCTGCTGCAACAAAAACTAGAGCAGACATCTTAAGAGTGCAACTAAAGGTATACAGTATTTATCAAACTCTGAATATTTGCAATTACAGAGGAGCCTCAATTTTCCAGCATTCGATTAACTGAATTTCGGGTTACCCAAACAAGATCGCAAGGTCCCAATACTTGGCAACTATGTTATCCAGTATTCGATTAATTTAACAAAATACACCCCACTCGTGTCCTTTGGGTAATCGAGGTTCTTCTATATCCATAACAGGGCACACAAGTGGCAGGGGTTAAATTCTTTTCTTCAACTCCCTTCCAAGGCTTCTGCCTGTAGTCCTGGCCTCTGTAGTTAGGCTGAAGGGAAATGTCTCTGGATTGGGTTTGTTGATCTGGAACACTTGGGTGGCTATACCTTGGGCTGAGGGGACCCTGGTCTACTAAGAAATAATCTTCCCAGATGTAAGTCAAGATTAGAGTGGTGCTGGGGGAGCTCAGCAGGTCAGGCAGCATTTGAGGAGCAGGACTCCTGATGAAGGGCCTTTCCTGCTCGGATGCTGCCTGACCTGCTGTGCTTTTCCAGCACCGCTCTGATCTTGACTCTAATCTCCAGCATCTGCAATCCTCACTTTTGCCTTCCCAGATGTAAGCTTATCCTTTCAGCTAGAACATTCAGATCCCTGGTAAGCTGGATGGTGGGTGGTATTTCAGTGTCCTGAAACATACTTTCTGATGATTGATGATTCTATGTGTGGCTCCTTCTCCCCTAGGGTGCCTAATGGCACCATTCCCTTTCTGAAAGAGAGGGTCACCTAGAGAGAGGTAAGGGTCCTTTGTCTTCTTTCACTTTGCTATTGATGCTGAGTCATGCAGATCCACACGCATATCCGACAGATGCTGAAGATTCGGGTGGGCCTCCCATGGTGGTCAGCAACCTGTCCATGGAGACCGATCTGTCTCTTGCTGGAGGTATGATAATGTTGGTAGCTTCCATATATTTGGATTCAGCTTACCAACTAGTTTATGAAGCCTGCTTTTGCTGATCCTGCATCTGGGACTCAGACTAGGGCTGAACAGGTGCCTGGTCTCCTCTGAATCCACTGAGCAGCAAAGTCATTGAGCACTTTTTCCTCAATCAACTGCAGGGATATGTCGACAATGTTCTTATAGGTTGTGCTCCCAGTTCTTATCCAGACAGACTACCATTGTGATCAAAGTGAGCTGGTGAAGGTGCAGGGGAAAACTTTGGTGCATCGTCCAAGTGGCTGCCTCAGAGTTGGAGTTAGAGCTTCAGGTCTCCAGGACTGAACACTTTTGCCAAGGTTTGCAGGTGTCACTAGTTCTTGCATATCAAAGGAGAAAGTATTAGTTATGTGAGTGGGTTAAAAGCTTGTCGAGGTCAAGATTTTGTTTGCCTTGTACTGAAAGCACAGCATAGCTCAAATGAACGTAGCGGGTTGTTTGAACATTGATGTGCCCCCATTCACATGAGTAGTCATTCTCTTCTGCAATTAACTCAAGAATTTTCTTTTGATATAGTTTGAGGAAGCTGATGTCCCCTATCCTCTTGTTGGTATTTACCTTCAGGGCCGTTATGAGCCACCTTTTCCTGAGTTGAGAAAAAAGGAGTGCACTTCATATTGAAGTGGTGACATATGAGCAGGAGAGGTAGTGAGGTGTTCGCAGTGAGTGAGCAAGAAGCACAGAGGGCAGGTAAGGATGAATATTTTGGGAAGATGAGATGGGCAGGAACAATTGAGAGGGCATGTATGCAGTTAGGTGAATTAAAATTCCATGAGTCTTAGTAAGCTGTATGTGCAATGGCAGTTTTAGACTGAATGGAAGCCCTGTGAGTTTGAAGTAGCAGAAAAAAGAAGGTGGCAGTTATTCTTGTGGAGCACAGAAAATCATTGATACTGTTTCAACACTTCCATATATTCTTTTGTGCGCACAGCCCAAAACTGACCTGGGCAGCAGTTGGGCTCCTGCAGGTGCATATAGTAGTGTGGCTGCACGTATCTGGGATCATGGGTACATCAAGTCTAAACAACCTGTGCCCAGGTTGTTATGGGGCCTGCTGTGCTTGGCAGGGGACCAATCAATGGTCAAGCCCTGAAGCAGCTCTAGGGTTCGTGATCGGTGTGCCTGCCCCTGGTGGCTTCATGACGATCAGCAGGATCCCCTCTCCTCCATTCCATGTGTTAGTTCCTGTTGGAGACACTGTGTGCCAGCTTTCCTTTCTGGGCTGTGTCTCAGTATGACGACTCTGACAGGAGGTGTGCATTGAAAAGCAAGTCCCACAGCTTCACAAGCCATATCAGAAGTGCAAGTATGTTAACATTTCACCAGAGTAAAGTTATGTTTGTTATCTTTATTAAGATAATAAAGAAGGTGTTTGGTATGCTTTCCTTTATTGGTCAGAGTGTTGAGTACAGGAGTTGGGAGGTCATGTTGTGGCTGTAAAGGACATTGGTTTGGCCACTTTTGTAATATTGTGTCCAATTTTGGTCTCCTCCTATTGGAAGGATGTTGTGAAATTTGAAAGGCTTCAGAAAAGATTTGCAAGGATGTTGCCAGGGTTGGAGGATTTGAGCTATAGGGAGAGGCTGAATAGGCTGGGGCTGTTTTCCCTGGAGTGTTGGAGGCTGAGGAGTGACCTTATAGAGGTTTATAAAATCATGAGGGGCATGGATAGGATAAATAAGCAAAGTCTTTTCCCTGGCTAGGGGTGTCCAGAACTAGAAGCCATTGTTGTGGTTCTGTTCGCTGAGCTGGGAATTTGTGTTGCAGGCATTTCGTCCCCTGTCTAGGTGACATCCTCAGTGCTTGGGAGCCTCCTGTGAAGCGCTTCTGTGATGTTTCCTCCAGCATTTATAGTGATTTGTACCTGCTGCTTCTGGTTGTCAGTTTCAGCTGTCCGCTGCAGTGGCCGATATATTGGGTCCAGCTCGATGTGCTTATTGATTGAATCAGTGGATGAATGCCATGCCTCCAGGAATTCCCTGGCTGTTCTCTGTTTGGCTTGTCCTATAATAGTAGTGTTGTCCCAGCAAAACCAATGTAGTGTACAAAATCCCATGCAAGGACTGCACAAAACACTACATAGGACAAACAGGAAGACAGCTAACAATCCGTATCCATGAACACCAACTAGCCACAAAACGACACGACCAGCTATCCTTAGTAGCCACACACGCAGATGACAAGCAACATGAGTTCGACTGGGACAACACTACTGTTATAGGACAAGCCAAACAGAACAGCCAGGGAATTCCTAGAGGCATGGCACTCATCCACAGATTCAATCAATAAGCACATAGACCTGGACCCAATATACCGGCCACTGCAACGGACAGCTGGAACTGACAACCGGAAGCGGCAGATAGAAACCACTACAAATGCCGGAGGAAACGTCACAGAAGCGCTTCACAGGAGGCTCCCAAGCACTGAGGATGTCACCTGAACCGGGAACGAAACGTCTGCAACACAAATTCCCAGCTCCGCGAACAGAACCACAACAACAAGCACCCAAGCTACAAATCTTTTCAAAAACTTTAGAAGCCATTGTTTTAGGGTGAAAGGGGAAAGATATAAAAGAGACCTAAGGGGCAACTGTTTCATGCAGAGAGTGGTACGTGTGTGGAATGAGCTGCCAGAGGAAGTGGTGGAGGCTGGTACAATTGCAACATTTAAAAGGCATCTGAATGGGTATATGAATAAGAAGGGTTTAGAGGGACATAGGCCAGATTCCAGCAGGTGGGACTAGATTAGGTTGGGATATCTGGTTGGCATGAATGAGTTGGACCAAAGGTTCTGTTTCCATGCTGCACATCTCTATGACTCTACTGCAAACTAAATCAAAAGATATTTTCATCTGATTTCTTCAATAGATTCCATAATAACTTGTTCATTAAGAACAGGCTTTTTCTTTAACCAAGTGGCAAAATGGTTTATCAACTAAGATGTTATATAGACTTAGAATTTATCCCCCTTAATTCTAGAACATATACATTCAGAGACAGGGCAAAATGATACAGTTCTTCAGTCTATTATATTTTGAAAAAGTTAAGGCAAGACTCACCCCTGTGGATCAAGAGTCTAAACTAAAAGAGCAGAATGAGTTGAATTCTCACGTTTATCTCCAGTCGAGAGGAAGTTGCTGTTATTTGAAAAGGAATGGAAGATCTTCTGACCAGATTTCAGATTCGGAAAAGACAATTTCGTAATATCTTAATTTTATCAGTTTTCTCCCCATAATACTCAGAGATCCAGCTTTACAGTTGGTTTTGCTTTAAGGCTTTCTCTTCTGCCTGAGAAAGGGAGAGATGTTCTGCCTGCTACTTTTTCTCTGGTTGTCATTTTTAGAGAGCGAGAGAAATAACATCAGGTCAGGCAGCATCCGAGGAGCAAGAGAGTCAATGTGTGAGGGCGTCAGCCTTTCATCAGCAATGTCAGGGGGCGTGCAATGGTGCTGACAGAAAACATCTGATGGGGCTGGGGCTGGGGCTGGGGGAATGGTGGCTTGGAAGGCAATGAGTAGATGAATGTGATGGTGATAGGTTGGAGCGGATAGTTAGAAAGCAAGATGAACAGGTGAAGAGGGCGGTGGTGAGTTGGAGGGTTGGATCTGGGAATAAGGTTGGGGGAGGGGAGATGAGGAAATTGATGAAATCGACATTGATCTCATGAGGTTGGAGGATCCTAAGGTAGAAGATGAGGGGTTCTTTATTCAGGTGTTGGGTGGCTTGGATTTGGTGGCTGGTTGCAGCCCAGGACTCACTTCTGCTTGGCGGAGTGGGAGGGGAAGTTGAAGTGGTTGTTGGATGCGTGTGTTTTCCAGAGATGTTCCCTGAACCATTCTCTAAGTTAGTGTCATGTCTCTTTAATAGAGGAGACCACATCGGGAGCAGTGGACACCGTCAATGAGGTGTTTGGATGAGCAGGAAAATTTCTGCCAGATGTGGAAGGATCCTTTGGGGCCTTGGATGAAGGTGAGTGTGTGTGTGTGTGTGTGTGTGTGTGTGTGAGGGGGGGGGTGGGGGTGGGGGGTGGACCTAGACCTAGACCTAGACCTAGACCTAACGGAGTCACAGAGTGAATGGTCTCTGCAAAATGCTGATGGGATGGGGAGGTAAATATATCTCTGGTGGTGGGTCCTGATTGTAGGTGGCAGAAATAGTGGAGGATGATACGCTGTATCGAGATTAGTGGGGTGTAAGGTTAGAGCTTGCGGGGGGGTTCTATTCTTGTTGCATTTGGGAGGGTTGGGGTTCAAGGGTGGTGGTGTGGGAAGTGGAGGTCGTACACTTGAGGAGAAATTCCAGTCCTTGAAGTGGGGGGGTGGGCACAGGTGTAGTTCAGGTAGCTGTGGAAGTTGAGGGGTTTGAAGTAGATGCTGCTGTTGAGTTAGTCACTTGAAATAGAGATGGAGGAGTCCAGGAAGGGGAGGGAGGTGTCCATGGTGGTCCAGGTAAACTTGAGGTCAGGTCAGGGTGGGAGGTGTTCATGAACTTGATGAACTGTTCAGCCTCCTCATGGGAGCATTGGGTAGTGCTAATTCAGTCATCAACGTAGCAGAGGAAAAGGTGGGGAATGATGCCAGTGTAACTGTGGAAGATGGACTGTTCCACATACCGGACGAAGAGACAGGCATAGTGGACCCATGCAGTGCCCATGGCTACCCCTTTGGTTTGGAGGAAGTGGGAGGATTGGAAGGAGAGGTTGTTGAGGGTGAGGACCAGTTCAGCCAATTAAATGTGTGTGTTAGTGGAGGGGTAGTGGTTAGTTTGACTGGAGAGGAAGGAATGGATGGCTTGGAGCCCTTGTCATGACGTCACGGCATCAGAAGGTGGAGAAGTCAATGTTTTGGGTAGACTTCGCCACCTCCTGATGCTGCCTAGCTTGCTGTGTTCTTCCAGCCGCCTCCTTGTCTGTTTTGGTTTTCTGCATCTACAGTTATTTTATCTCTAGCTAGGCTACCATAAGCATAGCGCACTCTCCAAAATCTAGATGGTTTGTCTAACAATTACCGCCCCTAATGCAACCGCTTATCCCCTTTCTTCCCTGCAATCACTTGGCTTTTGTGTAAACATCAGACAATCCCCAAGTCTCTCTGAACTTTTGAATTGCAGAAAGTTGCATGGTAAATCTTCTGCAACCCAAGAGTTGTCCAAGTATTTCTAACATTAGTTTTAAAATTGTTGAGAAACACACTATAAGGACCAGTTCTTGGTTTGTATCACTGTACACCTGGACTTTAAATGTAACACCATTCTGAACGTTGGAAGGTTCCAGGTATGGAGCACCGTTTTATGTGAATAATGCCTTAGAGTCTGTTTGTATAATTAATGAAGTGTAGAGGAGAGAACTTGTATGGTAAAGATTATTTATGGCAGACTTGTTCTCATGAATCTCACGTATTAAAATATTTTCTGTCAAAACGGGAAATTTCAACAAAGAACCTTTCAGCTGCTGCTTCATTACATTTAGGCAAATATTCTTAGCTAAAGTAAAATTCAAGAGATAAGTTAAAACTTGTTCCAGTTTCTATCATTCCCTGACCAAGTAAATTAAACCTTTAATCAGTTCAAAGTTTCTTGCTAATTGTTTTTGAAATTTGAATGCAAGTTTTTGTATTTTCATCATAATTGAGTTTGAACTTATTCATTTCTGTTCCTTTTCCCTTCATTTCAAGTTTGAGTCGCTTCAAGTACTTTGCATCAGTGTTTACTGTAGAGAAGGATATGAAAGATTTACAGCATGGGGAAATAAATATTGACATCTTAAAAAATGTCCATGTTACAGAGGTGATGTGCTGGACGTCTTAAATCGAATTAAAGGTGGATAAAACCCCAGGACCTGTCAGGTGTACCCTAGAACTCTGTGGGAAGAGAATACTGAGCTCTTGGCTGAGATATCTGATCATTGATAGCCCCAGGTGAGATGCTGGAAGACTGGAGGTTGGCTAATGTTGGGCCACTATTTAAAAAAGGTAGTAAAGTAAAGGCAGGAAACTATAGAACAGTGAGCCTTACATCAACTGTGGGCAAGTTGTTGGAGGGAATGTTGAGGGACAAGATTTACATGCATTTGGAAAGGGATAGTCAACGTGGCTGTGTACATGTCATGTCTCACAACCTTGATTGAGTTTTGTAAAGAAGTAACGAATATGGGGCTAGAGTGGTACCTGTGATCTATATGAACTTTGGTAAAGCATTTGACAAGGTTCCTCATGGGAGACTGGTTAGCAAGGTTAGATCTCATGAAATACAGGGAGAACGAGCCATTTGGATACAGAACTGGCGTGAAGTTAGACTGCATCCGCTACATTTTGTCATTTACATGAATGATTTGGTTGTGAATATCGGAGGCATGGTTAATAAGTTTGCAGATGATATTAAAATTGGAAGTGCAGTGGACAGCAAAGAAGGTTTCCTCAGAGTACAATGGATCTTGATCAGATGGGCCAATGGGTTGAGAAGTGGCAGATGGAGTTTAATTTAGATGAATGTGTGGTGCTGCATTTTGGAAAATCAAATCAGGCAGAACTGGTACACTTAATGGTAAGGTCCTGGGAGTGTTGCTGAACAAAGAGACCTTGGAATGCTGGTTCATATCTCCTTGAAAGTGGAGTCGCAGGTAGATAGGATAGTGAAGAAGGCGTTTGAGGTGACGTTATAGAGTTCATAAAATCATGAGGGGCATGGGTAGGGTAAATAGGTAAGGTCTTTTCCCTGGAATGGGGAGTCCAGAATTAGAGGGCACAGGTTTAGGGTGAGAGGGAAAAGATATAAAAGAGACCTGAGGGGCAACTTTTTCACAAGAAAATGAGCTGCTAGAGGAAGTGGTGGAGGCTGGTTCAATTGCAACATTTAAAAGGCACCTGGATGGGTATATGAATAGGAAAATCTATAGGGATATGGACCAAGTACTGGCCAATGGAACTAGACTTATATAGGATATCTGGTCAGCATGGATGAGGTGGACCAAAGGGTCTGTTTCTCTGCTATATATCTCTTATGAATCTATGACTCTATAACTGCAACCAAATCCCAGCCACTGGTGCTTATGCTTTTTTAGACCCCGCTTTTAATACTGCTGCTAGTTCAGTTGACCTATGTTAATGGTGAATTATTTCCTGTTCAGTAATGTCTTTGCAATTAACAGAGTCATCCTACTTTTCAACACGTGAAATAAAATCTGTGAAATTGTTAGCATTAGCCTTAACCTTAACAACCTCCAGCAGCCATATCAGTAAATGATTCAAAATCCTGAGTAGAGCTCCCATTTTTTAGTGATCTGAAAGGATAACAGTAACTTTTCATTAAAGAAGAAAAAAATCCAAAACCCTAGATATTTACTGAAAGAATGCAGCCACAAGATTCCATGATTTAAGTATTTTTAATTTACAAGAAACAAAACCAATGCTAACCGTTAGCTTACTACCATGCACTTTCATAGAGTCAGAGTTATATAGTGCAGAAACAGATTCTTCGGTCCAACCAATCCATGCCATACATAATTTCAAACTGAACTAGTCTCACCTGCCTGATCCTGGCCCATATCCCTCCAAACCTTCAGATTTATGTATCCTCCTAACCAATATCAGTTAAAGGTGAACTAACCAACACGTCAACAATTATAAATTAGATTTTAAATTACAAAACTAGAGCAGATTTTATAAATCATCAGCAATCCACTTAATCAGTCACCATGTCTTTAAAATTCTCTTCGTTATGATGATTTGGAGGTGCTGGTTGGACTGGGGTGTACAAAGTTAAAAATCATACAACAACCACCTGATGAAGGAGCGTCGCTCCGAAAGCTAGTGCTTTCAAATAAACCTGTTGGACTATAACCTGGTGTGGTGTGACTTTTAACCACCTCCATGATGTATTTCAGGACTCCTAGGACTGGACTTGCTCTTCAGTCAAAAGTAGCTCACAATCAACTGAGTTTCAGACCACATGTCTGCAGAACCACATCAAGTTTGTCAAAATGATGTGGCTCCACCAATGTTGTTATCTTCAAAAAGTAGGTGACTGCAGCTACTAAGTCTTTCTTTATTCTCAGTGTGCGGATCGAGACTTTGCTTTCTGCTTACTATTCTGCATCACTGGACTGATCATTGACTAAGCTCTGATTAATCATTTTGTGTAGTTTCAACTAGAAATGTTAGTTTTCAATCTGTTTCAGTTTTAGCTTCATTGGGGAGGGTTAGTTTCTCTTGTTTTCCTCTTCAATTAAAAAACAACAGAAATTGCTGGAAAACTTCAGCAGATCTGACAGCATCTGTGGAGTGAAATCAGAGTTAACGTTTCGGGTTGAATGATCCTTCCTCAGAATCCTGTGGCGTTTGAGGAAAGGTCACTGGACTCAAACGTTAACTCCGATTTCTGTCCACAAATGCTGCCAGATCAGGTGAGCTTTTCTAGCAATTTCTGTTTTTGTTTCTGATTTGCAGCATCTGCAATTCTTTTGGATTTTATTTCCTATCAAAGATGAGCTTTGGCCATAGATTCCATCACAATGCATAGGAGGAGGCAGAGTATTGTAAATTCTGATTGGCTGGCTGGACTAAATGGTCTCTTTCTATGCTGTATATTCAATACATGTAATGTCTTGTCACAGTATTTCAGTAACATTTTCTATATAGTTTTGATGAACAAATAACTGTCACATTTAGACTTTAAGAGGACTTTGGGAAGGCAAGCGACGTGAACTGCAGCAGTACAAGAAAGAGGCAGTTTCCCCCTCCCCCAGCTGAGAAATCTCAGGTGATCAGGGATGGACAATCAATACCTTAGTGCTGCCCACATCTTACAAGAAAACATGTATCTGGTATGTACAAAGGGAATTGAAATTCTGGCATAACCTTGGGAAACTTTGCAAAAATGTAAAACATTTATTTAGGTAAGTGCTGAATTAACTATACTGTTCTTTATCGATTTGTGTTGTTTTGCACTAGCTATAATGAAAAAGTGAATATATAGCAGCGTTAGTGTGTTTGGCAATTTAACTATTGCCAATGGGATCAACTCTGCCAGTACAGAGGAAAAAACATCTTTCCTGTTTTCTGAAAGTTAAAGGTGGAAGGAAAAGAGTAAAAATAAAAATGAAACAAACCTTAATTCTTTTTGATTTGCAGTTGACTTTGTCTGCACTTTTCTTGGCGTCACGTTTTGACTGATAATTGAATGATTTCCAAATCCTACATCTACGTTTTTATCACCAATATTATATGAAAATCACTCGCATTTTAGCTCTGTATTTTGTTGGAATATCTGGAACGGCAGCTGTGCATGATTAGATGTGGAATGTAAGAGTCTAATTTGGGTAAAGTATGTAATCTGATCAAAATAAAATCACACCAGATTTCTCCCTCCTGAGCTCTGTGTCTTGGCTTTAAAACAAAAATGAAGCTAGCGTCAACTTTGCAAGAAATTATATAATTCCATCCTTTCAGAATGTTCTTGCATGAATCTAGAATGTATCATGTAGCAATAAAAAATGGAAATAATAAAACTGGCAGACATCTTGTCCCACCATAAAAATTACAATGTGGCGTTGTAGCAGAATGCTTTCAAAAACCACGGGGAAGCATTTGTTCTATATTGGCATGCTTTTAAAGTTTTTGGTTAGATCTAATTTTTGATAATGTTTTGAAATATTACCAAGATATATCAAGAAATCTGCCAAATGGACAGAATTTACAGCAGAGACCTTCTGTTCCAAATAAGTAGCACATGATTATTGTTAGTGTCCCTAAGACTTGAGTCAGTTTAGAACAATTTGGATAGCTGAGAACCTAGCTTGCCAAGATGTCTGCTAACATCATTTTTTTTAACATTGCATCTCAGATTTTAACTTACTTCAATGCAATCTGTTTACATAGAAATATTCTTACAAACGTATTGGTGACCACAATACAACTGTTCACAATTTAAGCTGGCTTTCAAGCCTCTGTTCTGAACCCTCTTTGTTGCTAAAACTTGTCTCATTGTCAGCAATTGGAAAATTCTGGAAGTCTTCACAACTTGAGTGTTTGTTCACAAGATTATACAAAGATGTGCAGGTCAGGTGAATTGGCCATGATAAAGTGCCCATAGTGTTAGGTGAATTAGTCAGAAGGAAATGGGTCTGGGTGGGTTACTCTCCGGAGGGTCGGTGTGGACTGGTTGGGCCAAAGGGCCTGTTTCCACACTGTAGGGAATTTAATCTAATCATTATAGGATTATTACAGAATGAGGGAGGTTATTCATCTGGCCAAAAATGTCTAAAGTTCTTTCATTACTCCGATTGTTTTATAAATAATCCAAGGGTTTCACCTTTACTATATTTGCGAACGTCCATTCCCTGGTTATGACTATTCACTGTGTAAAAAAATCACTGAAATCTTAAATTCTCTTTCTACTGCTTGTTCCAATACTTTAATTTAACGTAATGTTCTCTGTTTGGCTCTTTCAATTTCTTAGCTAACTTGCTAGTTACACTTGGAAGCATAATTTTCTTTGACTGAAAAACATTTTCCTGGTATTCCCCTCATGACAATAGAGATCAACTTTTTAGCTATTCCAGTGTTTTAATGTCACTTTATCTCTTTTGCCCAGAACTAGGTTAAAGGGAGATCTAGCTGTATTACTGTATAGTTGTTTCTCCGAAATGATCTCTGTTCATATCTTTGGACACTAATGCTGTTTTGTGCCTGTACAATAAATCTTTGCCTTATTGTTTTAAATCTCTCCTACTTGGCTATTGTTTCCAACACACTGATATAGTTACTTGTAAATGACTTTCACATTTGTTCCTGTTGGTTTTAAATGATTTAGCCTCCAGTGAGAAAATATGTCTGCAGAGTTATCACTTCTGTGTATTTTCAAACAGCAGAATTTATTTGCAATATAAATAGTTTGGACCAGATTGCTGATCGGTTCCCCTGGAGAACTTCCACAATGTGAAGATGGGATCCCACCTCCCTGAGGATGGTCCAGGATTCACTTATCAATGTTATCATGAATCAATGAGTTTGTGACAGGTAGGCTAGTGAGGCTCTGTACATTCTGTATTCTTGTTATCGTAAATGCTTCCTAGAAGTGATGTTCAACATGACGTAGTACTGATTCGTCAGAAATGGTGAAAGGTGGTGAATGGGAGGAGGTTGCTTTGCCCTGGCTTGACCTGATAGAAACTTCATGAGGTTCAAAGTCCATGTTGATAATTCTACAGCCACTCATCTCCCCTTATAAACTACCCAACTGTATGTTACTGTTGTTCTGACAAAAACATTGCATTTACATCATGCCTTTAATGTAAAAAAAACCATACCGAAGATGCTTCTTGGTACAATCAAACAAAAATGATACCTGTCATTGCTAGCTTTCAGAGCTGATGACAGAATACTTCACGAGGTTGGATTTTAGGGAGTGAAAGAGTGAGAGAATTAGAGAGGCGTAGAGATTTAGGGAGTGAGTTTGAGAGCTTAGAATCTTGCTGGCTTAAGGCAGAGCTGAAAACAATGAAAGTAATATAGATATGGTTTTAGAGAAATTCAACATGACACAACATGTGCAACAATATTATATTAGTTTAGCAATGATTTTGTTAAATATCTGGTCCAGAATATAGAAGGATGGAACAAATCTGTACTGATTTCCTTTAATTGATTCATTTTGTTCTATAAGATTTATGCTATTTCTCAGAATTTATTTCAATTTTTTTTTCACCATAATGGTTTGGGGGTGACTGCTCTGTAATTACTCAGTCTATCCTTTTTCCTATTATTAAGCAACAATACAATAATTAGCATGCCCACCTATATACCACACCTGTAGATAGAAACCCATTTCACTTCTCCTTGAGTGGATCAAATCAAGGTTATTCCCTTATTCCTAATAGACTCATTTTCAAGCTATATGTCAACTTGCCTGTATTTTAAACATTCTTAATTAATATTGCCCTACCAAAAGGAAGTAGGAGTTTGATGCATAGGACTTTGAGACACTTCACAGTTTTAGTACACAAGTTTATTATAAGCACACATACCAGTGGTTACATAAAAGCATAAATTGCAAAACTAGATGCATCTTGAAAGAAGTTATTTCTGTGAGAGAATTCGTATTTCAAACTTGTTACAGATGCGACACTTAAAAAGTAAAGACACCTTCCAAATGTTAATCTCTGGTTACTGTAATCCTGAGTGTGTTCAAGACATGTTAGATTCAGAACAAATCTTAACATTCTCATTTAATTTTTCGTGATTATGTAATTAATGCTTACAAAGATGTTTTTCTGATCAATAATAGACCAGCCATAATTATTGTCTCATTTGGTGAAAGGGTCTCTGATAATGAGGTTGGCCATTAATTTCTAAACGACGTTATTTTTAATTTATTCTTAAACGTAATTTTGCTTAGTCAAAGTCAGGTCCCAGTGAGATCATAGGACGTGGAGCTTAATATTCTTCTATCTGGTTGTGGCTTTAATGATTATATCTCGGACTGCATCTTTACTTGCTAGTGTAATAGCCGAATTCAGTATCCTTTTCCAGATGTTCGTTTGTTTTTGATGGCAAATCAACATCGTCAAATCATGTCCCTGTTTTAAAAAAAGTAACACCACTAAGCTTTACTGGAAAAGTAATTTCTCACTAACGTTCCTGTATTAATCCCTACTGTGTATTTTAACCCTTGTTTCTTCAGAAGACTTTCTCAATTTGAAGTTTTTACTTTTCACCCTTACTACTTTACGTTCAATTGAATTATGATAACTACCATTAGAATGGTCCACAATGGCCATTACTCTTTTTGGACTTGTTAAATAATGGCAAAGGAAAATTTTTAGATGTATTTTAAAATCTCTACAATCTACCATTTACACCACAATCAGTCCAGCTTATATTAGAGTAGGTTATTCCACTATTATTGTTCTTGTTTTTCAGGCATTTTCTACAATTTTCCAAAATTTGTTCTTTAATTCTCTGACTGAAAGTCTATACTTGCGAATGACCTTTCATCTTTCAATCAGCTCCAGTCCAATTGCTGTTCACTCAAAGCCCAGTAATTTTTTATTCAAATATTTGTCTGGTTCCTTTTTGAAAGTTATCTTTTAATTCTGCTTTCATGAATCTTAAGTTTTGTCATTTAGTTTTTTTTGGAATGTATAATTAATGGTTACAAAGATGTTTTTCTGATCATTAATAGACTAGCCATAATTGTCTTATTTGGTGAAAGGGCCTCTGATAATGCCTCACTAAAGGCAATCATGAAAACAAACAACTGTGATGTTGGAGATCTGGAATAAAAACAGAAATTGCTTGAGGAACTTAGCATGTTTGGCAGTTCTGTGAAGAGAAAAACAAACTATCAGTTTGAAGGTGAATTGACCCTGGGTCCCTGGCACTGTCAGGCAGCAGTGCTAACCACTGAGCCACCATGCCGACCTAATTAGACCAGACAACATGGCAGAAGTACAATTATGGGGAAAAAAGAATAAGCAATGCAACATTTATGTTCAAAATAATAATGGAGAGAGAGTAGTAGTGTCTAAAAAGCAGTAAATTTGTCTTATAGTTGAAGAGATTGAGGCACATGCTGAATAATGTGTTGCTGGAAAAGCGCAGCAGGTCAGGCAGCATCCAAGGAGCAGGAGAATTGACGTTTCGGGCATATGCCCGAAATGTCGAATCTCCTGCTCCTTGGATGCTGCCTGACCCGCTGCACTTTTCCAGCAACACATTTTTCAGCTCTGATCTCCAGCATCTGCAGTCCTCACTTTTTCCCTCCGAGATTGAGGCACATGCAGATGTTGAAATGTTAAAGAACTGGGTCATAAAAAGACAAGATTTATTTTGTGTTGTAGTTCTGCAATCCATTTGGGCCCGAAGGTCTGGGTACACAACTTCAGCAGAGACCATTAATTTTAAAAAAATTCAATTCTTTGCTAAAGGAATGAAGCCACAACATTATACATTTTTGAAACAGAAATTCTTAAAATATAGAAAGGTCAAAGAAAACACTAAATATTATCCTATACTCTGACATCTAGAATTGACATGACTTAAAAATAATTAATGGGCAATTTGCATATACTGTAATCTATAAATTGCATACTAAAAATGTACAACTAAGACAGATTTTAGTGATCACACAGTTGTAAGGTCATTCAAAACCTGTTGTCTGCATTTAAGGATTTCAGTTTCTTTCAGAACTTAGTCTGTTCCAGGAGCAACCCAAGATCCATATGTATGGTTTTCACCACAGATGGAATACATCTGTAGAGTGCGTGCAGTTCACCAATGTTATCTTGAAGTGACAGAGACAGCTGTATCAATTTGCTCTCAGCATCTTGATCTGATCACTGCCTTGTGTCTGAGAACTTTCCTTTACTGTTACAGTGACTCAACTTGTACATTGATCTGTATCCTTATACATCTTTTAAACCGGGTCAGTTTGCTGTGTTTCCTGGGGGGTGCACCAAACACAAGAAGCTGTTGATAACAAGCAATTGAAGGAAAAACTGATCTGAGGAGAAACAATGCAAAATATTGGAACACTGGAGCATTGAACAAAAGGAAAACATGTCAATGTGCATTTGAAATATCCAAATTATTATCAGACTCTGTTCAGTATTGTGAGCATTGCTTTACATAGGGAAAAAGGGATTGCTTATTGCAAGTGACTACATTTCCATTTGGGACTATAAACTGAAATGAAAGTTGGACTGCTACATAGCTACAATACCAGGAGACATTTGTAACTTTGGGGAAAAAAGTGGTGCATATTTTTAATTGTGCAAGACAATGCTACATTTTGACATATTGTCTAGCTATCACCTTTGTTAACAGCTAACCCGAGAATGCAACTTTTAAAAAAGGTTTTGTGATATACACATGAAAGTAGTGAAACTATCACTGTATTCTAACAGATGAAAGGCTTAACAGACAATCGATTTTTCAACGTATAATTTCAGTTACATTACACTGCAAACTTTTGCTATAAATTCTGTGTTATGATCGAGCCCTCCACTATCACCTGATGAAGGGGCGTCGCTCCGAAAGCTAGTGCTTCCAATTCAACCTGTTGGACTATAACCTGGTGTTGTGTGATTTTTAACTTTGTACACCCCAGTCCAACACCAGCCTCTCCAAATCATGTCTTAAACATGACAGTACTATGTATTTGGGGTTTTTAAAGGGGTATAGTTTAAGTTGCATAGTAGTATATTTAGAATCTTAACAATTTTTGAGAAGATTTGCAGCTCAGATTGATGATAAATAACTTCCATACTTATATTCAGAATCTTTTTTCTATCCTCTGCCTTCCATTAAAAATATGTTACAATATACTTTGTTAATGTCAAAATCCAGCGTGAATTGATTTTTTGTTCTTAATAGCAGTCAGGAAAATCGGTCATGTTTGTGATCTAATTGATATTTTATACATTTTGTGATGGCTTATCAAACAATAGGGGCATGTTTATTGGTGCACATTTCGCAGGTTTGACATGATGAATCAGAACAGTTGTTTGCATGCAGCATTAAAAACCAAGACTGATGAAATGTTATAAAAGAACAATAAAAAAACCTGAGCTCAAACTTATTCTCTAGAGTGAAAAGCATGAAATGTATGGTATAGGAGAACAGATGCAGACTTTAAACACAGCAGAAATCTGGACAATTGATCAGTTCTCAAAGGACCATTTAAGCCCCAAGCAAAATAAAATAATGTGTTTTGTGAATTGCAGGAGAGATGAAAACTGTTGGAAAGGATAATAAAAATCCAGAATGAGGAATCGTATGGACATTGCTTAGAAGAAAAATAGATAACGCTTGGCTGAAATGGAGATTGGAAAATAACCAAAGATTGGGTTGCACTGATAATTGATAAGAAAGGATGTTAGTTATATTGTGGAATTAGCTGAAACATGCAGAGTTAAAGAAAAGGAATAGAAAACAAACACCAGAGCTGAATGTTAAGGCTATCCCACTTATATAAATTTCTGGTTCAGTTAAGTTTTTAAAGTTTTCGTAATATGTTCGTAAAGAAAAAGTTTATACATTAAGCTATGTTAGAAGTTTAAGAACTTTAGTTTCAAAGCCACGGTAAAGAAACTGTCATTATTGTGAAGCTCAGTCTCTTCCAAGACAAGGTTACAATCCTTTTGTTTTCTGTCCCTGGGTGCTGTGGTGTTCATAACATTTAAGCACTCAATGTTTCAACACTATTACATTTGATCATGGCTAGTAAGGGCAGGACACCCCCTTGGAATTTGAGCAAAACCAAGATGTTGGCTGTTATCAAGCAGTATAACAGTTGGACAGCCATGATCCCTGGCACCTGAAGAAACCGAAGACAAATCAAATCCAATCCAATACAAACCAACACAATGTATTTGTAAGTAAAATTACTACACATGTTGAGGTTGCTGTGCATCATGTCATAAAGCCAATTCAAACAAACTGTATCAATGAAAATGAAATGAAAACAATCAAATAAAATATGGAAAATTATGACCAACAAATTATTACTCTAAATCCAAACAGTCAAATAAATTCAAATTTCCAAGCTCAAATTCAATCCAATGTTATCAAATCAACTAAATCAAATTAACTCAAAGCAAAACCAAACTTGATTAAAAGTCAAATGAGCTAAAACATGCCAATCTAATTCACCACAATCTTTTTCAGTCAAATTTGATCAAATCAAATTGATTTAAATTAATATAATCCTATCCAAATCGATTAAGTCAAATTAGTTATGTAAGTTGAGATCAAATAAAATAAAAGCAAATCAAACTAACCAAGTCAAGTTTAATCAAACCAATGAAATTAAATCAAAAAATGTAAACAAACTAAAGCAAGCAATTAAAACCATATTGATTCAACTTATATGACCTATCACTATAGTAAAAATTGAATCCATTCAAATCAAAGCAAGAAATATCAGCTCACTTCATATTAAATTAAATCAAAATCTAACACTAACCATAAACCTAATCAAATCAGTGATGAAGATCAATGCAATGAAGTCCAATCTAATTCAATCAAAACAATTAAAATCAAATTATTGTATCAAATACAACATGTTCAAGCAAATTACATTCAAGTCAATCAAATTAAATGGAATCAAATCCAAAGCAATCCAATCAAAACAAACAATTAAGTAAAAATGTAAGAGGTAGATGTCATTAATCCCTGTTGTTTCACAGGTTGTGCTAAAGTCTGCAGAGATAGAAATAGTTAATAATATGCATACTTACACTGGTTAGTAATCTCAATTAAAACTCGATTATGTCGGATCAATCTTTGACCTTGTAGGTAGTGATGCTGTATTTATGGAATGGCAGATCTCTCCATTATATTTTATTAAAAGTCCATGAGTAGAAGCAGAATCAAACCATTCAACAAGGTTATGGTTTATCGGATTATCCTCACCTTTACTTTCCTGCCTTTTGCCCATAACCCTTGATACTTTTCTAATTCAAAGTTTGTCCATCTTGATCTCAAATAGACTCAATGACCCAGCTTTGACAGTCATCTGCTGTAAAGAATTTTACAGATTCAATACCCCTGGGAGAATAAGTTCCTCCTCCTATCTGCCTTAAATGTACAACCCTTTATTCTGAGATTAGGTTGTCTGGTCCTGGACTCTTCTACAGGGGAAACGACCTTTCTGCATCTACCCTGTTAATTCCCCTAGGAATCTTATATGTTCAAATAAGGTGTTCTCTCATTTCTAAGCTCCAATGAGTACAAGTCCAACATTTTCAGCCTCTCCAAGAAAATCTCTCCATACCCGAGATTGACCTAGTGAACTTTCATCTTTGACATCAGCATATTTTTCCTTAAATGTGGAGGCCAAAGCTCTTCACTGTATTAGTGCAGTGGTATGACTTGTGTCTTGTATAGATTTCGCAAGATTTGCCAATTTTTATACTCATTCCCTTCACAATAAAGGGAAACAGTCTGTTGTCCTTCCCTATTACTCACTGAACTTGTGTGCTAGCATTTTGTGGTTCATGCAGAGGGACCCTGAAATTGCTGTGTGCTGCAGCTTTCTGCAATTTCTCCCCCATTTAAATAATGCTCAGCTCATTATTCTTCCTGTAAAAAATGAGGTCTGCAGATGCTGGAGATCACAGCTGAAAATGTGTTGCTGGTCAAAGCACAGCAGGCCAGGCAGCATCTCAGGAATAGAGAATTCGACGTTTCGAGCATAAGCCCTTCATCAGGAATGAGAGAGAGTAGCCAAGCAGGCTAAGATAAAAGGTAGGGAGGAGGGACTTGGGGGAGGGGCGATGGAGGTGGGATAGGTGGAAAGAGGTCAAGGTGAGGGTGATAGGCCGGAGTGGGGTGGGGGCGGAGAGGTCAGGAAGAAGATTGCAGGTTAGGAGGGTGGTGCTGAGTTGAGGGAACCGACTGAGACAAGGTGGGGGGGAGGGGAAATGAGGAAACTGGAGAAATCTGAATTCATACCTTGTGGTTGGAGGGTTCCCAGGCGGAAGATGAGGTGCTCCTCCTCCAGCCGTCGTGTTGGTATGTTCTGCCGGTGGAGGAGTCCAAGGACCTGCATGTCCTCGGTGGAGTGGGAGGGAGAGTTAAAGTGTTGAGCCACGGGGTGGTTGGGTTGGTTGGTCCGGGCGTCCCTGAGGTGTTCTCTGAAGCGTTCCGCAAGTAAGCGGCCTGTCTCACCAATATAGAGGAGGCCACATCGGGTGCAGCGGATGCAATAGATGATGTGTGTGGAGGTACAGGTGAACTTGTGGTGGATATGGAAGGATCCCTTGGGGCCTTGGAGGGAAGGGAGTGTGGAGGTGTGGGCGCAAGTTTTACATTTCCTGCAGTTGCAGGGGAAGGTGCCGGGGGTGGAGGTTGGGTTGGTGGGGGGTGTGGATCTGATGAGGGAGTCACGAAGGGAGTGTTCCTTGCGGAACGCTGATAGGGGAGGGAAATATATCCTTGGTGGTGGGGTCTGTTTGGAGGTGGTGGAAATGACGGCGGATGATACGTTGTATGCAGAGGTTGGTGGGGTGGTAGGTGAGAACCAGTGGGGTTCTGTCTTGGTGGCGGTTGGAGGAGCGGGGCTCAAGGGCGGAGGAGCAGGAAGTGGAGGAGATGCGGTGGAGGGCATCGTCGATCACGTCTGGGGGGAATCTGCGGTCCTTGAAGAAGGAGGCCATCTGGGCTGTGCGGTGTTGGAACTGGTCCTCCTGGGAGCAGATGCGGCGGAGACGAAGGAATTGGGAATATGGGATGGAGTTTTTGCAGGGGGCAGGGGGGGAGGAGGTGTAGTCCAGGTAGCTGTGGGAGTCAGTCGGTTTATAATAGATGTCTGTGTTGAGTCGGTCGCCCGAGATAGAGGTGGAAAGGTCTAGGAAGGGGAGGGAGGAGTCTGAGACAGTCCAGGTGAATTTGAGGTCGGGATGGAAGGTGTTAGTAAAGTTGATGAACTGTTCAACCTCCTCGTGGGAGCACGAGGCAGCGCCGATACAGTCATCGATGTAGCGGAGGAAAAGGTGGGGGGTGGTGCCAGTGTAGTTGCGGAAGATGGACTGTTCCACATATCCTACGAAGAGGCAGGCACAGCTGGGGCCCATGCGGGTGCCCATGGCAACTCCTTTAGTTTGGAGGAAGTGGGAGGATTGAAAAGAGAAGTTATTCAGGGTGAGGACCAGTTCAGTCAGTTGAAGGAGGGTGTCAGTGGAAGGGTACTGGTTGGTGCGGCGGGAAAGGAAGAAGCGGAGGGCTTTATTCTTCCTGTTTAGATTGCATATTCTGGTATTTTATATTTCATCTGCCACACCTTTACCCATTTACAAACCCCTCCATAGACTGTTTGTGTCATCCTATCACTTGCCTGCTCACTATTTTTGTATCATTCACAAACTTTGCAATACACAAACTTCTGTCCTCTAAGGAATTAATATGATCACTTTATTCATCCTCCCTGGAGTTCAGACTTTCATACACACAGCTTGCAAGAACTTTGTAATGGTTAAACAAGTGCACAGACTGAGACTCCTTGACAGTTATCCCTTGGAGTCCTTTACCTCACCTACAGAGACACACTCCTCTCCTTGACTCAGATCGATTTTCTTAATCTAATGGGTCTGACCATCTCCTGGAGAAAAGCACTCAGCTAACTTTACCCTTTGCTGATGTGACACTATGTGTATAGCTTAGGCCTCAGCTCCTCAACTCTGACCTGAATCTGCTCCAGCTGCAGAGTGTGCAACAGATTTATTTACTGAACACCACCACCACCCCCCCCCCCCCCACCCCATCACCACCCCCCCCCACTTCTGTTCAGCAGCACCAATGTGCTGTAGCTCCAACACATCAGCTCACCTACAATCTCTGTTGAATTTTATAGAAATCATTAAGTAAACACGTTGGCACCCTGCTCTTTATATTTTAATGCATCAGATCAAACGTCTGCCCTACAAGCAATTTGTAAGAAAATATTTTAAATATTAGCTGTCTGAACACAAACAGCTGACCTTGCTTTTACTTAAAGTTCTAGAAATACTTACCAATCAGCTGTTTTGATTAAGTAACCCAAAACCCCTCTCCTCCTTTTAGTTTTGCTCAGATGTTCAAGTCCAGCATTCTATTATTGTATAGCACACTATGTTGTTTGACTTTATATGCATCCATCACAAAAGACCTATCTGTCATTGTAAATCAGGATCCAGTTTAAGCTGGTTCTTAATTAGACTGCTCCACCAATGAACTTCTTGAAAATAAGCTTGCTCAAATTTTACAACTACAGAATTTAATCTCCAGAGATGACTTTAATCCCAACTACAAACTAATTAGTCTAAATTAGGTTTGCACACATGAAAAATTTAGACACTTAATTCCAAACAAATGCAGACAGTCAGTCCAAAGCAGGTTTGAATTTACTATCTAAATTTATGTACACCCAAAACAAAAGCCTATTTTCCTCAGTTAACTACTTAAAAATGAATACTTTTAAAAGGTTGCATATGATATTTTGGGTTCTAGTTTAATCCTATGTGTACTCCCCAATCATTATCTTAATTCTATGAAATGATTATAAAGTGAAGAGTATTCTGTGGTATTTACTTTGTTATCTGTGATTTGTTGTTGTTGTCATTATTTGTTATCTGTGAGAACTCGTCTATTGAACAGAATAGTCATCATCCTGACTGGATGCTGGTGATCCCATTGACGACGCCAGAATGAAATTGCCATTACGAAAGGTGAAATCCCCTTATAGAAATGGCTAGGTCATTACTGGCATCTCTCTCTTCGAGTTCAGCGGTAAGTGCTGTTACTTCATTACTGACTATTTTTATTCATGTGATGTGAGCATCGCTTGCTTTTATTAATTGTTATCCATCTCTAACTGAATGCTTGAAAGATCATTTCAAAGGCCATTTAAGAGTCTATCACATTGCTGTAAATCTGGAGTCACTTAGCCATCAGACCAGATATGGATGCTGTCTTTCCTTCCCCAAACCGCAAAAGTGAACCAGATACATTTTTTTCGAGAATGGCTTTATAGTCACAACTCAACTAGCTTTTATTTCCAAATCTGTTAATTCAGATCAAAATCCATTATCTACCAAATCCCCAGAACATTAGCCTCGACCTCTGAATTATTAGTCCAGTGATGCTACCTTTACACAATGTACTCTACCACCATCTGTGCCATTATTACCTGTTAGCCATGTAATATATTGCACCAGTAAATTTTCTGCAGTCTATTGATGAGAGCGTCCTGGTTGTGTTGCATCCACAACATGGCACAAAGGAAATTTAATACTGAAACAATTCAGGAAGAAGATAGCTCACTACCACTTTCTCAGAATAACCAGTAATACTAGAAATATCATCCACATCCCAAGAACAAAAGAAAAATCAAAGAAAATCTGGTCTTACTGAGAGAAATATGACAACACTTTAAAATGTCCTTTTAAGACCTTTGTAAGTAATTTATTAACTTCATGCCAGTCCATGTTATAATGTATACATCCTCACTTTGCTGTTCTGTACCAAGTCTCAAAGGAATAAACAGCATGATTTTTATGTTTGACAGCTTAGACTATTGGCAATGGCCTCAACCAACGCTGCTGATTCAGCAAAAATCAAAATTCTTTATGGCTTTCTGGAAATTAATTTTAAAATTATAGTATTTTGGGAAATGGAATATAAAACAAAACAGCCTTAAATCTTTTAGATTTGAAATGGGCTTTGTGTGTCTGCACTTTCCTTGGCATCACTTTTGACTGATATTTGAATGATTTCCAAATTCCACATATACATTTTCATCAGAGGTATTTTAAGAGGCTTGCTCACATTTTAATTTTATTTTATTGGAAGTTTAGAAACTGCAAATGTGCATGAGTTGATGTGGAATTCAAGAGTCTATTTTGATAAAAACACAATTTGAACAAAATAATATCACACTGAATTGTTCTTTCCTGAATTCTGTCTTGGCTTTGAAAGGGGAGGTTTCCTCACTTGTTTGCAAAAAAACTGCTCTAGCCTTACAGTATATTTTTTTGTGCAAATCTGAAAGATACCTTGTAACAAAGGCAATTTAAAAAACAAAACTCGCGGCCATCTTTTCTTGTTCCACCACGAATATTCCAATGTGGAATTTGAGCAAAATGCTTTCAGCAACTGCAGGGAATCAGTTGTTCGATATTGGCATAAATTTAGTTCTAATCTTTGATATTTTAAAAGTGTCACCAAGGTATGTGAGGGAAAAAAACCCTGCAAACTCTCTGGCCAATTGAGGCCTTGGTGTTCCAAAGCAAGCAGCACTTCATAAATATTAGAGTTCCTGAGCCTTCTGTAAGTGTAGAACAATTTAGTTAGCTGCAAACCCATCTTTCAACAGATAAATAATGTGTTAATGTTCAAAAATGACAATCACTTCTGTAACACTAGGCAATAAAATATTTTCAACCCAATGCTTCTGGTCACACCAGGAAACCCAGCTTGATTCAGACATGTAAAATAGGTGAAAGTGAGGATTGCAGATGCTGGAGATTAGAGTCAAGATTAGACTGGTGCTGAAATGATTAATGTTTCAGGCAGGAGCCCTTCATCAGGAGTGAAGGGCTGCAGCTGGAAACGTAGTTTTTCATGCTCCTTGGATGCTGCCTGACCTGCTCAGGCACATAAAATGGCCAGTGGGAGCTGTTAGAAATTGGTTGATAGTAGAGAATGGGTATTGGCTACACATAATTCATCTCTAATTTACTTTTCTTTGACTTTGATGGCAAATGGTGTGTAATGGACAACTGACTTGAAAATTCTGTCTTTCCTTTTCAGATCCTGATTCTGGTTGCTAAAATTGGCACTGAGTGTGAGGCAGGTACCTTTATGCTGAAACAATACAGTAGGAGTAGGCCATTCTGCCCTTCGAGCCATCACCACCTGTCATTATGATGGCTGATTACCCTCACTCAGTATCCTGTTCCTGCCTTATCCCCAT
This sequence comes from Hemiscyllium ocellatum, assembly GCF_020745735.1. NCBI lineage: Eukaryota > Metazoa > Chordata > Chondrichthyes > Orectolobiformes > Hemiscylliidae > Hemiscyllium > Hemiscyllium ocellatum. Next base: position 166,429,506 of record NC_083401.1, on the reverse strand, counting down.
AACCCTTGATTCCACTATCCTTAAGAGCTCTATCCAACTCTTTCTTGAAAGTATCCACAGACTTGGCTGCCACAGCCTTCTGGGGCAGAGCATTCCACACACTACCACTCTCTGAGTGAAGAAGTTTCTCCTCAACTCTGTTCTAAGTGGCTACCCCTTATTTTTAAACTGTGTCCTCTGGTTCAGGACTCGTCCATCAGTGAAAACATGTTTCCTGCCTCCAGAGTGTCCAATCCTTTAATCTTATATGTCTCAATCAGATCCCCTCTCAGCCTTCTAAACTCAAGGGTATACAAGCCCAGTCACTCCAATCTTTCAACGTAAGATAGTCCCACCATTCCGGGAATTGACCTCGTGAACCTATGCTGCTCTCCCTCAATAGCCAGAATGTCTTTCCTCAAATTTGGAGACTAAAACTACGCACAATATTCCAGGTGTGGGCTTACCAGGGTCCTGTACAGCTGCAGAAGAACCTCTTTGCTTCTATACTCAATTCCTCTTGTTATGAAGGCCAGCATGCTATGAGCTTTCTTCATTGCCTGCTGTACCTGCATGCTTGCTTTCATTGACTGGTGTACAAGAACACCTAGATCTCGTTGTACTGCCCCTTTACCTAACTTGACTCCATTTAGGTAGTAATCTGCCTTCCTGTTCTTGCCACCAAAGTGGATAACCACACATTTATCCACATTAAACTGCATCTGCCTGCATCCGTCCACTAACCTAGCCTTTCCAGGTCACCCTGCATTCTCCTAACATCCTCCTCCCATTTCACCCTGTCACCCAGCTTTGTCCCATCAGCAAATTTGCTAATATCATTTTTAATACCTTCATCTATATCATTAATGTACATTGTAAAAAGCTGTGGTCCCAGCACTGATCCCTGCGGCACACCACTGGTCACCGCCTGCCATTCCGAAAGGAAGCCATTTATCACTACTCATTGTTTCCTGTCAGCCAACCAATTTTCAATCCATGTCAGTATTTTGCCCCTAATACCATGCACCCTAATTTTGCTCACTAACCTCCTATGTGGGACTTCATCAAAGGCTTTCTGAAACTCCAGGTACACTACATCCACTGGATCTCTTGTTCATCTTCAGAGTTATATCCTCAAAAGATTCCAGAAGATTAGTCAAGCATGATTTCCCCTTCATAAATCCATGCTGACTCTGACCTATCCTGTTACTGCTACCCAGATGTGTCGTAATTTCGTCCTTTATAATTGACTCCAGCATCTTTCCCACCACTGAGGTCAGACTAACTGGTCTGTAATTCTCTGTTTTCTCTCTCCCTCCTTTCTTAAAAAGTGGGACAACATTAGCCACCCTCCAATCCACAGGAACTGATTCTGAATCTATAGAACATTGGAAAATGATCACCAACGCATCCACGATTTCGAGAGCCACCTCCTTCAGTACCCTGGGATGTAGACCATCAGGCCCCAGGGACTTATCAGCCTTCAGACCTAACAGTCTCTCCAACACCACTTCCTGCCTAATATAAATTCCCTTCAGTTTAGGTCCTTCAGTCACTATTACATCTGGGAGATTGCTTGTATCTTCCCCAGTGAAGACAGATCTAAAGTACCAATTCAACTCTTCTGCCATTTCTTTGTTCCCCGTAATAAATTCACCCATTTCTGTCTTCAAGGGCCCAATTTTAGTCTAAACCATTTTTTTTCTTTTCACATAAAAAGCCTTTACTATCCTCCTTTATATTTTTGGCCAGTTTACCTTTGTACCTTATTTTTTCTTTGCATATTTCCTTTTTAGTTATCCTTTGTTCTTTAAAAGCTTCCCAGTCATCCGATTTCCCACTCGGGGCGGCATGGTGGCACAGGGGCAGCACGGTGGCACAGTGGTTAGCACTGCTGCCTCACAGCGCCTGAGACCCGGGTTCAATTCCTGACTCAGGCGACTGACTGTGTGGAGTTTGCACGTTCTCCCCGTGTCTGCGTGGGTTTCCTCCGGGTGCTCCGGTTTCCTCCCACAGTCCAAAGATGTGCGGGTCAGGTGAATTGGCCATGCTAAATTGCCTGTAGTGTTAGGTAAGGGGTAAATGTAGGGGTATGGGTGGGTTGTGCTTCAGCAGGTCGGTGCGGATTTGTTGGGCCAAAGGGCCTGTTTCCACACTGTAAGTAATCTAATCTAATCACTCATCTTTGCTACGTTATACTTTTTCCCTTTTGTCTTTATATGGTCCTTAACTTCCCTCATCAGCCATGGCCACCCCTGCCTCCCCTTAGGATCTTTCTTCCTTTTGGGAATGAACTGATCCTGCATCTTCTGCATTATACCCAGAAATACCTGCCATTGTTGTTCCACTGCCATCCCTGCTAGGGGATTGCACCATTGAACTTTGGCCAGCTCCTCCCTCATAGCTCCATAGTTCCCTTTATTCAACTGAAATATTGTCATTTCCAATTCTACCCTCTCCCTTTCAAATTGCAGATTAAAGCTTATTGTATTGTTGTCACTACCTCCTAATGGCTCCTTCACTTCAAGGTCTCTGATCAAATCCGGTTCGTTGCATATTACCAGATCCAGAATTGCCTTCTCCTTGATAGGCTCCAGCACAAGCTGTTCTAAGAATCCATCTCGGAGGCACTCCACAAACTCCCTTTCTTGGGGTCCAGTACCATCCTGATTCTCCCAGTCTACCTGCATGTTGAAATCCCCCATAACAACTGTAGTTATATCTTTGCGACAGGCCAATTTCAGCTCCTTATTCAACTTACACACTACATCCAGGCTACTGCTTGGGGGCCTGTAGATAACTCCCATTAGGGTCTTTCTACCCTTAGAATTTCTCAGCTCTATCCATACTGACTCTACATCCCCTGATTCTAGGTGCCCCCGCGCAAGGGACTGAATATCATTCCTTACCAATAGGGCCACCCCATCCCCTCTGCCCATCAGTCTGTCCTTACGATAGCTCGTATAGCCTTGAATATTCATTTACCAGGCCCTGTTCACTTGAAACCATGTCTCAGTTATCCCCACAACATTGTAACTACCAAATTCCAAATGAGCCTCAAGCTCACCTACCTTATTTATAATGCTTCATGCATTCATATATAATATTTTTAATTTGTTAATCCCCTCACCCTTCCTATCAATCCCTATTTCACTTGACCTTACGGCATAATCCTTTTTTGAGTTTTCTGCTCCATTGATTCCGTTGTCTTTCTTGACTGCTCTTGTTCCAATTTTCCCTTTAACTTCCTTCTGAAACTTCCAGTTTGTCCCCTCCCCCATGCTATTCAGTTTCAACGCAGCTGTGTTGCAGTGGCAAACCTACCTGCCAGAATGCTAGTCTCCCACCTATTAAGGTGTAACCTGTCCCTCTTGTATAATTTATCCTTATTGCTAAACATACCCCAGTGATCCAAGAATTTAAATCCTTTCTTCCTGCACCAGTTCCCCAGCCACACATTCAAGTCCATTATCTCCTTGTTCCTGTCCACTCCAGCCCCAGGAACTGGAAGCAAACCGGAGATAACCACCCTGGACGTCCTGCTCTTCAGCTTTCTTCCGAGTTCTCCGAAGCCCCGCTGTAGAATGTCCCTCCTCTTCTTCCCAACATCATTTGTGCTGACATGCACCACCACCTCTGGCTCTTCACCTTCGCCTTTGAAGATTCTCTGCACTCTGTCGGTGATGGCCTGGATCCTGGCACCAGGAAGGCAACACACCATCCTCAAATCCCGCCTGTTGCTGCAGAAACCCCTTTCAGTCCCTCTCACTATGGAGTCCCCTATTACCATGGCTCTGTTTTGTCTGACTCCTCGGCTCTACCTCCACGCCAATTTCTGATTGGCAGACCTGACCTCCTCTCGGACTGGCAGTGACGTCGGTCTCTACGGTTTCTAAGAGATTCAACCTGTTCCTGACAGGTGCTTCCCCCGGGGTATCTTGCACTTGTCTCATCTCTGCCTTCCTCATCGTCTTCTCCCTTCTACTCTCTTCTGGTATGCTTGGTGTAATAACCTCGCTGAAGGTCCTGTCCAGAAATATCTCGTTCTCTCATATGAGCCTGAGGTCCTCGAGTTCTTTCGTCAGTGCTGCAATATGCTCTGTCAGAAGCTGAACATGTACAGACTTTCCACAGTTATACGAGCCAGCTATACCAGAGTCCCTGACCTCCCACATCATGCATGCAGTACACTGAATCAGCTTAGCAGTCATATCTTCACCCTCTTCCACTGTGGCATAATCACTTTTCTCAACTTCTTTGTCGAAAACTCCTGAGCCAAAGACTCGCTCATTTCTCAACAGAAACTTCCCTCGACCCTCGTGTTTTGTTGCAAGGCTGTGGACTTTTAATTTAGGTTAGAGGAGGCCCTACTGTGTAGGACCTGGGGCCTAGACCACATCTACTTATATAACACTCAACCACCTTCCCAACAGCCTCTGCGCTCCGCCTTCACTTCCGCCCAGCTCTCGCTGCACTCTGCTGCAAAAGAACATTACATATCATGATGCCATGCAACTTCTTAAAGGTACCCTGCTCGTCTGGAATCTTTGCAACAACACCACGGACATCATTGTACCTCACACTCTTGGATCTAATAATCTTCACTCTCTTGTAATCTCTTCTGCTCAGTCATATTTTTCTACATTATTACCCCATGAACAGTCAGACTTTTACGTTATCTTTTTGTCTGATCTTGAACCCATTTTTGGCTTGATTATATGTCTAGTAAGGATGAGTACCACATGTGCAACAACAAAACAGGCAAATGAAATCATGTTTTTACTGTGATGTTTTCATTGTTTGTTCTAATGTTATCCAACATTATTTTCAAGGCTGTCATTTTTGTTGTATCAGTATTAGTACTGTTGTATAAATGTTAATGCTAATGGAGATTGGTGAGTTCAGTTGGCTAGATAGCGAGCTTGTTGTTCGGAACGACGCCAACAGCATGGATTCAGTCCCTGCACTAGATTATGGAGGCCATTTTTTCCTTCCTACTTTGTCCTATGCTTAATATGGAGGTGTGCCCCCCCCCCCCCCTCCAACCTACATAAACATGTGTCTCTCTTAAACAGAGAGAAATGCCTATGTTTTCTTGTGAACTATGGTTAATTATTGTTAATACTACTTTGCTCATCCAAAAACTACAAAAAAAATTGCTGTTAATTCATGTCACCTGCATTGCAGCTAAAGTCAATTTCAACGCTAATATTAATGAGAATACTTCAAATTAATTGCTTCCATTACAGTAGTCTCTCCGCACTTGTGGGGGAATACATTCCAAGACCTGCCACAGATAGGAGTGAAGCCATTTATTTCAATGGGAAATTTACCACCCAGCAGCCCCCTGGTTCCAGTTCTGGAGCATTCCACATAATATGTTCGGGCCACAGTAAACTGCGGGTAACAGAAACGCAGCAAATGATTCCGTGGATATGGCAGTGGCCCTGTACTAATAAACTCACACAGAGCATATTCAAGTCAAATGGTGCCACATAAAGTGGAATAAAATAAGTACATTTCTGCTTAGAGTTTACAGTCCAGCATTTACAGTCTGTAGTGAAGGATGAACTCACTGCTATCAAACAGAAAGAAAGCTACTCTCTAAGTTTTAGCATACGGTGTGGTGTCAATTTAATTCTGGTCCTTTTGAGAGGAAACTGTTCAGATCCATTAACAGTGAAGTCATTAGTAGGTTGAGTAGCCAATCAGGTTGATAGCTGACCAACAAGTAAAAGGTGCTGATTGTTAATAATTTTTTAAATCATTTTACATAAAAGTGAAAATGACCTGGACGGATGCATTGGATTAAGATAGACACTGACACACCACAAATAAACTCCAAGGCCTATCTAATATTTTAAACATTCTAATAATTTAAGGATTTTTGAAATCTGAAAATAGAGAAAAGGTACTCTGCAAATCTAGAAAGATTTTTCAGGGACAGAAAAACTGTTTGTAATTAATTAAGCCTTGGTATATTATTTAAATGCTCAATCACACCTTACTTGACAAGATGTAATTTTTACAGACATTTTACAGTGAAACCTATGCATAACATAATGGCATTCATGTCAAAGCACTTACTCTAATTTAGTTATTTCTGCAAACACTGTTGTAGTGTGCCCTATATAAACACTAATTCTGGCTCTATAATCTCCTGTTGATGTACTGGACCACACTTGACGTCCAATCAGAAATTTGATTTTGAACCATACACAAGTCCTGATACACTGACTTATGTGGGAATTACCAGTGAAATTGCAAATTCCAGTGAAAATCCTTTTGTTCCCCTTGGCCCTCGATAAAAGTCTCTGACTTGAACAAGAGACTAGGATGCTGGCCAGACTCTATTCAGAGCCACAGAATTAGAACAGTTCTATGGGACTTAGGGAAATAATTACCCAGGAAATGTTAGACCAAATAGACTAGTCTATCACCATGGTAACTGTAGAACTGACATCCTGACCACTCATATTGTCCCTTCAACTGCTCCACTGAAAACCTGATTACCTCCCCTTACTGTCCCAACACCGCTCGAAGCAGTCGAATACGCACTGATCCACCTTTTTCCTCACCCCAGCCACCTCATGTCCCTGCCTCTTATACATCTACCAGTACCCAGTACCCACCCACCACCTAACTCATCTCATTCATCAACCATTTACTGCCTCACCGATTTACCACCTTACCCACCAATGACCTTACCCACTGACCACATCACCTCTCTGCCATCTCATCCACCCACCAACTCACTGACCCAACCCACGTATCTCACCGGTTCAATCAGCTTTCTTCATCCGCCTATCCACATTATCCATTCACCTATTTACTAACAGCACAATGGATCTTTAAATGTATCATACAGCAAGAATGCGCCACAGTCTCTTCCTCCTGATTTTACTCTGCTGTAACATGCTTCTCTAATGGACATGGCACTCTGCATTTCTAGTAAAGCTGAATTCAGAGGACCCAGCAGGAAATATGGAGCAGTACCATTGTGTGAACAATTTGGGCAGTGCAATGGTCCAATGATGATGGTTACTCCTTGGAAAATTAGGACCAAAAGTTGAGTTGGGACAAGTAAGAATTAAATGGAAACCTTTAAACAATTTCATCAGAGCTCCAAGAAGGTGACCTAAATATTATCTTGTAGATAGTCACCAGTGTTATTCATTTGGAAGGTCTAGAGGCAGATATAAGCATCTGACAACCTACACGAGAGGTCCTGAATCTCCTGGGTGTTAATAAAACAAACTTAATTGTTGTGACCAAATAGTACAAACACAAAATGAATTGCTTTTTATCGCGAACTGCCCAGACCATGTTTTTGAACAAACACAGACTCGAGCCCCTTACTCCTGAACAAAATGAGAAATATAAACTCTTCTTGGCCGACAGGAGTCTCTTGGTAAGATTGGCCTTTGCTGTCTCTGTATGCAAAACCTCAAATTGGCCCAGGATTATAAGGAGAGTTGTTCAAGGGTTAAATATTACATAGGATCTCAGTTCCCCAGCTGAGATGTAAACTGCCCATTATTGGTCATGGGAGCCCCACCATTACCAAGTCACATAGACCTGGAGCCAAAAGCGATCCTGTTTTACGTGGGGGCAGAGTAACAAAAGATTGTAGGTCATCAAAAAGGGTTTAATCTCCATTGCATGCTCAGAGTGAACAACAGAGGATTTTTCAGTTAGGATTTGATCACAGATTGGGTTATTTGTTGCATTAATGACCACAGCAGTCCCAGATTGGCTGGATGCTTCGCATTAGTGTGTTTCATACTACTCCATCTGCACCAGTTCTAGAAACACCCTCAGACCAAACTGACTTATGAAGGGTTGAGGACATCAAAGAAGAGGCGGTGATGTTATAACATGCCAGTCATATCAGACCATTAGTCCCTGTCACTGTAGAGGAGGCTAGCAAAACACTGGTAATGGACAAAGGGTTGTCAGTGACCGTCATGTATATTTCATGCCTTGAGTACCTCTGTGCAGCTGGAAGAGGACACTTTCTGCTTGAAGAAATCTAGTATCACAACTGCTTTCAAGGGAACCCTTGCAGATATGCATCTGTTGGATTGATCTGTGAGATACCCTTGATGGTGTTTGTTTGTAAACACTCTATGCTGTTGGGGCAAGGTTGGCACTGCTATGTTATTTGGTACAGAGATACAAATGACTGTGTTCATCGTTACCTGTGGTTGAGGATGAGAAGGATATGGTGGAATATTCACACATGATTTAAAATAATTTACTGGTTTTATCCATCAGACCATCAAACCTCTGAGTTCAGACACCTCAGCTTTTCTCATTAGAAACCATGATTGTAGATGAGGGTGGAGAGACTGTTCATGCAGTCATGATATTTGACATCTCAGGATTAATAGATTCATAGTCATACTGCACAGAAAAGGCCCAGTCTGCGCCAACATAACTACAGCTAAAGGTGCTGTAATCCCAATTTCCTGCACTTGTCCAATATCCTTAAGTGTTATGATATTTGAAGTGCTCATCCAAATATTTTTTAAGGTTATAAGTTTTCCAACCTGCACTAGCTTCCCAACCAGTGCATTCCACATTCCAATTACCTGCTGAGTGAAAAAGATTTTTTTTTCCCAGATCCCCTCTGAATCTCTTGCCCCTTACCCTAAAACTATGCTCTCTCATGATTGATCCCTCCAAGGGGGAACAGCTGCTCTCTATTCAACCAGTACACCCCTCATAATCATATATACCTCAATCATGTCTCTGCCTTCCCACCACATCCCCCCCCCCCCCGCCCCCCCCACACCCCCCACCTTCTCTGCTCTAATGAAAACAATCCAAGCCTATTTAGTCTCTCCTTATAGCTCAGTTTCTCCATTCCGGGCAACATCTTGATGAACCTCTTCTGTGCCTCCTGTACTACATCCTTCCTGTAGTTAAGTGACCAGAACTGCATACACTATTACAGCTGTTGTCAACCAATGCTCTGCACAACTGCAGCATTATACTCTGTGTCACGACTGATGAAAGCAAGTGTCTCATATGCCGCCTTAACTATCCTATTCACATGCTTTGCCGACTTCAGGAATCTATGAATAATTACTCCAACATCCCTTTGTCCCTGTAAACTATTGGGTGTCCTGCCATTTAATAAATACTCCCTCATCTTTGTTTCTTCTTCCATGGAGCATCGCCTCATACTTATCAGGGTTAAATACTGTTTGCCCATCTAACCAACCCACCATATTTTACTGTAACATACAACCATCTTTTTTGCTATTAACTGCTCTACCAATCTTGTTGTCATCTGCAAATCTGTTAAAGGTTCCCTCCACATTTTTGATCTACATCATTTGTGTATATCACAAACAATAACAGTCCCAACAATGATCCTTGTGGTACTCCGCTAGACACCAGCCTCCTGTCGCTCAAACAACCTTCTACCACTACCCTTTATATCCTATCACAGGTTTTGGAATATTCCTGTTGAGGAGGTCCCTCAGGCTGTTGGGGATGTGCAAATATCTGCACTTCGTCACCATGCCACTCCCTCCCTGTCACTTATCCTCAGGATGGCAGGCCAGTAGTAAGTGTGACCTAGTCCAAGTTCCCTATCTGTACGTGGTGTCAGGGCTGTGGCAGGAGACTATCAGCTGGAGTTGGAATCACTTGGCGCATTTTTGCTGAGGCGGCCAGCAGCATTCTTTTTCCTTCCACATGGAGATCTGAATTCCATGTACAGCAGTGAATTTCATAGTTGGAAGCCATACAGGCATGCCAATCACCATGTGTGGAACCTGACAGTAGGCTTAGAGATACCGTGATATCCAGCCCCTCCACTCCACTCTGCCTGTCCCCCTCTGACCCTTGGAAGTTTACCCTGAGGAGGGGCTCCTTGCTTCTGGCAAGAAAATCCTGAGAATGCCTAGAGCATTTAGTCGTAAGTGGCCCAGTGGAATGGTGCTAGCAAAACTCCAAGGCCAATGGGTCTACTGCCTAGCAAGTTCCCTCCATCTCAGCTAGTGAATCATGTTCATGCCGATAACATTCTTGCATGCGTTTGAGTATCTCTGTGTAAGTACTAAATGTATTTTCACACCATCCAGCAGATTTCTCCAGCTTCCTCATTTCCCCTCCCCTCACCTTATCTCAGTCCCAACCCCCGGACTCAGCACTGCCCTCTTAACCTGCAGTTGTCTTCCTGACCTCTCCGCCCCCACCCCCTATCCAGCCTATCACCCTCACCCTCACCTCCTTCCACCTATTGTATTCCCAGCACCCCTCCCCCAAATCCCCTCCCCCCTATCCTTTATCTCAGCCCGCCTGGCACATCAGCTTCATTCCTGAAGAAGGGATTATGCCCGAAACATCGATTCTCCTGCTCCTCGGATGCTGCCTGACCTGCTGTGTTTTTCCAGCATCACATTTTTCAACTCTGGTCTCCGGCATCTGCAGTCCTCACTTTCTCCTAGTTGATCTCTATTAAATAGTTCACCTCACTCAATTTCTTTTTGACTTGATAAGATCCACTAAACCTTGCTTTTAAAGGTTCACCTGTTACGGGAAGTAACACTAATACCATATCCTCAATAGCAAAATTGTGAATTTTCAATTTCTTGACTGCTTCTTGCTTCATTGTATAGTGGGATACTTTTAAACACTTCGAGTAAAAAATGAGGTCTGCAGATGCTGGAGATCACAGCTGAAAATGTGTTGCTGGTCAAAGCACAGCAGGTCAGGCAGCATCTCAGGAATAGAGAATTCGACGTTTCGAGCATAAGCCTGATGAAGGGCTTATGCTCGAAACGTCGAATTCTCTATTCCTGAGATGCTGCCTGGCCTGCTGTGCTTTGACCAGCAACACATTTTCTACTTTTAAACACTGTCTAGCCAACTCCCCAGCTGTATTTAATCGTTCCCTAAAATTTGATATACAATCCAAATATGTCGTCACTGAATTCTAACTTACCAATTTCTCCTTAATCAATTTTAACGGTCCTCTCACTTCATGTCCAAAAACTGAATTTGGTTGATTCATTTGCTGCATCTCTGATTGCAGAAAGTACAAATGGAATTCCCTTATCCCAATCATCTGGATAGTCCTGACTATAAGCCCTCAACATGGTCCTTAATGTCTGATGCTAACTTTCTGGCACTCCTTGCAATTCTGATTTGTATGCAGTAGATATGAATGGTTTTATTCCTAAGCTGTTCTTATCTTCCTTGAATAATTTTGATGAGGTTTGACCCTTGATCTGATTGTATCCCTGTGAGTAATCTGTATCTAGTGAAAAATTTGAGTAATTCCTCTTCAACCCTTGTAGCTGTGGTATTGCATATGAAATGGCCTCTGGAAATCTAGCTGATGCATCCATTATTGTTAACAAATACTGATTCCCACTTTTTGTTTGAGGTAGGGGACCTACGCAATTAATTAAGACACTTGTAAAAGGTTCCTCAAATGCTGGAATAGGTATTAAAGGTGCAGGTTTTTATTACTGCCTGTGGTTTTTGGAATAGTTGAAATATGGGACTAGATTGGGTTGGGATATCTGGTTGGCATGGATGGGTTGGACTGAAGGGTCTGTTTCCATGTTGTACATCTCTATTGCTCTAATCACTACTGTGACAATACAATGCTTTAAGAGATGTGTTCAGTGCTGTTTCTCTTACAGAGTTGTTTTTCACAATGGTACTGAGGTGTCTCCTCCCAGCAGACCATTTGTAAGTAGCTTTGGGTTTTTCCGTGGGTGTTTTGTTTTCAGAGTAAGACAAAAGAATCATGAGTGGGCAGGGCCAGACTCTCTCAGACCCAGAGGACTTTAGTATTGCTTTCAGTTGTTTGTTTAGTTAGTGGCTGGAATGGATGGCTCGAGTTTTCTTTGCTGCCAGATTGAAGACTTAGACATCACATGGAGCGGGTTCTTTATTTCAGTGTTTCTTTCTACTGGACTGGAGAAAGGCAGCATGTGCAAATAATCACTGTTCGCTGCATCGCATTTTGCCAAAGCATGTGTTTATGGGATGCTGCCTACAGTGGAATAGTTGATGATTAGTGATGAAATCATGCATTGTCTTTTTAAGTATGTTAATGGAGTAAAGTGTACCAATTTGTCGTTTTGATGGTATTCATAGACTCATAGAGATGTTTAGCATAGAAACAGATCCTTCAGTCCAACCTGTCTATGCCGACCAGATATCCCAACCCAATCTAGTCCCACCTGCCAGCACCCGGCCTATATCCATCCAAATCCTTCCTATTCATATACCCATCCAGATGCCTTTTAAATGCTGTAATTGTACCAGCCTCCACCACTTCCTCTGGCTGCACATTCCATACATGTACAACCCTTTGGTGGACCAATCAAATCATATCTGGAACACAGCTCCTTATGCTTACCTTTACATTAAAATACAAGTTAGGGTCTAAGCTTTCTCTATGATATATTTTGGGGGAGGCTGGTCTGATCTCTAACATTACCTAACCCTTAGACCTCAGGGTTATAAGACTAGATTACATAATCACTCATTGTAGCTTAACCTCTTTATTCTAGGTATTATTCTAGTAGCTCTACACTGATTTGCCTCCAAGAACAACATATCCTTCCTGAAATATGATACATTATCTCAGATGTCAGAGATTTGTCGAACTGAAGGATGAATTCTAACCCATGTTCTGTAGCTCCATTAGCCTCTTTCATTATTTCTGATCCTGGTCATGACATTTTAGAAATCTGCATACTTAGACTCTCATCTCTCTTTAGGCTTCCAATCTTTTTAGTTTCTCTCCATTTTGACATTAGCCAGTTCTGTCCATTTTAAGTAGAAAATAGATGACCTCACATTTGCCAATACCAAATTCCATTTGCATGCAGTTTGCCCATTCAGTTAGTCTGTCAATATTACTTGGTAATTTTATACTATCATCCACGCTGCTTCCAAATGTATCTACCTAAATGCTATCACCAAATTTGGATATATAGCTTTTGATGCCATCTTTAAAGTCATCAGTGAATTCAGTGAATACTTAAGACGCAAACACAAACTTTGTCTGTTGAAACACTTTTATATGAAAAATAGAAACATCACTACACACCAAATAGTAAAATTAATGGGTTATAAGAATAAAGAACTACAAAGGGATACAAATGATCAGATCATTAATTGCAGAGTTACTGTTGAGAAAAGCAATTCAAAATGCTATTTAAAAGGTTAAGATTTATTTTCAAATCTTTACTTGAGGGAAAATTAAAAAGGCACTTCAGAACCACTCTCAATTGACTTCTTAATATTTCCACTTGTGAGAGAGAATGCAAGACATGGGACAAATTAAGAAAGTAAATGTAGCAGGGAAATAAGAAAGCGATTCTTTACTCAGAATGGTAAGAAGGTGGAACTAGCTACTACAGGAAGACTTTGAGGCAAACAGCTTTGTTGTTTTCTAAAAGTAGTTACATAAGATCATGAGAGAGAATGGATTAGAAAAATATGTTGAAAAATTGAGGTGGGTAGATGGAATAATTTGGGACTTGTGAAACATACCAATGGCACAAATCAATTGGGGAAAATTACTTTTTCTGTACTGGACAATTCTATGTCATGCCTACTGTTTATTGTTTCATCTTACTTAGCGTCAGCCCCAAATTTAGGTGTATGGTTCTCTACTCCCCCTGAAGTCATTTATAAATATAGTGAAAAATGGTGTCCCAGGACAGATTCCTGAAGGGATATCAGTCATCGTACCTTACAGCTTAGTCTATTAATCCATTATCTCCACTGTCTGCTTCAACTTAACCTGCTATATATCCAAGTTAATAGACTGTCTGCATTTTGAAAGTATTGAAGCTTTGGGACAGGGATTTTTGTATAAGGGAGGTTTACAAGAGCAATCAAAAGGAGAGGGATACCTTCTTTTGAGGAAAAGTGACATTGTTGTATTATGAAGATGTGAACTGGGTTTCAATTCTGTTAGCATATTGTACTCCTCTTGATACTGTTCTAAGAACTGCTTTGAAAAGCTTAAAAACCCAGACCATAGAATAAGAAATTAGAATAAGAATTTTTTCATCAGCAAGTGTTAAGGAATGAGTTGAGTAATAGTTTCCATTTCAAATACAAGGTTTTCAAAATAAGTCATTTTGGGCATTGTACTTTTTTTAAATTGGCACAAACTGTTTATAAACAGGAAATGTGTGGTAATAGTCAAAGTGTGGTGCTGTAAAGCACAGCTGGTCAGGCAGCATCCGAGGAGCAGGAGAGTCGACATTTCCAGCATGAGCTGTTCATGGGCTGATGAAGAGTTCATCCTTGAAATGTTGACTCTCCTACTCCTTGTACGCTGCCTAACCAGCTGTGCTTTTTCAGCACGACACGTTTCAATTCTGATCTGCAGCATCTGCAGTCCTCACTTTCTCCTAATGTGTGGTAACACTTGTGCTGCCGTACTCTTGGCCAGGAATGGAATTATCCACAATGTGAGAGAGCAGGAAAGGGAAAAGAAACAACAGGAAGTGGAGATGCCAATTTAACCCTTCCTGTGTTGTGGAGCCATTTGTGGCAGGGGGCTGGAAAGGTCACCCTGGAGTGAGATTATGTCAGGTCAGAGTTATATGGAGTGGGAAAGGGACTGATACTAGTTAGTCTCTATCTCTGTAACCACAAACAGCCTTATAATGCTCCAACATATCTATCTTCCTGTAACTTTGGCTTCCTGTGCTTCATCTATTTCCTTCACCTCATTATCATGGTGTCCAAATCTGGAATTTCAGACTGTTTTTTTCCTGAATTGCAACCAGAATATAACAAGGGGCTGGGTTTAATGTTCACCAGCCAATTGGATTGAAGGAGTTGGGCTGTGTAACATCAGTTGCATGGCCTTCCAGCCACTTGACCCAATGCACTAATTGGAAGCACCTTCTCAAAAGTCATCCTTCACATTAAACCTCTCGCCAGCTCTTAAATCTGGCTCCTCAATTGCAGAGAACCTTGACCCCAAACTTACCATCTGAACTTTTCAGTGTAGTGGGACTGCCTGAAGACCCAGCGGTGGCCACTGCTGCCAGATAGCATTGCCATTCAAATAGCTAACAGCTCTCTAACATGGGATCTCCTCTTAAGAAAGGACAGAAATTTTGCATTGAATCAATTAATGCAGGGATGCCCAGTAAATTCCAAAGTATATGTTAATAATTTTAATTCAATGTATTCCTTGTATTCCCTCCACTTTGCAAAATGTATGAGTTTGATTGCTCTCAACTGGAAATGCATATCGCTGGGTTTAATTAGGAAGATCGCTGTCAACTGTTTGTTAGTCTTTGCTGAAAAGACAGGCACAATGAATATCTGATCATTATTACATGGCTGTTTATGGGGACTTACTGAGTGCAAATGGGCTGTTGGATGACCTACATTAATTACAATAGCACCTCCATGTCAAAAATGCTTAATTGACTCTAAAGGGTGTTGGAATAGCATAAGCCTATATATAAATGCAGGCATTGTCTTATATACTTTTGGAAAACTGCATCCAATTCTGGTCACTCAGCTATAGGAAGGATGTTGTGAAACTTGAAAGGGTTCAGAAAAGATTTACAAGGTTGTTACCAGGGTTGGAGGGTTTGAGCTATAGAGAGAAGCTGAATAGGCTGGGGCTGTTTTCCCTGGAGTGTCGGAGGCTGAGGGGTGACTTTATAGGGGTTTATAAAATCATGAGGGGCATGGAGAGGTTGAATAGCCAAGGTATTTTTCAAATGGTAGGTGAGTCCAAAACTGGAGGCATAGGTTTAAGGTGAAAGAGGTAAGAATTAAAAGGGACCAAAGGGACAATATTTTCACGCAGACTGTGTGTATGGAGTGAACAGCCAGAGAAAGGGGTGGAAGCTGGTATAATGCTGAAAATGTGTTGCTGGTTAAAGCGCAGCAGGTCAGGCAGCATCCAAGGAACAGGAAATTCGACGTTTTGGGCATAAGCCCTTCATCAGGAATGCCCTTCCTGATGAAGGGCTTATGCCCGAAATGTCGAATTTCCTGTTCCTTGGATGCTGCCTGACCTGCTGCGCTTTAACCAGCAACACATTTTCAGCTCTGATCTCCAGCATCTGCAGACCTCACTTTTTACTCGAGGCTGGGATAATTACAACATTTAAAAGGCATCTGGATGGGTATATGAATAGGAAGGGTTTGGAGGGATATGGGCCAAATGCTGACAAATGGCACTAAATTATTTTAGGATATCTGGTCTGCATGGACGAGTTGGATCGAACATCTCTATGACTCAATCTCTGACTCAATGTTTAACACAGTTTCCCATTTATTCTAAGCTCAATGCTATTTTTCATATATACATTGGACCACTTTTAAGAATTATTGTCAATACTTCATATCATCTTAAATAACTTCTTAAACTTAATACAGCACAATCCATATAACAAAAAGTCACATTTCTAGAAGTAAATTTATTTTCATGCATTACTGAATTATATACAAAGTAATTAAAAATTATAGGAATAAAACAAAGGAAACAGTAGTTGTGAATTCTAAAGTACTTGTATAAAACATTCTGTATATATAAACTTTGCACATCTGATCAAGTAACTTTAAAATACCACATTTTTTTAAAAAGTTGTATTATTTAATTGCCTTCATTTTATAATTTTCAAGGTTTTTTAACTACTAGTCCAGGAGAACCTCAGTGATGGGAAAGCTTTTAGTACTGACAGTGGAGGAAAGCATTAACACTCACTCAAATATGGATTATTTAAGAAAATTCAGCATATATTTGTTGAATTTTAATAGAATTATTTGATGAGCTAACAGAAGTAGTTGATGAAGATGAAATGGTTGATTCAGTGCAAATGGACTTAAAAAAAATTTGATAAAGTGCAATAGACATGTTGTCAAAGCAGAAGCCTGTGGAATAAAAGGGATAGTGACAGCAAGAATATGAAGTTGACTCAGTGACAGGATCCTGTTTGTCAGGCCGCTAAACGGTATACCTTAATGTCTTTTAGGATCAGTGCTACAACCACTGCTAGATTAATCACTTCGGCTAGGGTGTGCATGGCATAATTTCAAAATTAGCAGATGACAAAAAAAAAATTCAAGTGTGTAGAACTGAGAAGAGGAGATTTCAAGGTGCACACAGGCTGGTGGAATGAATGGACAAGTGCCAGATGAATTTTCAGACAGCCAAGTGTTAATTAATATGCTACAGTGGGAAGGATGGAGACAGACAGCATAAAATAAACAGCATTATGCTAAAGGGAATGCAGGTGCATCAGGGCCCAGGGAAACATGTGACCAAATTATTGAAAATCAAGAGCAAATAGAAAAAGTAGTTGAAAAGGCATATGGGCTTCTGAGTTTTATAAATAGAGGCAAAGTGGCTCAATGCCACATTCTCAAGAGTAATTAAGGACAGGAATCAAATGCTGACCTTACAGTAACATCCATTCCCAACAAAAAAATTTTAAAATCCAAAAGCAAGGAGTAAATGCTGAACCTTCATAGAGCATTGTTCCACCTTACCTGGAGCATGGTGGCTGATTATAGGCACTGTACTTTAGGAAGAACATCAAGGATTTATGATTTGGAGATGCCAGTGTTGGACTGGGGTGTACAAAGTTAAAAATCACACAACACCAGGTTATCACAAAGGCTACGACAACAGATGAATGGGCACCACACAACAATCAACAGACAGGAGGGTTCCCTCCCAGTTGGGGAACACTTCAGTGGTCCAGGACATTCAGCCTCCGTCCTTCAGGTGACCATCCTCCAAGGTGGACTTCGGGACAGGCAGCAGAGGAAAGTGGCCGAGCAGAGGCTGATAGCTAAGTTCGGTACCCATAGGGAGGGCCTCAACCGGGACCTTGGGTTCATGTCACATTACAGGTGATCACCGTTGCACTATACACACTCACAGATATTCCTACACACACACACACACACACTCACATACACATGGACACAGGTACACACAGACCCGCACACAAACACCCACACACAGCCACACTCACACATGCACCCCCTCACAGACTTAAGACACTCTGCACTCAGTACACACACACACACACACACACACACACACACACACACACACACACACACTCACAACCCCCACCCCAGACAGACAGATAAAGACCCACATGCACACATATATTTTGTGGGGTGAATTTGTACTTGCAGAGTTACATTGTACTTTGCTTAAAAATTGCATGCATTCATGTAGAACTCTGAGCTCAAAAACTGCTTGAATTTATGTAAAACTCTATTATCTCACATTTTAGATTAGAATCAATCTAAACATCATGGCATAGACAGAGAACACAGGGGGCTAACACCTTCAACATATTGTTTAGCTATCACCATTGTTAACAGCTAACCCGAAAATGCAACTTTTAAAAAAGGTTTTGTGATTTACACATGAAAGAAGTGAAACTATCACTATATTCTAACAGATGAAAGGCTTAACAGACAATCAATTTTTCAATGTATAATTTCAGTTACATCACACTGTAAATATTTGCTATAAATTCTGTGTTACGATCGAGCCCTCCACTATCACCTGATGAAGGAGCGTCGCTCTGAAAGCTAGTGCGCTTTTAATTAAACCTGTTGGACTATAACCTGGTGTTGTGATTTTTAATCAAGGATTTACAGAGTATGCAGAAAGGAATCATCAAATAGCTGTCAGGTTAAGGGACTTCACTGAAATGGATAGACTTGTATTGTTCTCCTTGGAGGAGAGAAGTGTCAGATGGAGCTGTTCAAAATCATGAGCAGCTTCCTGTTTGTCAAAAGGTAAAATAACACAGGAAACAGGTTTAAAGTGATTGTGAAAAGAACCAAAGACAAGATAAAAAGAAATTTGTGTTTGCAGTGGTATCTGTTACTATCTGGAATGCGCTGTCTGGAAAGGTGATGGAGGCAGATTCAATCATAGTTTTCAGAAAGAAAATGAATCAGCACCTGAAGAGTAAACAGTTATGTGGCAATGCAAAGATAATGGGATGAGCCAAATTAGTCTTGTAGTGAGTCGAAACAGACTTGATGGATTGAATGGCCTCTTCCTGTGCCATAACCAAGCATTCTTTTGGCAATAAGGAGCCGTATGTATAAGCACACTTTTGATATACATCAGATACTTAGCATGCTAAAAGTTTATAAACTGCAACTTAAAACATTTCACGTGATATCTCTGGTTACGAGGCTTTCTATAAAGAGCTTTCCAATTATTTATAAGTTGTTGTAATTGATACATTTCTTAGAAACAATCTATAAATTTCTTTCTGTTATTACAAAACTTTGCAGGACACAACATACAAATAAGATTTATTGCTTGGTATGCATATCATGAAGTCCCTAATTAACTACATGTTAACACCAATGACAATTTCAAAGCTACGTCTTTTGCTATATTTCTGCAGTTCAAAAAGCATAACCTACAAAACTCAGTCATAAGTTAATTCCAATAAATTGGCAACAAGTACATATGCATATTTTGTTGAACATTTTATTATTTACATCAGATTGTTGTTATATTTTTAAGTTTTTTTTTGCTAAGAAATTAATCACAAGTAAAGAATTTTTTAAAACCCACTTGATTTATTTTTCTTAGATTTTTCCTATTATATTTCCCCATGTCCTATGTTAATTAAAGAACTCTAATATCTAGCCTCAATACCTTTCCTGATGACCTGGATCATCTTGCAATTACTGTCCAGGTCCACCCTAAATATTCCACACTTACTGCTGAATCTATTCAACTTATTATTGTTCTTTAATGTCCTTTCCTTGGCTTGTTTTCTCAATCCTTTTTAAGTCTCTTGTTACAAAGATTTTTATTTAAAAATATCTTTTAAATATTTTTCTCTAAAATTGTCTTCCATGTTTTCAAGTTGTCCACAGCTTCACTCAACCAGAGCCCTATAAACCTTTTTGGAAATGCAATCCTTTAAAATCCTTAATTCTGACCTTCTGCACCTCTCCAATTACCTTTGCTCCACCTTTGGGAACTATACTGAGTTCTGGAATTCCTTCTCTAAATCTCTTCAGCTCTGTACCTCCTTTAGGATATTCTGTAAAAATTAACCCTTTGAGCAATTTGTCCCAATACCTTCTGTGGCTGGGTCTCAATGGTTTCTTTGAAGTAACTTAAGTGTCGTCTGATATTTTACCTATTAAGTTTACTATATAAACCCAACATGTTAAGTTTACTATCATAACCTCCCTTGACTCCCTGCCACATTTTTTCAAGTGCTAATCATCTTGATTGCCTCAGAAAAAAACTAGACTTCAGCAGCAACTGGGACAAATTAAACGTTAAAATGAAGGACAATGCATTGTAATGGCCACTATGGTTTGGTAGAGACCGGGAAAAGTGAGAATACATTCAGAGAACACGGGGGAGGAGAATTTGAGTGGAGGGCAAAGGAAGGGGTACAAGACAAGAATGCATGACAATGGAAAATAGATCAGCATGGAAAGCAAAATGGCAGTGAAAGAGGAGGCAGAATGAGTGGTATTTGGTAATAATGCAAATAATAATATGAAGGGAGATAGAACAAAAGGAGCATAACGCAATCAGAACAAAGGGAAAGTCAGTGGCATTGAAGGGGAAGGTAAATAAATATGGAGAGGTTATGTTAAAGCCTCCATATGAGTCTGGAAGGGACAGATTTTCTTTAATAATCAGGATATGAGATTTCAATATTGGAGAGTGACTGTTGAAGTGATTTCATAATCAGTGATTTGATTGAAATCAAAATCATCATTTTATTTTTTACTTTTAGAAGGAAAAACACTATTTATTGTTAAATATCAATGTATCAAAAAAAAATCTTAAAATTTTAATGTCCAGCACAATATGCGCTGGGCTTTTCACTTGGAGATGCACAACTAATTCCATGCCGACAGCATTTTGAATTACTCTCCAGGTGTTTTAGCAGTTTTGGATTATATCTCCTCCATTCAATTGAAGCCATGCGTTGTATCATTATCTTTTAATGTTGACTGTCAGTGGTACTACATTTTTTTCCAGATCACGGCCATCTTGAAGGAAGCAGCTGATATGTTTTTGCCATTGTTGTTGTTGGTAATTGTTGGTGTAGCAGATGCAATGACTCTGGTCTGCAAGGACCAAAGTCGAAGCAGCAAGTCTGGTTACGATTGGATAGAAGTGTCCTGGAATGGAGAGGTTTTCCAGGGTTTCTCTTGATTACATTGAGAACTAAGAATTGCTCAGACAAAACGTCCAAGCAGCAGATTTAATGAGTTGTTTTTGAGACTGTTATAGTTAGATTGTGGAACGCTCATACGTTCAATCAGCCAAATAAATTTCTGATCTTTGCAAGTCAAAGATTTGAATATTTGCATATTTAATTATTTTATAAGCTGTGGTGCAGAGATTCTTTGGAGTGAATGTAGCCATACATTTCAATTCCAAGGCAATTCTTTTCAGAGTGGTTTGTTAAAATGATCAGGTCATTAGCATCTTGATGGTTAGTTAAAGCCACGTAATCACTGTTGTGATGGTTCAGCCAATGTTTCACAACTGGGTTTATTTTAATGGAACAAAATACTGAAAATACTTACAAACTTGTAATGTTATCTCCTCGTAATGCGACTCTTAAATTAAACCAGAAGATTTGCTGTTCCACTTCATCCTGAGGCCATTCCAAGTAGGTCTTTGTATTCATCAGTTTCCTCAGCTTGCAGAATCTTTGCGGAATGGTTTCCTTTGGAATCATCTCTAACAGAACAAGGATGGCCGTATCATCGTTTTCATCAAAGAGACGGAAATGAGTATAGTCAAGCTCATACTTGCACCACTCACTTTGGACAAAGTGTTGAGACAAAACAAAGAGGGTTTTCCTGCTTTTCTCAATGGACTCAATAATATTATCCATTATCCACTTGCCTGGGATGAAATCACGCTTATGAAGGCAGAGTGTCAGCGGTGGATGAGCGCTTTCTAACTCTCTTACCAGTAAGTTCTCCACCCATTCTGAGTCCATCTCACTATAAGAGACAAATGCATCATAACAAATGTTATTCTTTCTCACTTTCTTTGGTTTCCTCTTTGCCTTTAGCCAGGCCCATGTCATTTGGATGTACCAGAACACGTGATATCTGTAGCACATCACCACTGCAATGGTTACTGCTGAAATTGGGCCAACACACAGTAAGGCTAGGGACAATGTTTTGTGACAGTCAAAAAAAGAGCGCTTAGTGTTTTGTACCACCTTTCCCCTGAGAATTAAAGGTGAATCACAAATGTAATTTTCTGCCCGGTCCAACAGTTGCACTGTTATGGCGTTATTCATATAGAACAGGAATTCACATGAACAAATGTAATTATTCTTTCCAGCTTCTAAAAATTTAAGTTTCTGAAATGTCTTGATTTCTTCAGCTGTCAGAGAAGTGAGTTTATTGCTGCTGATCTTCAGAATTTCCATCTTTGGTAAGTAGCCATCACCTGGTAAACTTTTCAATTTATTATTGGACAAATTTAATTCTTTGAGAGAAGGCAGATGGACAGCAAAACTGCTGATAATATTGTTACTTAAATCCAACACTTCAATATTTGGAGGGACACATTCTTTTACACTTTTGATATCACAGCTCGAAAGGTTTAGAAATTGAAGCTTTTCAGACCATTTGCATGAAGTTTTTATGTCACTGAATCTATTCTGGCTCAAATCTAAATAGATAAGTTTAGAAAGTTTAGTGAATTTTGGGCTTGTTCTATCCAGGGCTCTGAAATGATTTTTTCTTAGAATAAGATAACGCAGTGAAGGCAAAGCTCCTGAACAGAGAGTTTCTTTTAAACTCCTATCATTTAACAAATTGTCTGTTAAATCAAGGTACTCCATACTATTTAACTGTTTGGATACAGTGCAAGGCATCAGGAACATCGTTAGCTTTGTAAATGTAGCATTTTTAACAAATTTAAATCGACCACTAATATTTGAAAGATCATGGAATAAATAGAAGTGTCTAATGGATATATTACTTAATATTACTGTATTTAGAGAATTATCTTTTATATTGTCTATTCCCTTCCATTTCCCGACTCCTGAAAATTTACTGTCTAGCACTACTAGTTCAGATAATTTTGTGCTCGCCATTGAATTTATAAAATTAATCACAGCATTTTCAGTCAGAAAAGTATTTCTGAGAGTGAATTTTCTCAGAGATGAATTATGTATTGGTAAAAATGGCTGCTTGTCGGCTTTGTCTGGAAATACTAAGTCTCTCAGCTCCATGTGGGTGGTGGATCCTGATAAATCGACAAATATCTGCTGAGCTTGACTTGGTTCATTCAGGATTGTATAAGGCAGCCTTAAGCTAGCATGATTTATACTTCTGAATGAACTGAAGCTCCCATTCTCATACATCAGTAATTTATCTGCTGTTACAATAAACTCATCCAGATGTGTAACTCCTACAAAGTCATCTTCCTTTAGAATAGAGAGAGAAGGATTGCCAAATTCTAGCCATCTGAGTTTTGACAGCTTTGAGAAAATTCTTCCTGATCCCAAATCTGTGTAATTATTTCCTAAAATGTTAAGGTATTGTAATTTGGAAAGATGTTGAAACCAATGTGGTGACAGGTGTGTCAGAAGGTTACTCGACAAGTCAAGGTACTCCAGGTCTGTGTTACGCTGAAATGAGTGCTCAGTAATGGACCAGATTCGATTTGATTGCAATACAAGTCTTTTGAGTTTCACATATATTATGAAATCGGTGTCCATAATCTGTGAGATTTTGTTGTGAGACAGATTAAACTCCAGTACATTTTCCAATACACATGGAACTTTCTGTAGCTTCATCGATGAATAGTTGCAGACGTTGTCAGGGTCGCATTTCTGACAGGCATCAAATGGGTCAGTGTTTCCTTCTAAGAAAGGTGCATGTACAAAAATACACTCAACAAGCAGGATCCACAGTGAGGGAGAACTCATTGCTCTTCAGGGTTTCTGAAATGAACAAGATTTAAAAATACTAATGTAGCATATAGCTGAAAGTTTTCATTTTTTGTAGATTGCAACTAATGTATTGCAAATTCAGAACTGTAGAATTAGATAAGTTACAGAATGAAAAAGTTCAATGGAAATGATAAATTAAGTATTCAACTTTCTCAAATCTCAGTCATGACACAAAGTTTGATCTACTTTGAAATGACTTTCCCAAATTATTAAATTGTAATTAAAATCATAACAATGTAATCCTTTCATATATATGGGGTAGAATTTTAACTCTGGCATTGACAAATTGACCATATAACCAGCACTGTGTGCCACTTCTGTTTTCTTGACCTTTTGCCATTTCTCACATTGTTTCTAAGTAAATAATTGACAGTGTTCATGGGAACCAGATGAGATTTAGTGGAGGGGAAGCCTGCTGTCAGTTGCAACCATGGTGCAACTACAGGCAAACTACAAACAGCCTTCCATTCAAACAGGGAGACTCTACGTTTTGAGTACACTTCTTTGTTCCCAAACCCCTGTGCCCATCGTCCATTAGGCTTTTCCTGGATGGCTCAATCTTGACCAGCCTTCCCTTTGACTGCAGCCAAGATTAAAGGAAAATTGGGTGTATGTGACACATACAGAAGTGTCTCAGCAATTGAAACAGATGAGGAAGGAGGACAATGTTACTTGTTTGTCCCTGGATTTCAGCCATGATGAGCAGTAAGCTTTCCAATTACTTTGGTCACAATGAAAACTCTACCAACCACGCCTCGGTGTTTGGCCTTTTCCTCTTCCATAGCTTGCTGCCTGTGACTTGAGTTTATACAACACTGCGCCCCTCCCCCACCCACCTCACTTTTGTGGTTTCCAAGCCTCTTCTCCTGCTTCTATGGTGCCATGCAGTTCAGCAGGAAAAAAGACTGACCACAAAACACAGTTGCACAAAGCCATAAGCGAACATACCACAAGATTCTTATGCACCACTGACTTTATGTTGACAGTAGGGTGTAATTTTAAGAAGTTCCACACATCAATAAACATTATTTTTGAAATTATGGATCCACCCCACAGGCCTGAGATGCCATAGGAACGTTGCTGACTTAATCTCAGCAATTCAACTGCCGTAGGGAAATCGAAATTCCAGCTTCTACCCAATTCAGTCACTCTGCGTGCAAAATATCTACTCTTACAGGACCCAAAAAATATCCACTCCCACCTGCCACGATGTGTGTGAACGTAGCAATAAATATCGATGAAAACAATTATCAAACAATCAGCTGTCATCCTGGTCTGTTAGGGTCTTCAAATCAGTTACTTGGCCAGCGTAAACAATGAAACTTCTGTGAATGAATTATAAAAATATGATTTTTGAAGCAAGTTCTGATGCTAACAAAGTTTTAACAGTGAAATCTGTTCTGCTTTGGATTAGTAAAAAGCAATACCATGCATTTTAATTAGCAGGGCTTGCAGCAATTTATTTTACTGCAAAATGACTCAGTTAACCATGTATTCAGTACATAACTGAGTCTATATGTGTCTTTTTGTGACACTAGGGGACAGCCCCTGCAACGTGAACAGAAACCTTGTGGCAGCAGATCAAGCAACACTTGTAAGTAACTAAGTTTTCTGTTTCATTGTCAAATACCCCAGCTATCTGACAAATTGAAGGACCATACTGGGGTCTGAAGAAGCTAATACAGTTCCAGAAATGTTAGTATTGGCATTGTTGCTATTCCCTGTATCAGTGAGCTGTGAAATGGCACTGGAACAACGTAGTTTTTTAAAAAATTCATTGACAATGATACCCACATCCCTGTGAAATGTCAATATCATTACCCATTGAGAGTTGTCCTTCAGTAGGTGTGTTGTGAGTTGCCTTCTTGAACCTCTGAACTCTATGTGGTGTAGGTATACCTATAGTGCTGTTAGGATAGAAGTTCCAAGATTTTGATCCAGTTTCAGTAAAGGAATAGTGATGTGGTTCCAAATTAGAAGGGAGCTTAATGGTGGTGGTATTCCCACATATGTTCTAACCTAATTCTCCTAGATAGCGGATTGTAGACTTGGAGAGCGTTTCTAAAGGAACCTCTGACACTGAGTATCTTTTTAATGGTACACACTGCTGCTCCTGTGTGCATATAATGGAGGGATTACATGTTGAAGGTGGTGAATGGGATGCCAATGAAGTAGCTGCTTTGACTGGATAGTGTCAAGGCCTTTGAGTGCCTTTGGAGCTACACTCATCCAGATACAGAGTGAGTGTTCCATCACACTGCTGACTTGTGCCTTTTCAATATAGACAGGCACAGGAATGACAGAAGGTGAATTACTCATTGCAACATTCCTAGCCTCTGGCTGGTTCTGTAGACACAATATTCATATTTTGGATGTAGGTTTGCTCGCTGAGCTGAAAGGTTCATTTCCAGATGTTTCATTACCTTACTAGGTAACATCTTCAGTGGACCTCGTGCGAAGCAATGCTGAAAATTCCTGTTTTCTATTTATATGTTTGGGTTTCTTTGGGTTGGTGATGTCATTTCCTGATGTCATTTACTGAAGATGTTACCTAGTAAGGTAATGAAACGTCTGGAAGTGAACCTTTCAGCTCAGTGAGCAAACCTATATCCAAAACCTTAACCTGAGCTACAAGTCTTCTCAAAACTCGCTAACAATATTTATATACATGGTCCTGTGTAGTTTCACATCAAAACAAACTCCTGGGCTTTAGTGGAGATTTCAGCAATGGTAATGTCATCAAAGAATAAGTGAAAAAAGTTGAATTCTCTATTTTGGAGATGGTCATTTCCTAGCAGTTGTTTAGTGTGAATGTTAATGCCACTTATCAGCCCAAGCCTTAACACTGTGCAGGTCTTGTTACGTATGGACTCCTTTGGTATCAGAGGAGTTGGAAATGGTGCTGAACATTGTGCAATCATCAGTGAACATTCTTGCATTGATTTTATTATGGAAGGAAGGTCTTTGATGAAGAATCTGAAGACGGTTGAGTCTAGGAACCACACTGAGGAACTCTTGTAATAATGGCCTGTGCTGAGATGATTGACCTCCAACAACCCTAACAGTCTTTGTTTAATTCCAATCAGCAGAGGTGTTTTTCACCAATTCCATGGACTCCAGTTTTGTGAGGGTTCCTTAATGCCATACACAGTCAATTGTATTGCCAAGGGCATTTTGCACTCACATCTCCTCTGGAGTTCAGCTCTTTTGGCCATGTTTGGACCGAGCTGGACTAAGGTCAGGAGACAAGTGGGCAGAACTGAGTATCAGTGAGCAGATCATTGTTGAGTAAGTGTAACTTGATAACGTTATTGATCACCCTTTCTAGATTGATAGACCAGTTTGGATTGAACGTTATTTTTGTGGGACATATCTGGGAAATTTTCCACATTGTCAGATAGGAGTCAGGGTTGTAGCTTTACTGGAACAGCTTGATTAAGTGCAGCAAGCTCGGGAGCGCCAGTTTTGTCAGCAGTATCGTCAGAATGCTGACTGGACCCTTAGCCTTTGCAGGATCCAGAGCCTTCAGCCGTTTTTGGAAATTACATCGAGTGAATCTTATTGACTCAAAGCTGACGTTTGAATTTCTGGGACATCAGGAGGAATCAGAGATGGATCAAACTATTTGCCCTTTTGGTTGAAGACACTTGCAAATATTTTGCACTGATGTGCTGGGCTTACCCTATTATTGGGACTTTGGCTTTTCCTGATATACATAAGAAATCTAGATCTTGGTGGGCAGGGGACAATAGCAAAGTTTGTGATGTCACAAAACTTGGGAGAATTCTAAACTGTGAGGAGGACCATGAAGAATTTCAAAAGGGCCTACTTTAAAATTGCTCATGGGATGTGGACATTGCTACTAGGCCAGCATTAGGTAATGTAATGTCCATCCCTAATTACACAAAGGAAATTTAAGCATCAATCACATTGCTGTGTGATTTGCAGTCACATGGAGGTCAGAACAAATACGGATGACCGATTTCCTTTTCTAAAGGACATTAGTAAACCACACAGGTTTTCACAACAATCAATGGTGGTTACATAATTGCCTTTAGACCAAATTATTTTAATTCTGGGTTTTTCTTTCCATCGAATTCAAATTTCACCATCTCCATGGTAGAATTTGAGTCAATATCCCCAGAACAAGTTCATTGACACACCACCACGTCATGATTGGCATGTTGGTAGAGTGAATGTCTAGGTGCCGAATGATATAAGAGAATTATGAAGTGATACACTTTAAAAGATTGTGTAAAATAAATGGTACTAATCTGAAGCGTGTGCAGGAGCAGACAGACCTGAGTATACATATATATGAGTCATTAAATATGGTGGGACAGGGAAAGAGCTGTTGAGAATGTAAGGTTCGCCTTCTTGAAAGAATATTATAGAGTCAAAGAGTCGTAGAGACGTACAGCACCGAAACAGACCCTTCAGTCCAACCCGACCATGCTATATTCCAACCCAATCTAGTCCCACCTGCCAGCACCTGGCCCATATCCCTCCAAACCCTTCCTATTCATATACCCATCCAGATGCCTCTTAAATGTTGCAATTGTACCATCCTCCACCACATCCTCTGGCAGCTCATTCCATACAAGTACCACCCTCTTCATGAAAAAGTTGCCCCTTAGGTCTCTTTTATATCTTTCCCCTCTCACCATAAACCAATGACCTTAGTTCTGGACTCCCCGACGCCAAGGGAAAAGATTTTGTCTATTTATCCTGTCCATGCCCCTCATGATTTTATAAACCTCGATAAGGTCACCTCTCCTCAGCCTCTGACGCTCCAGGGAAAACAGCCCCAGCCTATTCAACATCTCCCTATCGCTCAAATCCTCCAACCCTGGCAAATGCCTGTAAATCTTTTTTTTAACCCTTTCAAGTTTCACAACATCCTCCCAATAGGAAGGAGACCAGAATTGCATGCAATATTCTAAAAGTGGCCTAACCAGTGACCTGTACAGCCGCAACATGACCTCCCTACTCCTGTACTTAATACTCTGACCAATAAAGGAAAACATACCAAACGCCTTCTTCACTATCCTATCTACCTGCAACTCCACTTTCAAGGAGCTATGAACCTGCACTCCAAGGACTCTTTGTTCAGAAACACTCCCAAGAATCTTAACATCAAGTGTATAAGTCCTGCTAAGATTTGCTTTCCCAAAATGCAGCACCTTGCATTTATCTAAATTAAACTCCGTCTACCACTTATCAGCCCATTGGCCCATCTGATCAAGATCCTGTTGTAATCTGTGGTAAACTTCTTCACTGTCCACTACACCTCTAATTTCGTATTATCTGCAAATTTACTAACTATACCTCTTATGCTCACATCCAAATCATTTATATAAATGACAAAAAGTAGTGGGCCCAGCACCGATCGTTGTGGCACTCCACTGGTCACAGGCCTCCAGTCTGAAAAACAACCCTCCACCATCACCCTCTGTCTTCTACCTTTGAGCCAGTTCTGTATCCAAATGGCTAGTTCTCCCTGTATTCTGAGAGATCTAACCTTGCTAACCAGTCTCCTATGGGGAACTTTGTCGAACATCTTACTGAAGTCCATATAGATCATGTCAACCACTCTGCCCCCATCAATCCTCTTTGTTACTTCTTCAAAAAACTCAATCAAGTTTGTGAGACATGATTTCCCATGCACAAGGCCATGCTGACTATCCCTAATTAGTCCTTCCCCTTCCAATTACATGTACATACTGTCCCTCAGGATTCCCTCCAACAATTAGAGGGTCGTGCATGAATGGAATGAGCTACCAGAGGAAGTAGTGGAGGCTAGTACATTTGCATAATTTAAAAGGCATCTGGATGGGTATATGTACAGGAATGGTGTAGGGAGAGATGGGCCAAATGCAGACAAATGGGACTGGAATAGCTTAAGATATCTGGTCAGCATGGATGGGTTGAACTGAAGGGGATCTGTTTCCATGCTGTAGATGTCTATGGAAAACTTGCCCACCACTGACATCAGGCTCAATGGTCTATAGTTCTCTGGCTTGTCTATACCGCCCTTCTTAAACAGTGGCACCATGTTAGCCAACCTCCAGTCTTCCGGCATCTCACCTGTGACTATCGATGATAAAAATATCTCAGCAAGAGGCCCAGCAATCACTAGATGGGATTTTATGACAATTGAAAATGGTTTCATGGTCACTGTTAGACCAGCTTTTAATTCTAGATTTAGTTATTGAATTTAAAATTCCCCAATTACCATGATGGGCTTTGAATTGATGTGTCCAGAGTACCAATAAGAATTGTTACCAGTGGAAAACTGAGGAATTGAATCTTTGTATTTCTGAAAGCAATCATTTATAAGTTAACATACTGAAAAAGCAACTGAACAATTGCCTCTAACAATTTTTTAGTTTTGATTTCTTGATTGTCCTCCGTTGCTCATGTTAGTTTCAATAGCCAATATTTATGGGTTGGTTTTTGTGAAGGCTTCTAACCAAAGTATCACATGTCACTGCCCAGCGGTTAGACAGTCTTTGCTTCAGTCTGATGTTCAGGTTTTTGAAATGTTTGCACCAAAGTAGCTGAAAATGTAAACTGACAATAGGGAAACAAATCGCATTGTGGATATGTTACCGGACCAGAACATCAGACTAACAGTCATGGGTTCAACCCCACCATGGCTGATGGTGTAATTAATTCCAGATATTTATTGAATTCTAAATGCTAATCTAATGGAGGTCATGTCAAATGTTAAAAACCCAATGGTTCACTATTGTCCTTATCTAGTCTGGCCTACATGTGACTCCATCCCCACAGCAATGTGGTTGACTCTTTAGATTGTCCTCTGGGCATGACATGGAAGTATTGGACTGGGGTGGGCAAAGTAAGAAGTCACATGACACCAGGTTATAGTCCAACACATTTATTTCAAATCAAAAGCTTTCATAACTTCCATCAGCTGGACAAAGGAGCAGCATGCTTAAAGCTTGTGATTTCAAAAATGTGTTGGGCTATAACCTGGTGTCGTGTGACCTCTGACTTTGTCCTCTAGGCAATTAGGGATGGGCAATAAATGCTGCCCCAGCTAGCAATGCCCTTGGTTCATGAATGATTTTTAAAAAAAATAATGCAGTGAAAGTACCGGGAAACTTTAAACAGTGGTACAAATATCATTTCTTTTTACCTGATAACGTTAAAGGACTGGTAAGATGGAGGATTGAGAAGCATTGTAAATTAAGTCGGTAAATGTGGACATGTATTTGATTTAAATGGAAGTGTATTTCATATTGGAATGTGAGACTTGCCACAAGGAATTCAATGATCTGGCCAAATTTCCTTGTAGAAAGACACATATCTTTAGCTCTTTATTCTTTGATCATGCCCATGCAACCTTGTCTCAGAAGTAGCATTACTGAACTTTTGTCCCTCTAAGTTCTACATCTCTTTATATAAGAGCAATTGTACACTTCACTGTAAGTGTTTTTACTACTGTTTGCACACTCAGCATTTGGTACTGCTCTGAGATTTCCTTATCTTTCTCTCCCACACCTTTCCATTACTTTTTCTTGTAGTTAGTGGCGTATAGTTGCATCTCTGCAGAATATATTTTACATAATCAAAATACTGTAGTTGTTATAGACATTTACATGATTATGTTTTTAAGCTGGTTATAAACTATGGGAACAAATGCAAATGTAAGAGCAAAATGCTTGTGCTTCATTGACACTGCTCCCAAAATCACCAGCCAGTTTACAATCAACAGACTTCCCGGTGATTTATCTTATATCAGTCACAGCTCCATCTACATTTTTCTTGGAATGGCACCATATTAATTGTAATGCCCGTGGATCATGGATGTTTCTCATTTCGATAGAAGGCTTCCATTGCCTTTGTTAGGAGCTTGGGTGTCTATTTCAAGACCCATTCAAAGGCATGAGTCTCTGTCTTACCTGCTGCTGCCAACCCACTTCTGCCCTGTTGAATTTTCATCAAATTGGTTGTGAAAAATTTGACCAACATAATGAATTTTAGCAAGACCTGGACATAAAACCGGAAATTGCTGTAAAAGCTAATCAGGTCTGGCAACATCTGTGGAGATAAATAAGAGTTAATATTTCGGATCCAGTGACCCTTCCTCAGAACATCTTCCTCAGAGTTTTGAGGAGGAGTCACTGGACCCGAAATGGCAACTCTGATTTCTCTCCACAGATGCTGCCAGACCTGCTGAGCTTTTACAGCCATTTATGTCTTTGCTTCTGATTTCCAGCATCTGCTGGTTTTTGGTTTTTAAGAGCCAGACATGTCCTGGTTAACATGCAAGTTAATTAGATTAGTTTCCTGTAATTCCATTTCTGGAAATGCCTACAAAATGTTTACAAATTTTATAAATAATGCTTTAATAAATCCAATTTGGATTGTTAATCTAAAATTAGAGCTGTAAGCAAAGATCAGGAATTGGTTTAGCTCAGTTGGCTGGATTGTTAGTTTGCAAAGCAGTGTGATGCCAACAGCATGGGCTCAATTCCAATCACCGGTTTGATGTTACCATGAAGGGCTCTCCTTCTCAACCTCTTCCCTCACCTGAGTCTGGGGCCCTCAGGTTAAATCACCACCTTCTGTCTAACAAGAGAGCAGCCCCTATGATCTGGTGAGACAAGTAAAGATCTTTTTAAAAAAGATAATAATTGCAATATAAAATAAAATAACCTGTTAAAATCAATTTTAAAATTGATCTGTTAAAAATTAAGTACAAGATTCAGGTTTATAGAGATTTAAGATCAAATTGTGGGTGGCACGGTGGCACAGTGGTTAGCACTGCTGCCTCACAGCGCCAGAGACCCGGATTCAATTCCCGACTCAGGCAACTGACTGTGTGGAGTTTGCACGTTCTCCCCGTGTCTGCGTGGGTTTCCTTCGGGTGCTCCGGTTTCCTCCCACAGTCCAAAAATGTGCAGGTTAGGTGAATTGGCCATGCTAAATTGCCCGTAGTGTTAGGTGAACGGGTAAAGGTAGGGGTATGGGTGGATTGCACTTCGGCGGGTCGGTGTGGACTTGTTGGGCCGAAGAGCCTGTTTTCACACTGTAAGTAATCTAATCTAATTATGTTCCTTAATGATGTTTGTATCTGTAAAATTGCACATGGCACAGTGTACTATACTGCTCAAATAATGAACTGTAATTGCATAGCAAATAATTGTATAACAGTTTGGAACATTATGTAAATTTGCCTCCCAAATTATTGAAAGCTATTGTCCATTAAGATTGTGTAGCAGTATATTATGTAACATTTCAATTTTCAGGACAATATAGTCATAATTTCTTTAGACAGTTACCTTTTATCTGTAAACCATGACAAAGTAGATGGTTTTTTTAATTTGCCCTGATTCTTTTTGCCTCAACAATTATTTCATTACTTTTTAATGTCTACTTCCTAGACTCCTATTGATTCCCACATTCATTTAAAAACAGAAAGATGATGAAGTTACCAATTATTATTTAGTTCGATTATACAAATTTATTTTATCTTTTTTCTGTTTAAAAGAACATTTAACAGATATTCTTACCAGGTGAGTCTTCAATGTTGTATTAGTCACAATCCTGTCTCACACAAATCCAACCAAATGGACATTTGCATCCCTTTGCATCTTTCATATTTTCCCCTCTTTAAGCAGAGATTTTGAGCTGATTCTGAAGCACATTGAACTGTATAAGCTGCCAAGTAAGAAATAGACAGGAAGCACATGTTATATTAATTTGCAGTAAGGCAATTTATAGAAGCAAATAGTCCCATATCTGCATTAGATTATTTTGTTTAAGCACTGGTATTGCTAACAAAAGCAACTAATCTTTCTCTGTATTACTGCTTGAAAGGAGGAGGTACAGTGTTAGCAGAGGGTTACTTTTCAGGCTGGAGGCCTGTGGCCAGTGGTGTGCCACAAGGATCGGTGCTGGGTCCACTGCTTTTTGTCATTTATATAAATGACTTGGATATGTATATAGGGGGAATGGTAAGTAGGTTTGCAAATGATACCAAAACTGGTGGAGTAGTGGGTAGTGAAGATGGTTTTCTCAGAGTACAATGGCACCTGTGGGCCAAGGAGTGGCAGATGGAGTTTAATTGAGGTAAGTGTGAGGTGTTGCATTTTGGTAGGGCAAATCAGGGCAGGATTGTATATTTTATTGTGGGGCCCTAGGGACTGTTGCCAAGCAAAGAAACCTTGAGGTGCAATTTCAAAGTTCCTAAAGTTGGAGTTGCAGATAAACAGGGTGGTGAAGGCGGCATTTGGTCAGTGCATTGAGTATAGGAGTTGGGATGTCATATTGTGGCTCTACTGGACATTGGTCCGGCTAATTTTGAAACACTGCATTCAATTCTGGTCTCCCTCCTATAGGACAGATGTTGTTAAACTTGAAAGAGCGCAGACCAGATTTACAAGAATATTGCTGGGTTTAGACAGTTTGAGCTGCAGGGAGAGACTGAATAGGCTGGGGCTATTTTCCCTAGTGCATCAGAAACTGAGGGGTGACCTTGTAGAAGTTTATAAAATCATGAGGGGCATGAATAGGACAAATAGCCAAGATATTTTCCCCAAAGTAGGGGAGTCCAAAACTAGAGGGCATAGGTTTAAAATGAGAGGAGAAAGATTTAAAAGGGTCCTAGGGGACAACCTTTTCACACTGGTAAATGAATGAGCTACCAGGGCAGGTGGTGGAGGCTAGTACAATTACAACATTTAAAAGGTATCTGGATGGGTATATGAATAGGAAGGTTTTAGAAAGACATGGCCCAAAAGCTGACAAGTGGGACTATATTAATTTAGGATATCTGGAGGACATGGACGAGTTAGACCGAAGGGTCTGTTTCCATGCTGTATATCTCTATGACTGCTAAGTATGAAGTCTTATACCTTCAAATTTTTATTATTGTTGAGTATTTAATTTTTTTCTTCTTGCTGATTTCTTTTTTTCACTTTCACTTTCTGTATATAGTTTGAGATTGAAATATTCTAATTTTCATTTGTGGTTCTGATCCTGTCTGCAATTCTTTTTGGAGAGTTTAAACAAAAGTATGCATTTAAAATTAATAGAACTACAGAAGTTTTGGGAAGACTGCTCTAACTCTCCAACTTCACCTTTACTTCAAAATAAGATAGAGAAAGGGAGCATTATAGCACAAGATTGGAGATGGGGCAAAAATCAGGCTATTATGACTAGGTGAGAAGTTATGAAACAGGTGTACACTTTTCAGTTTCCTCAATTGGTCACAACATAGGTGTAAGTTCTGTTTAGCCTGAGGTTATACTTTATTTATTTGATTTGTTTATTGTCACACGTATTTTGTTATAAATACAATGAAAAGCTTTGATTAGTATTGCTGCAGTTCAGCGCCATCTTAAAACACAGACAATAAACCAAATCATAGAATTTAAAGACAGAAAATTTTGGAAACAGTTCAACTTTATTTGACTTTTTGTTAAGTGCTCAGCCATGGGTTTTTCTCCAATCAAACGTATTTAACAATTTCTGCTGTATCCAGTTAAAGACCAATCAGAAAGTTTCCTTGATTTGAAAAACAACAATCTTAGTACCTGCTAACCGATGGAAGATTAAAAGGATGTGAGCTTAATCACTAGGCCTTCGTGCAGTCATAGAGTCATAGAGATGTACAGCATGGAAACAGACCCTTCAGCCCAACCTGTCCATGCCGACCAGATATCCCAACCCAATCTAGTCCCACCTACCAGCATCCGGCCCATATCCCTCCAAACCCTTCTTATTTATATACCCCTCCAGATGTCTTTTAAATGTTGCAATTGTACCAGCCTCCACCACATCCTTTGGCAGCTCATTCCATACACGTACCACCCTCTGCGTGAAAAAGTTCCCCCTTAGGTGTCTTTTATATCTTTCTCCCCTCACCCTAAACCTACGCTGTCAGTTCTGGACTCCCCGGCCCCAGGGAAAAGACCTTGTCTATTTATCCTATCCATGCCCCTCATAATTTTGTAAACCTCTGTAAGGTCACCCCTCAGCCTCCGACACTCCAGGGAAAATAGCCCCAGCCTATTCAGCCTCTCCCTATGGCTCAAATCCTCCAACCCTGGCAACATCCTTGTAAATCTTTTTTGAACCCTTTCAAGTTTCACAACATCTTTCCAATAGGAAGGAGATCAGAATTGCACGCAATATTCCAACAGTGGCCTAACTAATGTCCTGTACAGCCGCAACATGACCTCCCTACTCCTGTACTTAATACTCTGACCAATAAAGGAAAACATACCAAACGCCTTCTTCACTATCCTATCTACCTGCAACTCCACTTTCAAGGAGCTATGAACCTGCACTCCAAGGACTCTTTGTTCAGAAACACTCCCAAGAATCTTAACATCAAGTGTATAAGTCCTGCTAAGATTTGCTTTCCCAAAATGCAGCACCTTGCATTTATCTAAATTAAACTCCGTCTACCACTTATCAGCCCATTGGCCCATCTGATCAAGATCCTGTTGTAATCTGTGGTAAACTTCTTCACTGTCCACTACACCTCTAATTTCGTATTATCTGCAAATTTACTAACTATACCTCTTATGCTCACATCCAAATCATTTATATAAATGACAAAAAGTAGTGGGCCCAGCACCGATCGTTGTGGCACTCCACTGGTCACAGGCCTCCAGTCTGAAAAACAACCCTCCACCATCACCCTCTGTCTTCTACCTTTGAGCCAGTTCTGTATCCAAATGGCTAGTTCTCCCTGTATTCTGAGAGATCTAACCTTGCTAACCAGTCTCCTATGGGGAACTTTGTCGAACATCTTACTGAAGTCCATATAGATCATGTCAACCACTCTGCCCCCATCAATCCTCTTTGTTACTTCTTCAAAAAACTCAATCAAGTTTGTGAGACATGATTTCCCATGCACAAGGCCATGCTGACTATCCCTAATTAGTCCTTCCCCTTCCAATTACATGTACATACTGTCCCTCAGGATTCCCTCCAACAATTAGAGGGTCGTGCATGAATGGAATGAGCTACCAGAGGAAGTAGTGGAGGCTAGTACATTTGCATAATTTAAAAGGCATCTGGATGGGTATATGTACAGGAATGGTGTAGGGAGAGATGGGCCAAATGCAGACAAATGGGACTGGAATAGCTTAAGATATCTGGTCAGCATGGATGGGTTGAACTGAAGGGGATCTGTTTCCATGCTGTAGATGTCTATGGAAAACTTGCCCACCACTGACATCAGGCTCAATGGTCTATAGTTCTCTGGCTTGTCTATACCGCCCTTCTTAAACAGTGGCACCATGTTAGCCAACCTCCAGTCTTCCGGCATCTCACCTGTGACTATCGATGATAAAAATATCTCAGCAAGAGGCCCAGCAATCACTAGATGGGATTTTATGACAATTGAAAATGGTTTCATGGTCACTGTTAGACCAGCTTTTAATTCTAGATTTAGTTATTGAATTTAAAATTCCCCAATTACCATGATGGGCTTTGAATTGATGTGTCCAGAGTACCAATAAGAATTGTTACCAGTGGAAAACTGAGGAATTGAATCTTTGTATTTCTGAAAGCAATCATTTATAAGTTAACATACTGAAAAAGCAACTGAACAATTGCCTCTAACAATTTTTTAGTTTTGATTTCTTGATTGTCCTCCGTTGCTCATGTTAGTTTCAATAGCCAATATTTATGGGTTGGTTTTTGTGAAGGCTTCTAACCAAAGTATCACATGTCACTGCCCAGCGGTTAGACAGTCTTTGCTTCAGTCTGATGTTCAGGTTTTTGAAATGTTTGCACCAAAGTAGCTGAAAATGTAAACTGACAATAGGGAAACAAATCGCATTGTGGATATGTTACCGGACCAGAACATCAGACTAACAGTCATGGGTTCAACCCCACCATGGCTGATGGTGTAATTAATTCCAGATATTTATTGAATTCTAAATGCTAATCTAATGGAGGTCATGTCAAATGTTAAAAACCCAATGGTTCACTATTGTCCTTATCTAGTCTGGCCTACATGTGACTCCATCCCCACAGCAATGTGGTTGACTCTTTAGATTGTCCTCTGGGCATGACATGGAAGTATTGGACTGGGGTGGGCAAAGTAAGAAGTCACATGACACCAGGTTATAGTCCAACACATTTATTTCAAATCAAAAGCTTTCATAACTTCCATCAGCTGGACAAAGGAGCAGCATGCTTAAAGCTTGTGATTTCAAAAATGTGTTGGGCTATAACCTGGTGTCGTGTGACCTCTGACTTTGTCCTCTAGGCAATTAGGGATGGGCAATAAATGCTGCCCCAGCTAGCAATGCCCTTGGTTCATGAATGATTTTTAAAAAAAATAATGCAGTGAAAGTACCGGGAAACTTTAAACAGTGGTACAAATATCATTTCTTTTTACCTGATAACGTTAAAGGACTGGTAAGATGGAGGATTGAGAAGCATTGTAAATTAAGTCGGTAAATGTGGACATGTATTTGATTTAAATGGAAGTGTATTTCATATTGGAATGTGAGACTTGCCACAAGGAATTCAATGATCTGGCCAAATTTCCTTGTAGAAAGACACATATCTTTAGCTCTTTATTCTTTGATCATGCCCATGCAACCTTGTCTCAGAAGTAGCATTACTGAACTTTTGTCCCTCTAAGTTCTACATCTCTTTATATAAGAGCAATTGTACACTTCACTGTAAGTGTTTTTACTACTGTTTGCACACTCAGCATTTGGTACTGCTCTGAGATTTCCTTATCTTTCTCTCCCACACCTTTCCATTACTTTTTCTTGTAGTTAGTGGCGTATAGTTGCATCTCTGCAGAATATATTTTACATAATCAAAATACTGTAGTTGTTATAGACATTTACATGATTATGTTTTTAAGCTGGTTATAAACTATGGGAACAAATGCAAATGTAAGAGCAAAATGCTTGTGCTTCATTGACACTGCTCCCAAAATCACCAGCCAGTTTACAATCAACAGACTTCCCGGTGATTTATCTTATATCAGTCACAGCTCCATCTACATTTTTCTTGGAATGGCACCATATTAATTGTAATGCCCGTGGATCATGGATGTTTCTCATTTCGATAGAAGGCTTCCATTGCCTTTGTTAGGAGCTTGGGTGTCTATTTCAAGACCCATTCAAAGGCATGAGTCTCTGTCTTACCTGCTGCTGCCAACCCACTTCTGCCCTGTTGAATTTTCATCAAATTGGTTGTGAAAAATTTGACCAACATAATGAATTTTAGCAAGACCTGGACATAAAACCGGAAATTGCTGTAAAAGCTAATCAGGTCTGGCAACATCTGTGGAGATAAATAAGAGTTAATATTTCGGATCCAGTGACCCTTCCTCAGAACATCTTCCTCAGAGTTTTGAGGAGGAGTCACTGGACCCGAAATGGCAACTCTGATTTCTCTCCACAGATGCTGCCAGACCTGCTGAGCTTTTACAGCCATTTATGTCTTTGCTTCTGATTTCCAGCATCTGCTGGTTTTTGGTTTTTAAGAGCCAGACATGTCCTGGTTAACATGCAAGTTAATTAGATTAGTTTCCTGTAATTCCATTTCTGGAAATGCCTACAAAATGTTTACAAATTTTATAAATAATGCTTTAATAAATCCAATTTGGATTGTTAATCTAAAATTAGAGCTGTAAGCAAAGATCAGGAATTGGTTTAGCTCAGTTGGCTGGATTGTTAGTTTGCAAAGCAGTGTGATGCCAACAGCATGGGCTCAATTCCAATCACCGGTTTGATGTTACCATGAAGGGCTCTCCTTCTCAACCTCTTCCCTCACCTGAGTCTGGGGCCCTCAGGTTAAATCACCACCTTCTGTCTAACAAGAGAGCAGCCCCTATGATCTGGTGAGACAAGTAAAGATCTTTTTAAAAAAGATAATAATTGCAATATAAAATAAAATAACCTGTTAAAATCAATTTTAAAATTGATCTGTTAAAAATTAAGTACAAGATTCAGGTTTATAGAGATTTAAGATCAAATTGTGGGTGGCACGGTGGCACAGTGGTTAGCACTGCTGCCTCACAGCGCCAGAGACCCGGATTCAATTCCCGACTCAGG
Source organism: Hemiscyllium ocellatum (assembly GCF_020745735.1). Lineage (NCBI taxonomy): Eukaryota > Metazoa > Chordata > Chondrichthyes > Orectolobiformes > Hemiscylliidae > Hemiscyllium > Hemiscyllium ocellatum. The sequence continues at coordinate 166,389,476 of NC_083401.1, read as the reverse complement.
CAACTGACTGTGTGGAGTTTGCACGTTCTCCCCGTGTCTGCGTGGGTTTCCTTCGGGTGCTCCGGTTTCCTCCCACAGTCCAAAAATGTGCAGGTTAGGTGAATTGGCCATGCTAAATTGCCCGTAGTGTTAGGTGAACGGGTAAAGGTAGGGGTATGGGTGGATTGCACTTCGGCGGGTCGGTGTGGACTTGTTGGGCCGAAGAGCCTGTTTTCACACTGTAAGTAATCTAATCTAATTATGTTCCTTAATGATGTTTGTATCTGTAAAATTGCACATGGCACAGTGTACTATACTGCTCAAATAATGAACTGTAATTGCATAGCAAATAATTGTATAACAGTTTGGAACATTATGTAAATTTGCCTCCCAAATTATTGAAAGCTATTGTCCATTAAGATTGTGTAGCAGTATATTATGTAACATTTCAATTTTCAGGACAATATAGTCATAATTTCTTTAGACAGTTACCTTTTATCTGTAAACCATGACAAAGTAGATGGTTTTTTTAATTTGCCCTGATTCTTTTTGCCTCAACAATTATTTCATTACTTTTTAATGTCTACTTCCTAGACTCCTATTGATTCCCACATTCATTTAAAAACAGAAAGATGATGAAGTTACCAATTATTATTTAGTTCGATTATACAAATTTATTTTATCTTTTTTCTGTTTAAAAGAACATTTAACAGATATTCTTACCAGGTGAGTCTTCAATGTTGTATTAGTCACAATCCTGTCTCACACAAATCCAACCAAATGGACATTTGCATCCCTTTGCATCTTTCATATTTTCCCCTCTTTAAGCAGAGATTTTGAGCTGATTCTGAAGCACATTGAACTGTATAAGCTGCCAAGTAAGAAATAGACAGGAAGCACATGTTATATTAATTTGCAGTAAGGCAATTTATAGAAGCAAATAGTCCCATATCTGCATTAGATTATTTTGTTTAAGCACTGGTATTGCTAACAAAAGCAACTAATCTTTCTCTGTATTACTGCTTGAAAGGAGGAGGTACAGTGTTAGCAGAGGGTTACTTTTCAGGCTGGAGGCCTGTGGCCAGTGGTGTGCCACAAGGATCGGTGCTGGGTCCACTGCTTTTTGTCATTTATATAAATGACTTGGATATGTATATAGGGGGAATGGTAAGTAGGTTTGCAAATGATACCAAAACTGGTGGAGTAGTGGGTAGTGAAGATGGTTTTCTCAGAGTACAATGGCACCTGTGGGCCAAGGAGTGGCAGATGGAGTTTAATTGAGGTAAGTGTGAGGTGTTGCATTTTGGTAGGGCAAATCAGGGCAGGATTGTATATTTTATTGTGGGGCCCTAGGGACTGTTGCCAAGCAAAGAAACCTTGAGGTGCAATTTCAAAGTTCCTAAAGTTGGAGTTGCAGATAAACAGGGTGGTGAAGGCGGCATTTGGTCAGTGCATTGAGTATAGGAGTTGGGATGTCATATTGTGGCTCTACTGGACATTGGTCCGGCTAATTTTGAAACACTGCATTCAATTCTGGTCTCCCTCCTATAGGACAGATGTTGTTAAACTTGAAAGAGCGCAGACCAGATTTACAAGAATATTGCTGGGTTTAGACAGTTTGAGCTGCAGGGAGAGACTGAATAGGCTGGGGCTATTTTCCCTAGTGCATCAGAAACTGAGGGGTGACCTTGTAGAAGTTTATAAAATCATGAGGGGCATGAATAGGACAAATAGCCAAGATATTTTCCCCAAAGTAGGGGAGTCCAAAACTAGAGGGCATAGGTTTAAAATGAGAGGAGAAAGATTTAAAAGGGTCCTAGGGGACAACCTTTTCACACTGGTAAATGAATGAGCTACCAGGGCAGGTGGTGGAGGCTAGTACAATTACAACATTTAAAAGGTATCTGGATGGGTATATGAATAGGAAGGTTTTAGAAAGACATGGCCCAAAAGCTGACAAGTGGGACTATATTAATTTAGGATATCTGGAGGACATGGACGAGTTAGACCGAAGGGTCTGTTTCCATGCTGTATATCTCTATGACTGCTAAGTATGAAGTCTTATACCTTCAAATTTTTATTATTGTTGAGTATTTAATTTTTTTCTTCTTGCTGATTTCTTTTTTTCACTTTCACTTTCTGTATATAGTTTGAGATTGAAATATTCTAATTTTCATTTGTGGTTCTGATCCTGTCTGCAATTCTTTTTGGAGAGTTTAAACAAAAGTATGCATTTAAAATTAATAGAACTACAGAAGTTTTGGGAAGACTGCTCTAACTCTCCAACTTCACCTTTACTTCAAAATAAGATAGAGAAAGGGAGCATTATAGCACAAGATTGGAGATGGGGCAAAAATCAGGCTATTATGACTAGGTGAGAAGTTATGAAACAGGTGTACACTTTTCAGTTTCCTCAATTGGTCACAACATAGGTGTAAGTTCTGTTTAGCCTGAGGTTATACTTTATTTATTTGATTTGTTTATTGTCACACGTATTTTGTTATAAATACAATGAAAAGCTTTGATTAGTATTGCTGCAGTTCAGCGCCATCTTAAAACACAGACAATAAACCAAATCATAGAATTTAAAGACAGAAAATTTTGGAAACAGTTCAACTTTATTTGACTTTTTGTTAAGTGCTCAGCCATGGGTTTTTCTCCAATCAAACGTATTTAACAATTTCTGCTGTATCCAGTTAAAGACCAATCAGAAAGTTTCCTTGATTTGAAAAACAACAATCTTAGTACCTGCTAACCGATGGAAGATTAAAAGGATGTGAGCTTAATCACTAGGCCTTCGTGCAGTCATAGAGTCATAGAGATGTACAGCATGGAAACAGACCCTTCAGCCCAACCTGTCCATGCCGACCAGATATCCCAACCCAATCTAGTCCCACCTACCAGCATCCGGCCCATATCCCTCCAAACCCTTCTTATTTATATACCCCTCCAGATGTCTTTTAAATGTTGCAATTGTACCAGCCTCCACCACATCCTTTGGCAGCTCATTCCATACACGTACCACCCTCTGCGTGAAAAAGTTCCCCCTTAGGTGTCTTTTATATCTTTCTCCCCTCACCCTAAACCTACGCTGTCAGTTCTGGACTCCCCGGCCCCAGGGAAAAGACCTTGTCTATTTATCCTATCCATGCCCCTCATAATTTTGTAAACCTCTGTAAGGTCACCCCTCAGCCTCCGACACTCCAGGGAAAATAGCCCCAGCCTATTCAGCCTCTCCCTATGGCTCAAATCCTCCAACCCTGGCAACATCCTTGTAAATCTTTTTTGAACCCTTTCAAGTTTCACAACATCTTTCCAATAGGAAGGAGATCAGAATTGCACGCAATATTCCAACAGTGGCCTAACTAATGTCCTGTACAGCCGCAACATGTGTGTTAGAACTATTGAAAAAGCAGTGAGAGTTCTATTTTTATTATTTCATCAATTTTGATTTGGAACCATGAACTGGGAATTGTGAGGTGAACATGATTTGTAAACTTTGGAAAATAGCTTATAGTAAAAGGAAAAAAACACCAAACAAGCTTTTATTATATTGTGAGGACAAGCTTTGATTAAAAAGGATTCCTACTGACACAACAACCTTGGGAAGAGTATCCTGTTTGAAAAGGTAGCAGAAGTTAGCTCTTAACAAGGTGGGAATAATCCAGGAATTGGTTCTGGCAAGTCTGGAAGAAACCCTATATACAAACAGATGGCACATGTTGAATGTAATTGAAGCCTTAGGAAAATTTGGTTAGTCTCTCAGGGTGGAACCAGAGTTGGAGTTGTTGTGTTGAGCCATGTTTTTCTGGGAGATGAGTTTGGCCACTGATGACACGGCATGAAGATAATAAAATTGCCTCCCTAATCTTCCTCACCAACTTTCAGAAGCACCAAGCAGAGGAAGTTAAAAATATTACTCACTCAACCACAGTGAATTGAGAAGGTGACCCTGATTAATGTTTCCAGAAAAGCAACCAAGGGAGTCCACATCTACACCTGTAAAACAGCATTGTAAAAACAATTTGAATAATCTGGCCTGTTTTATTATTTTCTTCCTTGTATCCCATGACTGTATTTGTTTGTCTGTGTTTTTTGTGAATAGAGGCTGCAAATAAATATTTCAGGTTTAAGGCACAGACGTTAATTAGATTACCCTGTGGGTTAATTAGATTACCCTGTGGGTTAATTTTTTTACTGCTAAAGTTATTATATATTTATTTGTAAAACTTGTGTCTGGAACTATTTATTTGCAAAGTGGGGTTGCTTATTCAAAATTCTGGTTAGGAACTACTGGAGTAACAATTGAGAATCTTTGCAAGTTTTCATTTTATTGTGAAGCATATACAGAGGTAGAAAGGTTGATTTGGTTTAGCTGTCTGTCTCTGTGTCATAGCACTTAGGCCCTTACACATTCATGGGAACAGTGTCCATTACAAAGCAAGATTAAAATATTTAGAGCCCTTTGAATGTCCTTAAAGTAAAAGGTTTTAACCTAAGATTCCAATGGTAGCCTGAGCTCAGTTAAGGCCATAGGCTAAGAGATTGGAACAGGAGTAGACTGTTCAGCCTTTGAGTCTGCTCCACCATTCATAGCTGATCCAAAATTCCTCATATTCACTTTCTTACCTTTTCACCATCACCCTTGATTCCGCCAATGATCAAAAATCTATCTATCTCAGCCTTAAATATACACCAGGAGTGTGACAAGAAGTTCCAAATATACCCAGCATTCTGAGAGATGTTTTAGATTGGCACCCCTTTATTCTGAGTCAATGTCCTCTGCTCCTAGATTCTCTAATAAGGTGAAACGTCCTCTCAGCATTTACCTTATCAAGCTCCTTAAAAATCTGATAGGTTTCAGTGAAATCATCTCTCATTCTTCTCAGTTCCAGTGAGTAGAACTCCAAGTTGTTTCATCCTGGCTCATAAACAATCCTTGTATACCAGGGTCATCCTACTGAACTTTCTTTGAACTGTCTCCAATGAAATAATATCTTTCGTTAAATAAGGGAATCAAAACGGTTCACTGCACTCCAGACTTGGTGTCACCAGCACATTATTCAGTTGCAGTGATACTTTCCTACTCATCTACTCCAACCCCATTGAAATAAGAGCCAACATTCCATTAGCTTTCCTGATTACCCACTGTACCTGTGTGCTAGCTTCATGCACAAGTGCCCCCAAGCCCCTTTATGTTGTATCTTCCTATAGTTTTTTCCCTATTTAAAAATGAACTTCATATTTTTCTACATTACACTCCATTTCCCAATGCTTGCCCACTTACTTAACCTATTAATGTATCTGTAAACTGTTTGTATCCTTCTTGCCACTTGCCTCTCTACCCATATTTTGTGTCAGTGTATTCATTTCCTTGCTCCAAGTCATTCATGTATATTGTAAACACTTGTAGTTCCAGCACTGATCCCTGTGGGATCCAACTAATTATCAACTGATCCAATCTAAAAAAGAACCCCTTATCCCGACTCACTATTCCCTGCCCATTAACTAATTCTCTATCCACATCAATACACTACCTCTAACACCACGGGCTCCTATCTTATGACTTAACCTTTGTGAGGTACCTTATTGAGTACCTCCTGGAAGTCCAAATATAAGATTTTAACTATTCCCCTTTCTCTACTCTTGTCAGGCATTTCCCTTTCATGAAACCATGCTGTCCCTGTTTGATGAGATTGATTTTCCAAATATGCTGCTAACCGACCTATAGTCACTGATGTTTGCCTCCCTGTCCTTTTGAATTAACGATGTCACAATGGCAGTTTTCTAATCCTCCAATACTTTTCCTGAGTCCAAGGATTTTTGGAAAATTGCATCTACTATTTCTGTAGCTACTTCTTTTGGGATCCTAGGATGCAGGCCATCAGGGCCAGCAGCCTTCTCTGCCTTTCGCCCCCATTAGTTTCTAGCGATAGTGACAGCGCTTAATTCCTTCCCTGTTTTCTTTATTAGTAGGATATTCGAAGTGTGTTCCACCATAAACCACCATACGAAACATCTCTTTAACAACTCTGTCATTTCCTTGTTTCTCATAACTATCTACCCTGATGCATTTTGTAAGGGGCCGATGTTCACATTGACCTTTTGTCTTTATTTAGAGGTGATCTTATTGTCAGTTTTTAGTTGCCTTTGTAGTTTATCTTCTCTCTATTTTTAGTCCGCCTTTGCTGGATTCAGGGCTATCCTTATTGGACTGCATTTTTATTGAGAGTCATGAATTAACCCCTTAAATGTCTGTCACTGCTTGCTTATTGTCTGCATTCCTGATTTCATCTCTACTCTTCCAAGAAAGAGCTTCTTGAATTTGCAGCCTCTTTGCGTTTTCCGTGTCTGCTAAAGCTTGATTTAATGTTTAACCATCATAGGTAAGGTTTTTATCTCCAACGTGCAAAAATTTTTAAGATGGTGTAAATGAATTAGGAGATGAGGACCTTGTCACGGTCCCCCTATGGGAAGGGGCTGGCTGGTTTCATTCCCTTTTGGAAGAATGTTAATTTCATCTCAGTCAGTGTGTAATCTAATCAGCGTTGGTTTCATGAATCATGGCCAACTTGTGTGGTCAGGTGATCCCCCTGTGGCCATTTTACATGTGTGTGTTTTGGTCTCTGAAAAATTGTTCCATCCACAACACTCTCCGGTATTAAATTGGCTAAGAGAATTTGAAGATCAATAGTCTGTATTTTATATTGTCAAGGCAAGGGTAACAGAAGACAGCAGAGTGACGACTGGGCAGCAACAGAAATGGGTCTGAGGGAAAGGAATGAGAAGGAGGAATGAAGCAGGGAGGGGAATAACAGAAGGACAGCAAAGAAGGCAGCAGAGAGGAGAGGGAGCCATAAATCACAGTAGGTGACATTTAGCCCATTGTGGCTGTGCTAGCTCTTTGTAGAAATAACTTGTGAGATTCACTTCCCTGCATCTTCTCCATTATTGTTCATTTTGCTTTTCTCTGTATTTAATCCATTTCCTTTTGAAAGCTTCAATGAAATCTGCTGCCAGTATACTTTCAGACACTGTATTCCAGATCGTAACCACTTGTTGTGGATAAAAGGATTTTCCTCAGGTCACCTTCACTTCTTTTGCCAATCGCTTAAGTTTGTTTCCACGGGTTTTGCATCCTACCACCAGTAATAATTATTTCTCTCTGTCCACACTGTCCAGGCCCCTCTGACAAATTTCAACTTCCTCTTCTCTGAGGAGAACAGCCCAGAGTCGTCACTCTTTGGAATTCTAGTCCTCCTTCCTGGAAACAGGTTAATGCCTTCACTTCTATCCTAAAAGTAAAGCCTAAAACTATACACAGTACTCAAGCTGGGATTGAGAAAATGTTCTCTCTGGATCCATCGTATTTTTATCTTTTGCACCCCGATTTATAAAACCCAAAACCCAGATGCTTTTATTAATTGCTCTTCTCTTTTCCTGACACACAATTTCATCTGTCACTTGTTCATACTCCACCAGCTTCTGTCATCTCTTGAAGTTTTATCACTATCCTCCCCATAATTCATAATACTTTCAGGTTTTATGTCTGTTATACTCCGAAATCTAAGTCATTAATACATAAGAAAAGCTTAGGTCCTAATAGTAGGAGAACCCTATTATGTACTTTCCTCTAGTTCAAAAAGAAATTCTGTTTTCTGTCACTCAGCCAACTGAATATACATAATGTAATTGTCCTATTTATTCCATGGACTCTAATTTTGCTAAAAAAGCTATTAGGTGGGACTTTATCAAAAGAGACTAACATAAATGGGTGACTTTTTTTTGTTGGCAAGATGTAATGAATGGTGTGTGCCACAGGGATCAACTTTGGGATCTCAAATTATATAAATGATTTGTATGAAGTTGTCGAAGATTTGGTCTCTACATTTGCTGTAAAGTAGAAGAGTAAGTTGTGAAGGAAACTGCGAAGGGATATATCCATAGGTTAAGTGAGTTGTTGAAGATTTGGCAAATTGATTAATGTTGAAACAATGTAAAATTGTTCATTTCAGTGAGAGTAATTAAAAACAAAACATGCTTTCTGGAGATCTAACTGGCAGAGGAAGCTATGTGCCTTAATCTCAAAAGACTAGTGCACTCGTACAGCAAACAATTAGCAAAGGTCTTATTATTGACAGGGAAGTGCCAAAGGTAGAGAAAGGTCAGAAAAACTAAAGAACTGATCACTGACCTCAGAAAGAAAGGAGAACACACCTCCATCTATATCAACGGAACTGAGGTTGAGAGGGTGGAGAGCGTCAAGTTCCTCAGAATGACAATAACAACACCCTATCCTGGACTTGCCACATAGATGCAATGGTGAAGAAGGCACAACAGTGCCTCCTCTTCCTCAGGTGGATCATGAAATCTGGCAAGTCCAAAAGGATTTTCACCAACGTCTACAGATGTGCCATTGGGAGCATACTGTTTGGGTGCATAACCACCTGGTATGGCACCTGCTCCTCCCATGAGCATAAGAAACAGCAGAAGTTGGTGTGCACAACCCAGACCATCACGGAAGCCAACCTTCCATCTATGAACTCCATTTACATAGCTCACTGCCACAGAAAGGCTGCCAATATCATCGAAGACCCATTGAACCCCGGTAATGATCTCCTACAACCTCTGCTACCAGGCAGAAGATACAGATGCCTGAACACACAACAGGTTCAGCAACTGCTTCTTCCCAGCTGCTAATAGGCTGATAAATGGACTCCCCAAATAATGCTGATTTTGCCTAGTGCACGCCCTGTGCAATGAAAGCTGTATGCCTCTGTCTAAGTCTTTTTGATCTGTACATCCTTGCTATGATCTGCTTGTACTGCTCATAAACAAAGTTTATCACTGTACCTTGGTACACATGACAATAAATAAACCAATCAATCAGAAGTTCAGTTTCAGTTATACAAGGCAACGGTGATACCCTATCCAGAATACTGTGTACTGCGCCGGTTTCCTGATTTAAGGAAGCATGTAAGTGCATTGGAAGCTGTTTAGAGAAGTCTGACTCGAGTAATTCCTGAAATGGGTAGGTAGTCTTTTGGGGAAAGGTTGGACAGGCTTTGCTTGTATCACTGGAGTTTAGCAGTTTAAGATGAGACCTGATTGAAATATATTCTTGTAAGGAAGAGGATAAAATGTTATTGGGGACAGGTGGGAATGTGGATTTGAGGTTACTAGGTCACTATTAAACGACAAAGCAGGCTTAAAGTATCAAATGATTTAATGCTGCTCATAAATCATATGTACAAATGTAATTGTCCAGTATTCTGGCACTACCTCTGTGTCTGAGGAGAACTGGAAGATTATGGCCTGTACCTCTGCTATTTCCAGTCCTATCCATATCCCAGATACCACTCATGCAATCTTGATGACACATAAGTTTTTAAGACAGTGGTTAGCACAGCTGCTTCACAGCGCCAGGGAGCTGAGTTCAATTCCAGCCTGGGGAGAATGTCTATGTGAAGTCTGCGCATTTTCCTCAGGTATGTATGGGTTTCCTCCAGATGGTCCAGTTTCCTCCCACAGTCACAAAAATGTGCAGGTTAGGTGGATTGGCCATGTTAAATTGTCCAGGGATATGCAGGCCAGGTGGGCTAGCAATAGAAGATGCAGGGTTGCGGGAGGGGGGTATTTGGGTGGGATGGTCTTCAGAATCAGTATTCATAATGTTCTTCAGCTTCCACGTCAGGTTCCTAATGAGACCCAATTATCCTTTACCATCCTTTTAATATTTATGTACCAAAAAGGTTTGATATTCCCTTTCATTTTCCCTGCCCCCAGTATTCTTTTATTCTCTTTCTTGCTTTTCCTTCACTTCCTATTTGAATCATCTACATTGTGCCTGATTCACAACTGTATTATCTGTCTTATGCATCTTCTATCTTATTTTGCTCTCTCATTACTTGCAATTTTTGTTCTTTTGCAGACTTCTGTGTAACCTGCATAGTATACTTAAACCAGAGGGGATCTGGAAACTTGTGGTGAACCTAATGCCCAAATTGTTACCATGGAAAAAGCATGTCCGTCCACCACCTTCACATGAATATCTAGAATTGATAATATCAGCTGTGGGAAAGGAGTTAGTTGATGAATAGTTGGTACATAAGATTTTCCAGCAATTTGGAAATCATTTCTCTTGTTGTTTCTCCTAAAGCACTATCACCTAACAATTCTTCCTCTGAAGTACAACCACAAGATTTGAAGATGGTGAGGATGATGGGTTGTGTGCAGTTTTTGAGCTGATCTATGAGGAACATTACAGAGGAGGCACTCACTCAGACAGTGTTTTTAAGGCAGTGTATTTAGAGTCATAGAGTCATAGAGATGTACAGCACAGAAACAGATCCTTCGGTTCAACCTGTCCATGCCGACCAGATATCCCAACCCAATCTAGTCCCACGTGCCAGCACCTGGCCCATATCCCTCCAAACCCTTCCTATTCGTATATCCATCCAAATGCCTTTTAAATGTTGCAATTGTACCAGCCTCCACCACTTCCTCTGGCAGCTCATTCCATACACATACCACCCTCTGAGTGAAAAGATTGCCCCTTAGATCTCTTTTATATCTTTCCCCTCTCACCCTAAACCTATGCCCTCTAGTTCTCGACTCCCCGACCCCAGGGAAAAGACTTTGTCTATTTATCCTATCCGTGCCCCTCATAATTTTGTAAACCTCTATAAGGTCACCCGTCAGCCTCTGACACTCCAGTGAAAACAGCACCATCCTGTTCAGCATTTCCCTATAGCTCAAATCCTCCAACCCTGGCAACATCCTTGTAAATTTTTTCTGAACCCTTTCAAGTTTCACAACATCTTTCCGATAGGAAGGAGACCAGAATTGCACGCAATATTCCAACAGGGGCCTAACCAATGTCCTGTACAGCTGCAACATGACCTCTGAACTCCTGTACTCAATACTCTGACCAATAAAGGAAAGCATACCAAACACCTTCTTCACTATCCTATCTACCTGCGACTCCACTTTCAAGGAGCTATGAACCTGCACTCCAAGGTCTCTTTGTTCAGCAACACTCCCTAGGACCTTACCATTAAGCATATAAGTCCTGCTAAGATTTGCTTTTCCAAAATGCAGCACCTCACATTATCTGCCACTCCTCAGCCCATTGGCCGATCTGGTCCAGATCCTGTTGTAATCTGAGGTAAACGTCTTCACTGTCCACTACACCTCCAATTTTGGTGTCATCTGCAAACTTACTAACTGTACCTCTTAGGCCTGCATCCAAATCATTTACATAAATGACAAAATAGAGGACCCAGCACCGATTCTTGTGGCACTCCACTGGTCACAGGCCTCCAGTCTGAAAAACAACCCTCCACCACCACCCTCTGTCTTCTACCTTTGAGCAAGTTCTATATCTAAATGGCATGTTGGAATGGCTGGTCTTCAGAAATCTCAGTTAGGGTTATTCACAGATGCCAGTGAGGATTGAAGAAGAGGCCATTAACTGACCCTAACAAAGAATGCATGCGGGCTGTTGTTGGTCCATGGTACTGCCTTTTTCAAAAGGGCAAATGAAACTAGAACATACAAGAGAAAAAGTTCCTTTGAGAGACATTACCCTAAATTGTTCACAGGGTTAAAGAAACGCAATACTGAAAATAACTTCAAAGAGTCATAGAGACATACAGTTTGGAAGCAGACCCTTCAGTCTAACTCATCCATGCCGACCAGGTGTCCTAAATTAATCTAGTCCCACCTGCCAGCACTTGGCCCATATCACTAAACCCTTCCTATACATCTACCCATCCAATGCCTTTTAAATGTTGTAATTGTACCAGCCTCCACCACATCTTCTGGCAGCTCATTCCATGCACGCGCCAGCCTCTGCATGAAAAAGTTACCTTTAGGTCCCTTTTAAATTTTTCTCCTCTCACCTTAGTTCTGGACTCCCCCACCCCAGGGAAAAGACTTTGCCTATTTATCCTATCCATGCCCCTCATGATTTTATAAACCTATCTAAAGTCACCCCTCAGCCTCTGACGCTCCAGGGAAAATAGCCCCACCTTATTCAGCCTCTCCCTATAGCTCAAATCCTCCAACCCTGGCAACATCCTTGTAATATTTTTCTGAATCCTTTCAAGTTTCACAACATCCTTCCAATAGGAGGGAAACCAGAATTGCACACAATGTTCCAAAAGTGGCCTATCCAATGTCCTGTACAGTCGCAACATGACTTCCCAACTCCTATATTCCGTGCTCTGACCATATAGGAAAATATACTAAAGCCTTCTTATTCCTAATGCAACTCCACTTTCAAGGAAATATACATCTGTACTCAAAGTTCTCTTTGTTCGGTAACATTCCCCAGGACTTAATGTTAAGTGTTTATGTTCTGCCCTGATTTGCTTTTCCAAAATGCAACACCTCATATTTGTCTAAATTAAACTCCATCTGCCACTCCTCAGCCCATTGGACCATCTGATCAAAATCTTGTTGTACTCTGAGGTAACCTTCTCTGCTGCCCAATACACTTCCAATTGTGGTGTCATCTGCAAACTTATTAATGATACCTCCTATGTTCACATCCAAATAATTTATATAAATGATGAAAAGCGGTGGACCAGCCCCGATCCTTGTGACACACCATTGGTCACAGGCCTCCAGTCTGAAAGGCAACCCTCCACCACCACCATCTATCTTCCACCTTCAAGCCAGTTCTGTATCCAGATGACTAGTTCTCCCTGTATTCCATGTGATATAACCTTGGGTAACCAGTCTACCATGAGAAACCTCATTGAACACTTTACTGAAGTCCATATAGATCCCATTTGCACTCTGCCCTCATCAATCCTCTTCATAAACATTTACAGCATGGAAACAGGCCCTTTGGGCAAAGTTGTCCAGGCCACCCAATTTTCAAAATGTTGAAGAAAATTGCTAAACTGCTGTGTAACTATATGTCCAGGAAGATTCCAAATCCCTTAATGAATCAAATTCAGAAGCAACTTGAACCAACCAGAATGGCTATCATTTTCCTCATGACAAAACCAACCAAAACCCAATTGGGTCCTTCAGAAAATGTCTACACAGTTTAACAAGGCAGTAGCCACCAAATGACTAGAGTGTTGAGAGTTTAGTGAAGTGAACTTAAAGTAGAGTTTTCACTAAACTCAATATCAAGAATGCGTTCTGGTAGTTGACATTAGATGAGCAATCAAGACTGTTTACTATATTTATCAGTAAGTAAAAAATGAGGTCTGCAGATGCTGGAGATCACAGCATTTGGGTTTGCCTCAGTCACAGAGATACGACATATATAATCAGTGGTGTGGGAGGAGGGCCTTCGGAGATTATGAATTAGCTATTTAAGGGCCTCAAATGGTAATGGATAGTGTTAGTCACTCAATGCCTCTCTATTACTGGTAATTATCTGTAGGCAGATAGTTGATGGGCACAGCACAGATATAAAGTGCAGTTCTAAGCAACCCCTGCCAACCCGCGGTGCTGGCTGTCAGGTGGCAGCCTACTTTGAGAAATAAAGTTTTTTTTCCCCAAATTGTATAACAAGCAACTTATGCAATTTAATGATATAAAATAATGGCTCTCAAAATTCAAAGTGGTAAATTGTACTGAAGGTTAATTGCAAAATACCTGATGGCAAAGCAAATTCTGGCGGTACCCAGAATTGCTAGGCCACTAGCACAGCACAGTTCCCAACTTGGTCAAATGGTGTCTCCATCTGCTCCAAACATAGAGCAAGGGTTAGGGCTGAGCCAAGGCATTCTCCCTGTCAGTTATATCCTCACTCCTGGCCAAGCATGATCTGGAAAATTGTGGTGAACCTGATGTTCAAATTGTTACCGTGAAAGAAGAGTGTCCATTCACCTGCTTTTCTGGCCTGTCCCCCTCATGTGAATATCTAGAATTGGTGATATCAGCTTGTGTGAAAGAGGTTGATTGATTGGTACCCAAGATTTTCCAGCAATTTGGAAACCATTTCTCTTGTTGTTTCTCCTCATGCACTATTGCCTAACTAATCTTCCTCGGGGGTGGGACCCCGAGATCTCAGCATTGCTCCACAGGAAGCTACCAACAAATGTAAGAGCTGACTGCAGCTTAATGGTTGATGCTCTGGTTCTGCTTCGGCACTGCCTGCTGTCAGGCAGCACGACATAACCAAACACTGATAATCCTGCATCTCCCACAGTGTCCTACTTACAGCAGAGTCCAAATACAAGATGAACAATGTCATGCAAAGTTAAAGGGAAAAATTTCAATAATGATAGGGATCCTTCAGCTTTTAACAATTTAAAGTCCTAAATGCCCAATTGCCATCCCTTAGTTCCAAAGACACTAAAATTCTGGGAATGAGATTGTATATCATTCTCACATCTGTAGACAATTGATCATTATGTACCTGCTGTAAATTTAGTGCAGTCCCCTTGTACACCGTGCTCTCATTCTAACAATCCAGTTCTTAATATCAGATGCATCTGTATTTAGTGGGAATGAAGCAGTGCAAATTTTTTATCAATACATGTATTTCACATTGTAGACCAAAGTTCTTTAGTTATATTTGAGAGATTGACATCAGTAAGTTTGTTCTGTGATTTGGCACTTTTCCAAGGAAAATTTCAAAGCATTTCAGATAAACAGATTGATTTCCCTATTGTAAGAGGAAGTGCAGAGACACTGCAACTAACAAATGTAAGGTAAAAAGGACCACAAACCCCTGATGATTTCAGAAAGAAACTCTAGCAGAAATTTACTTCTCTAAGTCAGCATTCTTAATAGCATTTACTGTATTTATAACTATGTAAAGTATAGGGGAGGGGGGGTGAGCAGTAATTGTAAACCATCAGAATTTGTGTTGCAGACGTTTCGTCCCCTGTCTAGGTGACATCCTCAGTGCTTGGGAGCCTCCTGTGAAGCGCTTCTGTGATCTTTCCTCCGGCATTTATAGTGATTTGAACCTGCCGCTTCCGGTTGCCAGTTCCAGCTGTCCGCTGCAGTGGCCGGTATAATGGTTCCAGGTCAATGTGCTTATTAATTGAATCTGTGGATGAGTGCCATGCCTCTCGGAATTAATTCCTAGAGGCATGGCACTCATCCATGGATTCTATCAACAAACACATCGACCTGGACCCAATATACTGACCACTGCAGCGGACAGCTGGAACTGGCAACCGGAAGCGGCAGGTTCAAATCACTATAAATGCCGGAGGAAACATCACAGAAGCGCTTCACACGAGGCTCCTAAGCACTGAGGATGTCATCGAGACAGGGGACGAAACGTCTGCAACATTTAAAATGAATCCCTCATCCCAAAACTAAAAATTAAAAAAATGCAGAAGTAAAATAGAATGAGACCTGATAAAAGAAAAGCTGTTTGGGTTAAAACCAACCAAGGATTCCTCCTTCAGTGTGGATCTGTCTGTGATTTTTAAGAAAAAAAATTATATTCATATAGCATAGAACATAGAACAATACAGCACAGAACAGGCCCTTCGGCCCACGATGTTGTGCCGAACATCTATCCTAGATTAAGCACCCATCCATGTACCTATCCAATTGCCGCTTAAAGGTCACCAATGATTCTGACTCTACCACTCCCACAGGCAGCGCATTCCATGCCCCCACCACTCTCTGGGTAAAGAACCCACCCCTGACATCCCCCCCGATACCTTCCACCCTTCACCTTAAATTTATGTCCCCTTGTAACACTCTGTTGTACCCGGGGAAAAAGTTTCTGACTGTCTACTCTATCTATTCCTCTGATCATCTTATAAACCTCTATCAAGTCACCCCTCATCCTTCGCCGTTCCAACGAGAAAAGGCCAAGAACTCTCAACCTATCCTCGTACGACCTATTCTCCATTCCAGGCAACATCCTGGTAAATCTCCTCTGCACCCTCTCCAAAGCTTCCACATCTTTCCTAAAGGGAGGCGACCAGAACTGCACACAGTACTCCAAATGTGGCCTAACCAAAGTCCTGTACAGCTGCAACATCACTTCACGACTCTTGAATTCAATCCCTCTGCTAATGAACGCTAATACACCATAGACCTTCTTACAAGCTCTATCCACCTGAGTGGCAACTTTCAAAGATCTATGTACATAGACCCCAAGATCCCTCTGTTCCTCCACCTGACTAAGAACCCTACCGTTAACCCTGTATTCCGCATTCTTATTTGTTCTTCCAAAATGGACAACCTCACACTTGGCAGGGTTGAACTCCATCTGCCACTCCTCAGCCCAGCTCTGCATCATATCTAAGTCCCTTTGCAGCCGACAACAGCCCTCCTCACTGTCCACAACTCCACCAATCTTCGTATCATCTGCAAATTTACTGACCCACCCTTCAACTCCCTCATCCAAGTCATTAATAAAAATTACAAACAGCAGAGGACCCAGAATTGATCCCTGCGGAACTCCACTCGTAACTGGGCTCCAGGCTGAATATTTACCATCTACCACCACTCTCTGACTTCGACCAGTTAGCCAGTTTTCTATCCAATTGGCCAAATTTCCCTCTATCCCATGCCTCCTGACTTTCTGCATAAGCCTACCATGGGGAACCTTATCAAATGCCTTACTAACCTTTAACAACTACCAGACTTCGAAAAGCATTTACAGAAAATGCAATTTGTTTTCTAAAGTGCACTTGTGGCTACAATATAGAAAATTACCAGCCATTTAAACACACAGTAATTTCTCATAAAGCAAACAATGCCATAATGACTAGATGGACCTTTTTATTTCTGATGCGGTATAAGGATAAATATTAATCAGGAAACTACCCAATATCTCCTCCTTTTCTGTGAAATGGTGCCATTGGATCTTTTACTGTCAGTTGGGAGCAGATAGATTTAAAGGTTTTAGCTGAAACCAAAAAAAAAGGAATAAGTCATATGGTCCTTCGAGCCAACTCTGTCGTTCAATATGCTTGTGGCTAATCATCCAACTCAGTGCCCTGTTTCTGCTCTCAGCAGACTAGAGGATCATTTTAGCCCCGAAAACTATATCTAACTTCTCCTTGAAGTTTTCAATGTTTTAGCCTCAATCAGTTTCTGTGGCAGAGAATTCCACAGGCTCACCACTCTCTGGATGAAGACATTTCTCATTTTGCTCCTAAATGGTCCACCTGTAACCTTAGACTGTGACCCTGGAGTCTGGGCTCTCTGGTCATCAGGCACATCCTTTCTGCATTTACCCTGTCCTGTTAGAATTTCAGTGGTTCCTCTGAGTTCACTCCTCTTTTTTTAAACCCAATTAATATAATCCTAACTGATCCAGACATTCTTCATACATCAGTTCTGTCATCCCAGGAATCCGTCTTTGTTACACTCCCTCCAAAGCCAGAATATCCTTCCTTAGATGAGGAGACCAAAACTGCAAACACTATTCCAGGTGTGGTCTCACCAAGGCCCTGGTGTTTCTCTGCTTCTGTACTTGAATCCTCTTGCTATGAAGGTAAACATATGATTTGCCTTCTTCACTTCCACCTTCTCCACTTGTACTCTTAGTTTCAGTGACTGATGTACCAAGACACCCAGGTTTTGTTGCATTTCCCCCTTTCCCAACCTATCCCCACACAAATAATAAGCTGCCCTGCTGCTTTTGCTGCCAAAGTGGATAACCTCTCGTTTTGGCATGCATTTGCTTTACTCAGTCAACTTGTCCAAATCAAACTGAAGTGTCTCTACATCCTCCTTCCAGTTCACTCTCCCACCAACATTGTGTCATCTGCAACTTGGAGATATTGCATATAGTTCCTTTATCTTAGTTGTTAATATATATTGTAAATAGCTGGGGTCCAAGCACTGATCCCTGCAGTACCCCACTAATCACTGCCTGCCATTCAGAAACAGACCTGTTTATTTGTACTCGGTTTCCTATTTGCCAATAGTTCTCTATCCATGTCAGTACACTGCACCCAATCACATGTGCTTTAAGTTTACATGCTAATTCCTTATGTGTAATCTTATCCAAAGCCTTCTGAAAGTCCAAGTAAACCACATCCCACTGGCTGTACTTATTATCTCGACAAGTTACATCCTCGAAAAACTCAATTAGATTTGTGAAGCACCATTTCCTTTAGGAAATCCATGCTAGCTCTGTCCAATCCTGTCCCTGTTTTCCAAGTCCTCTGCTTTAAATCTTTTATTGCATTTTCCCTACTGCTGATGTCAGGTTAACTAGTCTGTCATTCCTTCATTTCTATTTCCTTTAAATAGTGAGGTTACATTTGCTATCTTCCAATACAGAGAAAAGTTCCAGAGTCCATAGAACTTTGAAAGACTACCACCTTGAGTGTTCCTTAAGTACCCTGGGATGTTGATTTTTGTACCCTGGGGTTTTATTGGCCTTTAATGCTATCAATTTCCTCAACACCATTTCCCTACTAATACTGATTTCCTTCAGTTCTTCCCTCTGTTCCCCAACGCTTTGGACAAGTTATTCTTCGTGATGACACAACCATATGTAGGTTAAACTCTCACATAATTATAGCTGTACCTTTATTGTTTGCATTTCTAATTTTCTGTGTGTGTGTGTGTATGTATGTGTGTGTAGGGGTGTGTGTGGTGTGTGTTGTATGTGTGTCTGTGTGTGTGTCTGTGTGTGTGTAGGTGTGGTGTGTGTGTATGTATGTGTGTGTGTGTGTAGGTGTGGTGTGTGTGTATGTATGTGTGTGTGTGTGGGTATGTGTGTGTATGTAGGTGTGTGGTGTGTGTAGCTGTGTGGTATGTGTGTGTGTAGGTGTGTGGTATGTGTGTATGTATAGGTGTGTGGTATGTATGTGTGTGTAGGTATGTGGTATGTGCAATGAGTGTGTGTGTGTAGGTGTGTATTTGTGTGTGGTGTGTGATATGTGTTGTGTAGTTGTGTTGTGTGTGTGTGTAGGTGTGGGGTATGTGCAGTGAGTGTGTGTGTGTGCAGTGTGTGTGTGTGTGTGTGTAGGTGTGTATGTGTGTGTGGTGTGTGTGTGTGTGTGGTGTGTGTGTGTGGTGTGTGTGCGTGTGTGCAGTGAGTGTGTGTGTGTGCATGCAGTGAGTGAGTGTGTGTATGTGTGTGGTGTGTGCAGTGAGTGTGTGTATGTGTGTGCAGTGAGTGAGTGTATGTGTATGTGTGTGTGTGGTGTGTGCAAAGAGTGTGTGTAGGTGTGGGGTATGTGCAGTGAGTGTGTGTGTGTAGGTGTGTATGTGTATGTGGTGTATGCGTGCGCACGCAGTGAGTGTGTGTGTGTGTAGTGTGTGCAGAGAGTGTGTGTGTGCGCACAGTGAGTGTGTGTGTGCGCGAAGTGAGTGTGTGTGTGTGTGTATGTGTGTATGCAGTGAGTGAGTATGTGTGTGTATGGTGCGTGCAGTGAGTGTGTGTGTGTATGGTGTGTGCAATGAGTGAGTGTGTGTGTGTGTGTGTGTGTGTGTGTGTGTGTGTATGTGGGTGGTGTGTGCAGTGTGTGTGTGTGTGTGTATGTGTGTGTGAGAGTGGTGTGTGCAGTGAGTGTGTGTGTGTATAGTGTGTGCAGTGAGTGTGTGTGTGTATGTGTATGTGTGTATGAGAGTGGTGTGTGCAATGAGTGTGTGTGTGAGTGGTGTGTGCAGTGTGTGTGTGTGAGTGGTGTGTGCAGTGTGTGTGTGTGGTGTGTGCAGTGTGTGTGTGTGGTGTGTGCAGTGAGTGTGTATGTGTGTGTGTGCAGTGTGTGTGTGTGTGTATGGTGTATGCAGTGAGTGTGAGTGTGTGTGTGTGTGTGTGTGTGTGTGTGTGTGAGTGGTGTGTGCAGTGTGTGTGTGGTGTATGCAGTGTGTGTGTGTATGGTGTGTGCAGTGAGTGTATGTGGGTGGTGTGTGCAGTGAGTGTGTGTGTGCAGTGTGTGTGTGTGTGTGTGTGTGTGTGTGAGAGAGAGAGAGAGAGAGAGAGAGAGAGAGAGAGAGTGGTGTGTGCAGTGAGTGTGTGTGTGTGTATGTGTGTGTGTGTGTGTGTGGTGTGTGCAGTGAGTGTGTATGTGTGTGTGTGCAGTGTGTGTGTGTATGGTGTATGCAGTGAGTGTGTGTGTGTGTGTGTGTGTGAGTGGTGTGTGCAGTGTGTGTGTGGTGTATGCAGTGTGTGTGTGTATGGTGTGTGCAGTGAGTGTATGTGGGTGGTGTGTGCAGTGAGTGTGTGTGTGCATGTGTGTGCAGTGAGTGTGTGTGTGTGTGTGAGAGAGAGAGAGAGTGGTGTTTGCAGTGAGTGTGTGTGTGTATGTGTGTGTGTGTGTGTATATATGTGTGTGTGTGTGTGTGTGCAGTGTGTGCAGTGAGTGTGTGTGCAGTGTGTGCAGTGAGTGTGTGTGTGTGCAGTGTGTGTGTGTGAGAGAGAGAGAGTGGTGTGTGCAGTGAGTGTGTGTATATGTGTGTGTGTGTATGTGTGTGTGTGTGTGTGTGTGTGTGTGCGCGCGCGCAGTGTGTGGGTGTTTTGAGTGAGATCTCAGTGAGGCTGGCACTGTCCAATGGCACAGCTTCCTCTGCCAGTCTGCCCCCATGAGGAGGACTCCTCCCCTTTCCACCAGGACCTCCAGGTCTCTGTTATAGCGCCTCCTTCTGCTTGTCCACCATGTTCCAATTCAGTCTACTGACAGGCAGAGGGCAGCTTCAGAATCCCAGTGCTCACTTGGTGCACGACTCAGTTTTAAAGAGGGTGCAGGTACAAGGAATGACAGTTTTTCAGCAGATATCAGCGGGGTGGTGAGTTGTTCCAGAAACACAACATGTCACTGCATACAATCAAATGTGAATGTAGCCATAGAGGTGGGGTAGGTAATTAATGAGGCAAGTAAGATATGCCATGAAAACTCGCAAAGCCTCACAGCAAGAAACCCTCCAAAAAAATAACTCAACACAACTCAAACTTAACACAAAAAATTTTAAGATTCAGATAATTTATATTTTTTGTCATGAATACATAGTCTCCTATTTTGCATACTCAATATAAACTTTCATGCAGTAAAGCTTTTGAAAGCTTTCTTTCTCAATGATTTCTGAATAAGGAAAATACTCTCCAGTATCCACATAAACCGGATAGTCACAGTTTACATGAATCCTAAGGTACAGACAGTCTATCTTTTCATCTGTCCTTTTGAAATCCTTTGACAACTCTAATTTTGATATTGCTATTGAAAGACACAAGACAATGTCTATCCCAAGCGTTTTAGTCATTCAGAAAAAGCAACCCTGAGCAGAAACAGTGTGAACAGAACAGGCTGCCAGAAAAGGAGTCTGCATTGCAAAGAATATAGCAACAAGGAATAATGGGAGTAAATGTCCTGAAGACAATGCACAACCCGTTCTTTAAAAAACTCCAAAAAAAGTAAATGATAATGCAATAGTTCTTCATATCTTTAACAATCCAACATCTGAGAGATAACACAGCTGCCTCATAGCACCAGGGACCTGGGTGCAATTCCAGCCTCCAAACTCTCTGTAGAGTTTGCACATTCTCACCATGTCTGCATGGGTTTCCTCCGGGTGCTCCAGTTTCCTCCCACAGTCCGAATGTGTGCAGGTTAGATGGTTTGGCCATGCTAAATTGCCCATAGTGTTCAGGAATGTTCAGACTAGGTGGATTAGGCATGGGAAATAGGGAGTTACGAGAGATGGTAGGGGGCTGGATCTAGATGGAATGCGCCTTTTATAGAATCGGTGCAGACTCAGTGAGCTGAATGGCCTCCCTCTGCACTGCAGGGTTTTTATGGTTTTAGATAAAAGACCAAAGCCAAATGACCCAGTTTCATAACACATAGCAACATTGAGGGAAATGTGAGGTAGTACTTCAGCTCAGGCAGAACACAAAGCAGAGAGGAACATGATGAATTTGAGACTAGAGATAGAAGTTTGATTAGTCTGGATCACATTGACATAAGTAGGGAAGATGTTATTAAGGTGGACAAATCCCTAGGACTGGATGGAATCTATCCCAAGTTGCTGAGGGAGGTGAGAGAGGAAGTAGCTGGGGCCCTGACAGATATCTTTGTAGCATCCTGAAATACAGGTGAGGTACTAGAGGATTGGAAAGGTTGCTCATGTTGTCCCCCTGTACAGGAAGGGTAGGAGGGATATTCCGAGTAATTACAGACCACTGAGCCTGATGTCAGTGGTGGGAAAGATGCTGGAGAAGGTACTGAGGGATAGGATCTATTTATATTTAGAAAAGAATGGGCTTATCAGTGATAGGCAACATGGTTTTGTGTGGGGGAGATCATGCCTTACCAACTTAATAGAGTTCTTTGAGGAAGTGATCAAGTTGATAGATGAAGGAAGGGCTTTAGTAAGGCTTTTGAGAAGGTTCTCCTTGGTAAACTAATAGAGAAAGTGAAGTCACATGGTGTGCAGGGTGTTCTAGCTAGGGGCATAAAGAACTGGTTGAGCAACAGGAGACAGAGAGTAGCAGTTGAAGGGAGTTTCTCGAAATGGAAAAAGGTGACCAGTGGTATTCCACAGGGGTCAGTGCTGGGGCCTCTGTTGTTTGTGATATACATAAATGATCTGGAAGAGGGCACTGTTGGTACGGCCAGCAAGTTTGCAGATGACACAAAGATTGTTGGAGCATAAGGGACTGTCAAAAAATACAGGAGGATATAGATAGACTGGAGAGTTGGGTGGAAAAGTGGCAGATGGAGTTCAATCCAGACAAATGTAAGGTGATGCATTTTGGGAAGTCTAATTCTGGAGCAAATTATACAGTGAATGGAAGAGTCTTGGGAAAAGTTGATGAGTAGAGTGATCTAGGAGTGCAGGTCCATTGTACCCTGAAAGTTGCTGCACAGGTGGATAGAGTGGTCAAGAAGGCATATAGTATGCTTGCCTTCATCGGACGGGATATTGAGTATAAGAGCTGGCAAGTCATGTTAACATTGTACAAGACATTGGTTTGGCCGCATTTGGAATACTGTGTACAGTTCTGGTCACCACATTACCAAAAGGATGTGGACGCTTTGGAGAGGGTGCAGAGAAGGTTTATGAGGATGTTGCCTGGTATGGAAGGTGCTAGCTATGAAGAGAGGTTGAGTAAGTTAGGTTTATTTTAATTTTAAAAAAGGAGATTGAGGGGGGACCTGATTGAGGTTTTCAAAATCATGATGGGTATAGAGAGGGTAGATAGCGAGAAGCTTTTTCCCAGGGTGAGGGATTTAATAACAAGAGGTCACGCTTTCAAGGTGAGAGGTGAAAAGTTTAAGGGGGATACATGCGGGAAGTACTTCACATAGAGGGTGGTGGGCATTTGGAACGCATTGCCAACAGAGGTGGTAGAGGCAGGCACGGTAGATTCATTTAAGACACGTCTGGACAGATGCATGAGTAGGTGGGGAGCAGAGGGATACAGATGCTTAGGAATTGACCGACAGGTTTAGACAGTGGATTTGGATTGGCTCAGGCTTGGAGGGCCAAAGGGCCTGTTCTTTGTTCTAAAACAAACCCCATCGGGTCAGCTCTGTGTTGGACACAGTGTCTAAATTTCAGTCTATGGAATGAAATATAAGATGCTGTATGTAACAAACAAGCCTCACTATACCGTCAATTTCATATTATTGATCGTGACAAATATGTATTAGAGAAATTTTGGGCCAACTTTATATTTGAATATTTATGGTATGGCAATTTTCATCACTCATGGCAAAATGGCTGGGTAAGTTTGGGGAGGGTTTCGAAAATAATGTAAACAAAGGGTTATACATTAAATAGTAATAACCAGAATTCCCAAACAAAATAAAAACAAACACGAACAAGCATCAGGCTCAGAAACAAAGACAATTGATAAAATTTTAATGTTAAGGTAGATCTATCCTCTTCTCAAATTACTTCTCAAGTATTAAATAATGCTGGAATCCCTTGTAATGCTCTGTCAAGTATACTTATAGCACAGCTGTGCTAATTGTATATTGCCCAAAACAAAAGTGGTATTAAAGCTGACAGACTCAGGATGAGCACAAGAATGCTGTCCCAAAGATTCCCTTCCCTTCCCTTCCCTTTCCTCTCCATCAATCACCTAATGGAGATATTACAGAATTTTGTAAAATCAGGATATAACAGTGATTTGTCCCGTTAATTATTGTTTTACAATTTGGTCGGCTTTCTACATGAAACTTAATCTAAAACTCACATGGCACAGAAACAAACCCTTCAGGCCAACTAATCCACGCCAACCATGTTGCCAAACTAAACTAGCCCCACCTGCCTGAATGTGGCCCACGTCTCTCTAAACCTTTCTTATTCATGTACTTATCTGAATGTATTTTAAACATTGTAACTGCACCTGCATCCACCACTTCCGCTGGTGGTTCATTTCACACAGTAGCAACTCCCTGTATAAAAGATTGGCCCCATATATCCTTTTTAAATCTTTCTCCATTCATCTTAAAAATACGCCCTCTAGTTTTGAACTCCCCCACTTAGGAAAAAGACCTTTTCTATGACCCTCACGATTTCATAAATCTCTATAAGGTCACTCCTCAACCTCCTAAACTCCATGGAAAAGGTCCCAGCCTACCAAGTCTATTTTTATAACTCAAACCCCCTCCATGCCTGGCAAAATTCTGGTAAATCTTTTCTGAACCCTCTCTAATTTATTAACATCCTTCCGATATCAGGGCAACCAGAACTGCAAACAGCATTCCAGAAGAGGCCCCACCAACGTCCTGTACAATCTCAACATAATATTCCAAATCCGACACTCTCAAGTCTGAACAGTGAAGGCAAGCTAAATGCCTCCTTACCCACCCTGCCTACCTGGGACAGAAACGTCCCCAGGCCTCTCTGAAACACCACCCAGGGTCCTGCCATTAACTACACAAGTCCTTCCTGCATTTGTTTTACCAAAATGCAATACTTCACATTTATCCAAATTAAAACACCATCTGCCACTTCTTATCCCATTGACTCAACTGATCAAGATCTCTTTATGGTCTTAGATAACTTTCCTCGCTGTTCACTATCAGCCTTGGTCTGAAATCCAGCTTTAAATTGAAACACTCCAAATTCAAAACAGATCTGTAACATTATAAGCAGCAAGTAGTTCTAGAAGGTAACTCACCACCATTTTATCCAAGACTGTTAGGGGTGGGTGATAAATATTGGTCCAGCCAGTATCATCTACAACAAACAAAGTAAGTATTTACCCCACTGTTCTGTATACTCCGACATCCAATAACAGAAGTAAAGGTCCTCCCACGAAGCAAGGTTGAATAAATGTGTAGCTTACTTACTGATGTGAGCAACTAAACCTCATCGCACAGACCACAGACGTTGTCACTCCCACTAATCTTTCACTTCTTATTTTGAGCCTTTCGGTTCACATTGTCTAAAGAGAAATTTCCAGTTAAACTGCATTTCACTTCCATTTTGCAAGGGGTGTAGGTTTGCTCGCTGAGCTGTAGGTTTGATATCCAGACGTTTCATTACCTGGCTCGGTAACATCATCAGTGGGGACCTCCAAGTGAAGCGAAGCTGTTGTCTCCTGCTTTCTATTTATATCTTTCTCCTGGATGGGGTTCCTGGGTTTTGTGGTGTTGTCATTTCCTGTTGGTTTTCTGAGGGGTTGATAGATGGTATCTAGATCTATGCGTTTGTTTATGGCGTTGTGGTTGGAGTGCCAGGCCTCTAGGAATTCTCTGGCATGTCTTTGCTTAGCATGTCCCAGGGTAGGTGTGTTGTCCCAGTCGAAATGGTGGTTTTTTTCATCCGTGTGTAGGGCTACAAGGGAGAGGGAGTCGTGTCTTTTTGTGGCTAGCTGGTGTTCATGTTGTGTATATATTCAATTATCTTTGGCTTTTTCCAATCAAAGACATTAAGGCAAAAGTATACTTGCCAGCATCACGGTGCCCGAATTAAGGTCAGAAGTGTTTAATTGCTCCCACGCCATTACCAAAATTGAGGTGGAAACTCAATTTAGAGTTATAAAGCATGGAAACCGACCCTTCGGTCCAACTCATACCTGCTGACCAGGTTTGCTAAACTGAACTAGTTCCATTTGCTTGTGTTTTGCCCATATCCCTCTAAACATTTCCTCTTCATGTCTTTCAAATGTCGTAATTGAACTCTACCATTTCCTTCGGCAGCTCATTCGCTTTTAAATCTTACCCCTCTCGCCTTAAAACTATGCCTTCTAGTTTTCAACTTCCAAGCTCTGGCGACAAGACCTTGGCTATTCACTTTATCTATGGCCCTCATGATTTTCTAAATGTCTATAAGGTCAGCCCTCAGCCTCCTACGCTCCAGAGAAAAAGGCCCAGCCGATCCAACCTCTTCTTATAATTCAAACCCTCCAGTCTCGGTAGCATTCTTGTGAATCTTTTTTGCCTTGTCCACTTTAATAACATCCTTCCTATAGCAGGGTGGCCAAAATTGTATGCACTACTCCAAATGAAGCCTCACCATGTCTTGTACAACCATAAAATGACATCCCAACTGCTGTACTCAGTGCTCTGGCTGATGAAGGCAAACATGTCAAACACCACCTTTACCACCCTCTGTACCTGAGACTTCACTTTCAAGGAATTGTGTACCAGCCCCATTTCCACCCCCCTCCCCCCCACCCCCACCCACCCCACCCTCAGGTCTCTCTGTTCAACAACACTCCACAGGCCCTAATATTAACTGTGTAAGTCCAGGTCTGGTTTGTCTTACCAAACTGCACACCTTACTTTTATCTAAATTAAACTCCATTTGCCATTCCTCAGCACACTGGCCCAGTTGATCAATATCTCCTTGAATTCTTAGATAACCCTCTTCATTGTCCACTATTACTATCAATTTTGGTGTCATCTGCAATATTACTAACCATGCCTCATATATTCTCATCCAAATTGTTCAAATAAATAACAAACAACAATGGACCCAGCACTAATTCTTGCTGCACACTGATCACAGGCCTCCAGTCTGAACAATAACCCTCCACTACCACGCTGTGTCTACTAAAGTCAAACCAATTTTGTATCCAATTGCATGGCTCTCTTTGGGATCCCATGTGATCTAACTTTACCAACCAGTCTACAATGTGGAACTTTGTCTACATGGATTTTAGCAAGGCTTTAAAAAATGCCCACTGCTTTCATCTGCCCTTCATCTATTTTCTTGGTCACCTGTTCAAAACATTCAGTCAAGTTTGTGAGACACAATTTCCTATACACAAGGCCATGCTGACTATCACTAACCAGTCCTTGCCTTTCCAAATGCATATAGATCTTGTCTCTCAGAATCCCCTCCAAAAACTTACCCACCACTGACATCAGGCACACTGGTTTGAAGTTCCCAGATTTCCTTCGCAGCTTTTCTTAAATAATAGCACAACATTAGTCACCCTCCAGTCTTCCTTTCTTTCAGAAAATTGCTTTTGAATCTGCTTCTACCACCCCGAATAGTACACTGCAGAATTTCCTGCTCATACCTATGTTAGAAGACAAGTGAAACTAATGTTTAAAGTGTCTTTAAAATAAATAACTTGATTAATTTGGCACTTCAGGTGTATCTAAATGGTTAACAGACAAGGAAGTATTATTGTTTGATGAAGCTGTTTTAAGTAGAGCTATCAAATTGCACATTCATTTTTAGATTAGATTAGATTCCAAACTGTAGAGATGTTATGATCCACTCAGGACTCGGGGCTGCCATGCCAGCATCACTTACTGTCCAAGGATGTTAGCCTCACATCCAGTCTCTCAGTACTTCCATACGACTATACTGCTGCAGCAGGCATGTCATCCAAACACAATACAATATAATCATCAGTCTTCTCCCTTGTCTTGCTGTACAGCAACACAAGCAGGTGGGGACAAGGAGGAAAGCATCTCCTGGGTCCAACTGATGGTCCCAACTGCAACAGAGCCTGTTTATCCAGTCTTGTTGAGAAAGGATGGCTGTATTTCCTTTTCAAATCCTTCACTTCCTTTTTTGTTTTACATAAAATGAAGTGTAAGCTGCAGAGATTGTGACCAGGGACCCTGCTGCTTCTCACATCCACCACCACCTCGACCAATCAGCCTCCCCTTCCCGAGATCCTGCCAGCCTGCCCAGTCACAGCATCTCATGGAGGAAGAGAGACAGAAACAGCACTGTATTGTTGAAGAAACCCCATCGCTCAGACATTTGTAACCACCAGCCCAGACACTGACAGCGCACAATTTTCAGCATGTGCATCCCCCCCCCCAAGCCAGGGGAATAGGCAGCTTCTACGCCAGGTTACCACAGACCAAGTTCAAGACTGGGTTCTGCTGGACAGGCCTACAAGAGATGGCTGATGAAAATCCAGACCAAGACACTGGGTGCAGCGACTGACTTGCCATTCAGTCTCCTATTGCTGACAAGAAACCTAAGGCCCCAAAGTGGCACAGCAGTATATCCTTCCCATCATGGAAGTGATGACCAACTTGTGGATCCAGCCATGATGGAACCTCCAATGGTTGCTGTCTCAGGACTGCAATACAGGGAGAAGTCATGAATCTATTGTTGCTGTAGTGGGCGATAAGAGGAGGCCATCGGATCCATGTTCAATACTAAGCAGCCTGAGGCTGTTATCATCTTGCTTGCAGATTTCACTGTTTAAAAAGGCTTGCAGTCTATCACAATGGTCCATCAGCCTGCTCTCTAGCTATTTACTAAGATTGATGTTTTGCTGCCCAGGGAATGGTTATGTAGAACTCAAAATAGGTAGAGAGACAGGTAGTACTGAGGAGGCAGGGAGGCTGCAAAGGATTTGGACAGGTTAGGAAAGTGGGCTAAGAAGTGGCAAATGGAAGAAAGAATTGATGTAAAATGTGAGGTCATGCATTTTATTAGGAAGAATAGAGGCAAGAACTATTTTCTAAATTGAGAGAAAATTCAGAAGTCTGAAGTGCAGAGAGACTTGGGAGTTCTAGTCCAGGATTCTCTCAAGGTGAACCTGCAGTTGAGTCAGTAGTTAGGAAAGCAAATGCAATGATGGCATTTATTTTGAGAGGACTTGAATATAAAAGCAGGGGTGTACTTCTCAGGCTCTATAAGGCTGTGGTCAGACTTGGCCCGCAGTTTTAGACTCCATATCTCAGGAAAGATGTATTGGCCCTGGAGAGTGTTCAGAGGGTGGTCGCAGAGATGAAAAGCTTAACATCTGAGGAATGTTTGGGGACTCTAGGTGTATACTCAGTAGAGTTTAGAAGGATGAGGGAGTCTAATTGAAACGTACAGAATACTGAATGGCTTGGAGAGAGTGACTGTTGGGAAGGACCTGAGGGCATTGCCTTTAGAGTAAAGGGAAGACTTTTTAGGACATAGTTAAGGAGAAACTTCTTTAGCCAGAGAATGGTAAATCTATGGAATTCCCTGATACAGAAGGCTGAGGAGGCCAAGATCATTGAGTATATTTAAGACTGAAATAGATTGGTTCTTGAGTAACAAGGGGATCAAGGGTTATGGGGAGAATGGGGCTGAGAAACGTATCAGCCCTGATTGAATGGCGGAGCAGACACGATGGGCTGAATGGTCTAATTTCTGCTCCTATGTCATATGGTCTTAAACCTGCTGTGCTCTCTCAGACTGTTGCCAGTCAACCAGTTGGTGGAGACCAATGCCACTCACACTGAGGTGGAGCAGCCCAAAATTAGTTTAAAGCCTGATGGTCACTCTGCAAGACCACCTTCAGTCTTCGATAGTGAAAAATCAGGAGCCACGGAGATAGCACAAGGCAGGCATAATAGGATGGGAAAGTGTGAACAGCTCCTAGTTTACCTTCAAAATAAAGAGTAACCTTCCATTTGCTTTTCCCATTACCTTATTGTGATTCATGGGCATCTGCTCCCAAATCTCTCTTTTCCATAGCTTTCTGCAGCCATCATCCATTTAAATAATATTCATATCTTTTATTCTTCTTGGCAATGTGCATAGCCTCACATTTCCCCACATTATCTTCCATAAAATCATGCAGCTTGGAAACAGACCCTTCGGTCCAAACAGTCCATGCCGAACATAATCCCAAACTAAACTGGTCCCACCTGCCTGCTCCTGACCCATATCCCTCCAAACCTTTCCTATCTAGGCAAAATCTTGGCAAAAGACATTGGATAATCATCTAACCTGTCTTTCTCCCTCTGTAATAATTAGAGAGACCCAACTGGTGGTGGTTTAACTATGGCTCATCACACCTCAGGCAAGGGGAATGGTGAAGAAGGAGGGGCCTTCATAGTTACCTCAGCTGGAATGGGAATTGAACCTACACGGCTGGTGTAACTGCATTACAAACCAGCCAACTAAACTAACCCCACCCTTCTACAGACTCTTTGTGTCGTGCTGACCACTTGCCTTCCCACCTATTTTTGTTTCATCCATGAATTTGGTGATAGTACATTCACTTTCCTCATCTAAGTTGTTAATATATATTGTAAATAGTTGTGGCCCCAGCACCAATCCATGTGGCACATCACTAGTTACAGGTCGCCATCCTGAAAATACTGCCCTTCAACCCTCTGTCTTCTATTACTTAGCCAATCACCTATCAATGTAATATACTACCTCCAACACAATGGATTCTCTTATTAACTAGGCTTATGTGTAGCACCTTATGAAATATCTTCTGAAAATCCAAATATATTATCCCAACCATCACCCCTTTATCTATCCTATTTTTATCACCTCGAAATATTCTATTGAATTTGTCACACAAATGGGACTAGTTCAGTTCAGGAGACCTGATCAGCATGGATGAGATTGGCCAAAGGACCTGCTTCCACACTGTATAACTCTATGAATTGCTAAGCCATTTTCACTCTGCTTGATCTTATTATTTCTAAAAGTTTTGCTATTATATCCTTCATAGCAAACACTCCCATTTTCCCATACCAAACATTAAGCCAACTGTCCTATAATTACCTGCTTTTGTCTCTTTCCTTTGTTTAATAAAGGTGCAACATTGGTAGTCTTCCATTCCTCTGAGAGTTTTCCAGAATCCAAGGTTTCCTGGAAGATTACTACCAGTACATCTCCTATCTCTGTGGCTAATCCCTTTAATATACCGGGATGCATCCCATCAGGTCCAGGGGACTTATTGGATTTAGCATCATTAGTTCCCTTTGCACTTTTCTCTAGTGATAGTTACTGCATTTATTTTGTTGCCCCTTGATTATTTAGTAACGTTGGAATGTAGTTAGTACCTTCTCCTGTGAAGAATGATGCAAAGAATTGTTTGAACTCTTCTGCCATGTCTTGGTTCTCCAGTATTATTTCCCCAGCCCTGTTCTCCAATGGGCCTGTGTTTACTTTGGCTTCGCTTCCTTTTTTAAATATATTCAAAGAAGATCTTGTTGTCCACCTTGATATTACTGACAAGTTTATCTTTAGAGTTAATTTCATTCCTCTTTATTATTTTTGACAGTCTCTTATTGGTTTTTAAAACTTTTTTCCAACCCTCTGGCTTACCACTAACCTTTGGCACATGTATATTGTTTTCCTCTGATCTGATGCTATTCTTGACTTCCTTGGTTAACCACGTTTGGCTCATCTCCTTCCCAGAATCCTTCTTCCTTGCTGGTGTATATTTGTATTGTGGGCCTTGAACTATTTATTAAATGCCTGCCATTGTTCCCACTCTGTTTGCTGCTAAAACCCCTTCACAATCCACTCCAGCCGGCTCTGCCCTTATTCTGTTGTATTTACCCTTATTAAGCTCAAGTCCCCAATCCAGCATACACTCTATGCCCTCACCACCCTTGCTGCATCTTCTAATAGTGTTCAAAATCGAGAATACAGAATCATCAGCTGAGGGTCATGGGGGAAGTAGGTTGGAACAGGAGCAAGTGTCCCTGCTCGTATTGCACCTGACACTGTAACTTCATGGGGTCTGAGAAATATACCACATTCCCCCCCCCACCCCCACTTCCACTGGGTCGGTCCTGTTAGTCAGACACGCACATATCAGAGATTGTGATGGCACAGCCTGGAGCATTGTCTGTCAGGTACAAGGTGTTTTGACAAAAAAAACTTTAAAATGAAACACGACAGCTGAATGGGAAGGCGAGTTACTGAGAAACAGTGGTGGTGAAGGATGCTGTTCTAGAGGAGACACAGAGTATTTGATTATGGGCAGTCAATTTGAGTAGAAAGCACCCTGGATCCTTCTTCCTGTGTCCCCTCATACCTTGAAGCAGAACTTTGTCTCTCCACAGCTTCTGCTCCATTGCTGTTATGTTGCAGGTGGAGAGGCATCGCTTCTACAACTAACATATCTGCTACATCCCTGTATGAAGGCAAGTCACCATCACCGTGCCAATGCAGCAGCACCATCACCGTGCCAATGCAGCATCACCATCACCGTGCCAATGCAGCAGCACCATCACCGTGCCAATGCAGCATCACCATCACCGTGACAATGCAGCATCACCATCACCGTGACAATGCAGCAGCACCATCACCGTGACAATGCAGCATCACCATCACCGTGACAATGCAGCAGCACCATCACCGTGACAATGCAGCAGCACCATCACCGTGACAATGCAGCAGCACCATCACCGTGACAATGCAGCATCACCATCACCGTGACAATGCAGCAGCACCATCACCGTGACAATGCAGCAGCACCATCACCGTGCCAATGCAGCATCACCATCACCGTGCCAATGCAGCATCACCATCACCGTGACAATGCAGCAGCACCATCACCGTGACAATGCAGCAGCACCATCACCGTGCCAATGCAGCAGCACCATCACCGTGACAATGCAGCATCACCATCACCGTGACAATGCAGCAGCACCATCACCGTGACAATGCAGCATCACCATCACCGTGCCAATGCAGCAGCACCATCACCGTGCCAATGCAGCAGCACCATCACCGTGACAATGCAGCATCACCATCACCGTGACAATGCAGCAGCACCATCACCGTGACAATGCAGCAGCACCATCACCGTGACAATGCAGCAGCACCATCACCGTGCCAATGCAGCATCACCATCACCGTGACAATGCAGCAGCACCATCACCGTGACAATGCAGCAGCACCATCACCGTGCCAATGCAGCATCACCATCACCGTGCCAATGCAGCAGCACCATCACCGTGACAATGCAGCAGCACCATCACCGTGACAATGCAGCATCACCATCACCGTGACAATGCAGCAGCACCATCACCGTGACAATGCAGCAGCACTGCCTGCCAAGTTCACAAATTCACCACAATGTCTACAAAACACACCATAGTACTTCTACAATAGAGGTGAGTCAAGGTTAGCACTTTACCTTTGAGTTGATTGCTGGGCCTTGAAATAACACCAACGAAGTGGAGGGGGTCCTTTTTCTGAGGGAACAGTGTTGGCTTTCAGTGAATCTATGGCAGAGTGGCTGAGGGAGACATGTTTCAGCATATGGTCAATGCTGTTGTGGACTGGACTGTGAGTGGCCAGCAGCATGGTGCACACCATTTCTTACCTTTGTGGCTTCTACAGCCGCAGCACCAGTGACAGCACAACGTTCAGCGTGACAGTCGTCGTGCTTCTGAGCAGCACAATGGTGTGTTGCAAATGTGGAAGTGCTGGAATAGATCGAGGTGGGAAGTTGTTCCTAGAATAATTATGAGAACATCAAACCACTTTAGGCACAGAAAATGCAAAAACTGTGTCCTGAATGCCATCACAAATAGTTTCTGACATAGAGAGGGTGATATAGTTTTTCAACACTCATCGCTGCAGTAGGTCCTGGTATGAGGAACCTCAAACAAATCAGTTAATCACATTTGAGGAACTCTTTCTTCATTTGGAGGAATTGGACTTGCCAACCTGAAACTCCAGGAGGGGTTTAAGCCGTTCCCATGGACGGAGACTGGAGTGCACTCGTCACCCCGGGGAGACATGTATAACGAGTGGCCACGTCGCTTTCTCCACAGAGGAGGAAGATCATTTCCTCAAAACAAAATCATTTTAATTCTTGGTCCCTGCTCTCCCAGTGTAAGCTCTATCATTGGCATCATTCGGAAGAATCAGGTGATCGATCTGCAGACTATGAGAGCAGCCTCTGTTGAAGACTGTTCACGTTATACTGGCGAGATTAAGCCATGTTAAAAGTCACACAACGCCAGGTTATTTTTTTTTTAACTTTGTCCACCCCAGTCCAAAAGATTAACTCCATTCTCTCTGCAGGAAGGAGCAGGTCACTGGGTGTGGAGTCAGTGTCCACACCAGGGTGATGGGGCTGACTGTGGAGGGAGGAGATCTGCCCACAGGATAGCTGCCCCGGGGATATTGTGGCCGTTAGTTGTCCCATTCATTACCAGGATCTCCTAGTGTAATTAATGGCCAAAATCCCCAGAGCTGGTCTCGATTTAAGTCAGAAAGGTTTAACCTGCTGTGACAATAGTCAGTTTCCAGCAGAGGGGGTCATGCACATAAATGACTCCTGTCTCTTCTCCCACCGTCTGGCTGGGAGATCACCCCTGATCTGTTATCATCCATTTTCTTGTTGGGTCCAGACGGGAACACTTTTTAAAAATTGAGCATTTTGTTCTTTAAAAAGCTGGGGATCAATCTCAGACCAAAGATCATTTAAAACCAGTTTATCACCGGCATCTTCGAGCTTAATTTTGTTTATGCTCCCCTAGGATGTAATGCCATAAGACATAGAAGAAGAAGTTAGGCCATTCAGCCCATCGAGTCTGCTGTGTCATTCAGTCATGACCGATACATTTGTCATCCCCAGTCTCCTCCTTTCTCATGACTACATTTCAGATATTTGAATTTCAAATAAACCACTATAGTCACAGCTTTGAATCCCAGTTTTCGAATTGCGAGATATATTCAATCTCTATCCCATTTTATTGGATATAGTGTCGCACAACATGATGGGGGCTAGATAGGTAACTCAACAACTGTGATCACCTGAAATGTCCTAAGTTCCTATGAACCCACCAAAGATTTTGTTATCTATGAATTTGTATCCAGAAGTAAAATTACCGTTTATTATAACAACTAACTTTTCACCTTAGCCATGATGGAATTTTGGTCCTCACAACTTAAGTTAGTTTTAATACTTCTATATTACTTCAGCCTATCAGTTACTAACCAAACACAATGAAAAACATAAGCTTTAAGAACAGAATGTAAAATTAATGATTATAATAAAGCGAAAGAAAATGTTCATTATCACAGTTAAATAATATCTTTTAATGCTTCATTCTAAAAAGAAAAATAAGATTGCCGAGCGTCCCCAGTGTGCAAGCTTCAAGCTTTTATAACTACCCACTCGTGATCAAAGGGATAAACATACAACTCAACAATTCTTTGACAGTAAATGTAAACAGAATTCTTCTCATTTCTTTTATTCCATTATAGGCTAATTATCTTGTCCCTCATTTCACCCAATTTCCAAACCCTGATGTAACCTGCTTCAGCCCATTCCCATTGATTCAAAATCTCAATCAAAGAGCCTGTAAAATCTGGAGCATTTTTATTTGGGAGAGGTACAACAATGTAATATAAAGAGTTGAAGGGAACACTGAGATTCAACATTTCAACACCCCAGCACTAATTCCACACTATGTTTATAATCCCACATGTATCTTTTACTGAGTCTTCAAAGATCCACAAGTAACATTTTCAAACATCTTTCCATTTTTCAGGTGCTCAGTTCCATGGACGCACCCAATAACTAAAATCAGAATTTCATTTTTCAGGGCACTTGAACTGGGTTCTAAACTCAATGTCCCAGATCTCAAACTCCTTCAGTTTGAATAGTTTAAAATTTTATTTGTTACATAAATGTAAATATAAAACATCCTCACCATCAAAGTATGAAACAGTTTTTAGTTCAGTGAAGCTGATACACAAATCACACCTTTACAGTCGACTCACTTACAAACTGACAAAAGATATTTTCATGCGAATTAGGGACCTTTCTCACACACACCTGTTAGCTTTTACTTATCCATGTCATTTTAATTTATGCTGAGGGTTTTTTAAATTTATTTCTTTTAAACTGGTTCATGAGCTAGACAAAGCCTGACTGGCGCTGGGATTTATTTCTCCGTCATGAAGTTATACTCTTATAATTTATTTTTTATTTAACATTATCTCTCACTGTCATTTATATCTTTTATATCTGGCTGCATATTTCTTCCCAATAAGTTTCAGTGTTCTCACTCTTATCCAAACACTGATTCTCTAAATTTAGTTCCTTATTGCACTTTTTTTCCAAGCCACGCTTCCTTGCTGCTTTTGGGAGGACAAGACTAGCTTCACAACTGACAGCAGTAAGTTAATATTTTCTGCATCATTATTATGTTGCTTGGCAAGAGAACCTCTGAAAATGGGTAAGCCTTTTGCAGTGGGTTCTCTTTCCCAATTACCTTCCTAATAAATAACCATTTTAGTGATAAATTCACTCATAATGCTTCCACCTCATCATTGGATTTAGCTATGGTCAATTATTCAGTGGCTGCCTGATGCACCAGAACACTAGGTGATAATCTCTTTCCTAAGTTCCAAGACTATGAATTCTGTTGACAAATTCTACACTATCCAATATCTTTACTGGGAATTTTGAATGAAACAGTTTTAATTAAATCATACAGTTACACAGGTAGTCAATCTGAGATGACTGTAACTTTCTTGAATGTGGTGTTTGACGGATATTTTCTTGTTTGGTGTAAAGGAGACATTGTCAACTGTGGTAAAAAAAAGAGACCCATCTGGTCCATTAGGGAAGGAAATCTGTCATCCTTACCTGGTGTGGCCTACATGTGACTCCAGACCCAAATCCCCTCTGGACATTTAGGGATAGGCAATAAATGCTGAGCTAACCAGGGACACCCACATCCTGTGAATGGATGAAAAAAACACAAAGTGGAGTCTTCATGAACCATCCCTCATGTTCAATAATCAGAGCTTAGAAGGTGCATGCAAGAAGAGACTGAAATAGATGCAACCATTTTCAAACTGAAGAGCTCAGTTTCATTTCAGCCTTGTCCTGAGGTTCCCGGCACCATCGATGCCAAGCTTCAATCCAATCGATTCAGTTCATGTGGCATCAGGAAATGGCTGAAATTACTGCAAACTGCAGATCCTATGGAACATGACAAATTATGAGATTAGTATTCAACATCAGTAAAACAAAACAGCTGTGGCCTTCGCCAAACTGTTCCTGTGTACCTGCAATCCTGTAAGTCAATTACCCGACAAAGTAGAAAATTGAGGAAAGAGATATTTACTTAGAAATTACTGGCTCATCAGTAATCAATTTGGGTTTTGCCAAGGCCACTTGGTTCCTCATTAAATCTTGGTCCCGTCAAGTAACATTCATGTCACAAACATGACATACAATGACAATCTCCAAAAAGAATGAATCCCACCATCCCCACTTGGCATGCAATGGCATTGTCATTAGCAACATCCTGAGTTCCTATTGATGGGAAATTGAACTGGACGAGCCATATAAACACAATGGCTATAGGAGCAGGTCAGAGGCGAGCAAGTCCTCAGCATGTAGCTCACCTTCCAAATCCTCAAATCCAGTCTACCATCTACAAGGCATAAAACAGGAAATGTGATAAAATACAGAGTGAAACTAACTTACATATTTCCAGCAATTAGCAGGACAAAAGCAACCTGATCACTTTCTGGAATATGGCGATCCTTACATTGTATTGACATCGCAACCAAGCCAACCCCAAGAAACTGTATGCAAGTCTATATAGCAGCCAGTTTGGAACAGAGGAAAGCATTAAAACCCATTTATGCTTGATGTTCTGCTAAGGACTCATAGAACATAGAAAAATACAGTGCAGTACAGGCCCTTGGGCCCTCGATGTTGCGCCGACCGAAGCCTACCTAACCTACACTAGCCCAATAATCTCCATATGCCTATCCAATGCCCGCTTAAATGACCATAAAGAGGGAGAGTTCACCACTGCTACTGGCAGGGCATTCCATGAACTCACAACCCGCTGAGTAAAGAATCTACCTCTAACATCTGTCCTATACCTACCTCCCCTTAATTTAAAGCTGTGTCCCCTAGTAACAGCAGACTCCATTAGCGGAAAAAGGTTCCCACTGTCAGCCCTATCTAAACCCCTAACCATCTTGTACACCTCTATCAAATCTCCCCAAACCTTCTTTTATCCAATGAGAACAGCCCCAAGTGCCTCAGCCTTTCCTCATATGATCTTCCTACCATGCCAGGCAACATCCTGGTAAACCTCCTCTGCACTCGTTCCAATGCCTCCATGTCCTTCCTATAGTATGGCGACCAAAACTGCACACAATACTCCAGATGAGGCCGCACCAGAGTCTTATACAACTGCAACATGACCTCAGGACTCCGGAACTAAATTCCTCTACCAATAAAGCCCAGTACACCATATGCCTTCTTCACAGCACTATTTACCTGGGTGGCAACATTCAGAGATCTATGTACATGGACACCAAGATCCCTCTGCTCATCCACACTACCAAGTAGCCTACCATTAGCCCAGTAATCCATCTTCTTGTTACTCCTACCAAAGTGAATGACTTCACACTTAGCTACATTGAACTCCATTTGCCACCTTTCTGCCCAGCTCTGCAACTTATCTATATCCCGCTGTAACCTGCCACATCCTTCTTCGCTGTCCACAACTCCACCGACTTTCGTGTCATCCGCAAACTTGCTCACCCAGCTTTCAAGCCCCTCCTCTAGGTCATTTATAAAAATGACAAACAGCAATGGTCCCAAAACAGATCCTTGTGGAACACCGCTAGTAACTGCACTCCAAGATGAACCTATACCATCAACTACTACCCTCTGTCTCCTTCCAGCCAGCCAATTCCTAATCCAAACCTCTAATGCACCCTCAATGCCATACCTCCGTAGTTTTTGAATTAGCCTGCCATGGGGTACCTTATCAAACGCCTTGCTAAAATCCATATACACCACATCTACTGCTTTACCCTCGTCCACTTCCTTGGTCACCTTCTCAAAGAACTCAATAAGGTTTGTGAGGCACGACCTGCCCTTCACAAAACCATGCTGACTATCCTTGATCACATTATTCCTATCCAGATGTTCATAAATCCTATCCCTTACAATTCTCTCTAAGACTTTGCCCACAACAGAAGTGAGACTCACTGGCCTATAGTTACTCGGGCTATCCCTGCTCCCCTTCTTGAACAAGGGGACCACATTCGCTTTCCTCCAGTCTTCTGGCACTATTCCTGTAGACGACGACGACGACATAAAAATCAAGGCCAATGGCTCTGCTATCTCCTCCCTAGCTTCCCAGAGGATCCTAGGATAAATGCCATCAGGCCCAGGGGACTTATCTATTTTCATCCTTTCCAGTATTCCCCAGACCTCTTCCCTACATACCTCAAGGCCATCCATTCTAATCACTTGTGACTCAATATTCACATCAGCAACAGTGTCCTGTTCCTGAGTGAATACTGACGAAAAGTATTGATTTAGTGTCTCTCCAATCTCCTCCGCCTCCACGCACAACTTCCCACTACTATCCTTGACTGGACCGATACCTACCCTAGTCATCCTTTTATTCCTGACATACCTATAGAAAGCCTTTGGGTTTTCCCTAATCCTACCAACTAAGGACTTTTCATGTCCCCTTCTCGCTGCTCTTAGCTCTCTCTTTAGATCCTTCCTGGCTACCTTATAACTCTCAATCGCCCCAACTGAACCTTCACGCCTCATCCTTACATAGGCCGCCCTCTTCCCTTTCACAAGGGATTCCAATTCCCTATTAAACCACGGCTCCCTCACAAGACCCTTTACTCCCTGCCTGACTGGTACATACTTATCAAGGACACCCATTAGCTGTTCCTTGAACAATCTCCACATATCATTTGTGTTCTTCTCTTGAAGCCTATTTTTCCAATCCACACATCCTAAGTCATGCCTCACCGCATCATAAGTTCCCTGACCCCAGCTATAACTCTTGCCCTGCAGTGCACACTTATCCCTCTCCATCACTAGAGTAAAAGTCACCGAGTTGTGGTCACTGTCCCCGAAGTGCTCACCTACCTCCAAGTCTAACACCTGGCCTGGTTCATTACCTAGAACCAAATCCAGTATAGCCTCACCTCTTGTTGGCCTGTCTACATATTGTGTCAGGAAACCCTTTTGCACACATTGGACAAACACCGACCCATCTAACGAACTTGAGCTATAGCTTTCCCAGTCAATATCTGAGAAGTTAAAGTCCCCCATAACAACCACCCTGCTACTTTCACTCTTCTCCTGAATCATCCTCGCAATACTTTCCTCTACTTCTCTCGGACTATTAGGAGGCCTGTAGAAAACTCCTAACAGGGTGGCCTCACCTTTCCTATTTCTAACCTCAGCCCAAACTACCTCAGATGGCAAGTCTTCCTCCATCGTCCTTTCCACCGCTGTAATACTATCCTTGACAAGCAATGCCACACCTCTCCCTCTTTTACCCCCATCTCTGACTCTAGTAAAACATTTAAACCCTGGAACCTGCAACAGCCATTCCTGTCCCTGTTCTGCCCACGTCTCTGTAATGGCCACAACATCGAAGTCCCAGGTACCAACCCACGCTGCAAGTTCACCTACCTTATTTCTTATACTTCTGGCATTGAAGTATACACACTTCAAGCCACCTTCCTGTTTACAGGCACCCTCCTTCGAGATTGATGCCATGTTCCTAACCTCCCTACACTCAAGGCCCTGTACCCTAAAGCTACAGTCCAGGTTCCCATGCCCCTGCAGAGTTAGTTTAAACCCTCCCAAAGAGCACTAGCAAACCTCCCCCCAAGGATACTGGTGCCCCTCAGGTTCAGGTGTAGACCATCCTGTTTATAGAGGTCCCACCTTCCCCAGAAAGAACCCCAGTTGTCCAGAAACCGGAATCCCTCCCTCCTGCACCATCCCTGTAGCCATGCATTTAACTGTTCTCTCTCCCTATTCCTAGACTCTCTATCACGTGGCACGGGTAACAAACCAGAGACAACAACTCTGTTCGTTCTAGCTCTGAACTTCCAACCTAGCTCCCTGAAAGCCTGCCTAACATTCTCACCCCTCTTCCTACCTATGTCGTTGGTGCCAACGTGAACCACGACCTGGGGCTGCTCCCCCTCCCCCTTAAGGACCCGGAAAACACGATCAGAGACATCACGTACCCTTGCATTTGGGAGGCAACATACCAATCGTGAGTCTCTGTCGCCCCCGCAAAACCACCTATCTGTGCCCCTCACTATCGAGTCCCCAATAACTATCGCTCTACCTTTCTCCGCCCTTCCCTTCTGAGCAACGGGGACAGGCTCCGTGCCAGAGGCCTGAACCTCGTTGCTTACCCCTGGTAAGTCGTCCCCCCCACAAGTATCCAAAACAGTACATTTGTTATTGAGGGGAACCACCGCAGGGGGTCCCTGCACTGGCTGCTTCCTCCCAGTCCCCCTCACTGTCACCCATCTCTCTATAACTTTCGGAGTAACCACTTCCCTAAAGCTCTGATCTATGACCACCTCTGCCTCCCGAATGATCCGCAGTTCATCCAACTCCAGCTCCAGTTCCCTAACACGGTCTTGGAGGAGCTGGAGATGTGTGCACTTCTTGCAAGTGTAATCAGCAGGGACGCTAATGGCTTCCCTCACCTCATACATGTTGCAAGAGGAACATTGCACTGCCTTCGCTGCCATCCCTCTAAAAGGTAAACTTTAAAAACTAGATCTAAAGAGACAAACAAGTAAAATGCAGCACTTACCTGCTTACCACAACGGGTCTTATTATTAGGTTAGAGGAGGAGGGCGGGCGGAAGGCTCTACCCCTGTAGTGCCTCGGGTTCCTCGCCTGCGCGCTTATATAAGAAAAAACCTTCCCAGGTAACCTAGCGCGACACCAGCTTCTGGGTCCGCTAGGCGCTTAAAAAAACTTTAAATTTTAGCCGTTAAAATAAAACAATAACTGGACTATACCGCGACTTAAAAAAACACCACCAGACAGCCGTTACCTGCTCCGACTCCTCACTATTTATTACAAAACACAATCATGTTTGGCCAGAAAATCAAAATCCATATCATTTGCTAAATAGCTAAGAAAGATGCCCCAAATACAAAAGTGAAACTGCTAGATGTTTGATTTCTGGGTTTCACCTGAGAAGTAAACCCATTCCCAGCTTCTCGACTACGCAGTCTCTGAGCTCCTGGGGCCCCCCTTGATTAATCTTTTAAAGCTCTTTCTCGGAGTTCCAATAGTCCTCAGGCTTTGCTGTATTTTTTTTTCTGGCAAAATTATATGCCTCCTCTCTAGACCTAAGATTATCCTTAAACTCTTTGTGATCTCTGATTGAGCCATCCTTCCTGTCTAATTTTTTGTGCTAGCTAGGAATGAAATGTTGTAATTTGTATGTACATTCCTGATTAGTCATTATCTATCCACAGTCAATGCTTTTAGTAAGGCCCACCAATCTAACATTGCCAACTCACATTTCATATCTTCATAGTTCCTTTTATTTACATTCAGGACCCTAGTTTTGGTTAAACTTTCACTCTACATCTTCATGAACAGTTCTGCCATTTTCTGATCACCCTCCTGCAATGGACACCACACTGCAAGATGAATTCATCCCATCTCACCTTACAGTCTGGTTTCAACTGCTCTGCAGTTTGTCCCTGGGCATACAGGTTCACATTTGACCTCCAGTGCCAATATTCTTCCTTATTGATATTGATTTAATCCATTACTAACAATTATACCCCATCTCCATTCTCTATTTGTCTGTTGTTTCTAAATGGGAGAAAGTGAGGACTGCAGATGCTGGAGATCAGAGCTGAAAATGTGTTGCTGGAAACGCGCAGCAGGTCAGGCAGCATCCAAGGAGCAGGAGAATCGACATTTCGGGCATGAGCCCTTCTTCAGGAATGAGGAGGGTGTGCCAAGCAGGCTAAGATAAAAGGTAGGGAGGAGGGACTTGGGGGAGGGGCATTGGGAATGCGATAGGTGGAAGGAGGTTAAGGTGAGGGTGATAGGCCGGAGAGGGGGTGGGGCGGAGAGGTCAGGAAGAAGATTGCAAGTCAAGGAGGCGGTGCTGAGTCCGAGGATTGGGTCTGAGATAAGGTGGGGGGGGGGGAAGGGAAATGAGGAAGCTGGAAAAATCTGCATTCATCCCTTATGTTTGGAGGGTTCCTAGGCGGAAGATGAGGCACTCTTCCTCCAGGCATCGTGTTGCTATGGTCTGGCGATAGAGGAGGCCAAGGACCTGCATGTCCTTGGTGGAGTGGGAGGGGGAGTTAAAGTGTTTCACCACGGGGCGGTTGGATTGATTGGTGTGGGTGTCCCAGAGGGGTTCTCTGAAACGTTCCACAAGTAGGCGGCCTGTCTCCCTAATGTAGAGGAGGCCACATCGGGTGCAGTGGATGCAGTAAATGATGTGTGTGGAGATGCAGGTGAATTTGTGATGGATATGGAAGGATCCCTTGGGTCCTTGGAGGGAAGTGAGGGGGTAGGTGTGGGCGCAAGTTTTACATTTCTTTCG
Organism: Hemiscyllium ocellatum; assembly: GCF_020745735.1. Lineage (NCBI taxonomy): Eukaryota > Metazoa > Chordata > Chondrichthyes > Orectolobiformes > Hemiscylliidae > Hemiscyllium > Hemiscyllium ocellatum. The sequence continues at coordinate 166,346,055 of NC_083401.1, read as the reverse complement.
GTTGCAGAGAAAGGTGCCAGGAGTGGAGGTTGGGTTGGTGGGGGTGTGTGGATCTGACGAGGGAGTCGCGGAGGGAGTGGTCTTTCCAGAAAGCAGGTCCTTGGACTCCTCCATTGCTTTGATCAACCTGCAGTCATGCCTCTATAACTGCAATTAACATCATGTCTATGTATTTCTTTTGCACTATCAATTCATCTACCATATTATGAGGGATCTCTGCATTAAGGAATGATATAGTTAGCTTAGCTTTAGTTTGGACAATTTGTTCCTTGCTTTTGTTTTTTTTTAACCTTTCACTTTGTTTCTTCATTTCCTGCCTTTCATTTCTTTTCTTGCTTCTCCCTTCTGTCTCCCTGCTGAGATCTCCAACCCCCTGCCTATGCTGTGGTTGCTATTAGCTAACTAATCTACCATGCATCTTGTGGTGAAACCTGAAATTTTAATTGCTTCAAACTTATCAAAGTGGAAATAAGCAGATCTGGATTTTGCTGGAGATACAAATGTTCTTAAAACTGCATCAAGATTTATAAGCTGTATCAGAATGTGCCAATTATCATACAAAGCTCTTGCGTCTTTTCAATCTATAATGAGTGCTTGAGTTTTTTTAAAATAGAATTCCTAAACTGTGAAAGCAGGCCATTCAGACCAACAAGTCCACACCGACCCTCCGAAGAGGGTCCTCGGCAGTTGTCAAGCCGGTCCTCAACTGTTGGATAGGTCCATGATCCTCGGCGGTCAGACAGGGCCATGATCCTCGGCCGTTGGACAGGACCATGATCCTCGGCGGTCGGACAGGTCCATGATCCTCGGCCGTTGGACAGGACCATGATCCTCGGCGGTCAGACAGGGCCATGATCCTCGGCGGTCAGACAGGACCATGATCCTCGGCCGTTGGACAGGACCATGATCCTCGGCGGTCGGACAGGTCCATGATCCTCGGCCGTTGGACAGGTCCATGATCCTCGGCCGTTGGACAGGACCATGATCCTCGGCGGTCAGACAGGGCCATGATCCTCGGCGGTCAGACAGGGCCATGATCCTCGGCCGTTGGACAGGACCATGATCCTCGGCGGTCGGACAGGTCCATGATCCTCGGCCGTTGGACAGGACCATGATCCTCGGCCGTTGGACAGGACCATGATCCTCGGCCGTTGGACAGGACCATGATCCTCGGCGGTTGGACAGGACCATGATCCTCGGCCGTTGGACAGGTCCATGATCCTCGGCGGTTGGACAGGTCCATGATCCTCGGCCGTTGGACAGGTCCATGATCCTCAGTGGTTGGACAGGACCATGATCCTCGGTGGTTGGACAGGGCCATGATCCTCGGCGGTCAGACAGGGCCATGATCCTCGGCCGTTGGACAGGACCATGATCCTCGGCCGTTGGACAGGACCATGATCCTCGGCCGTTGGACAGGACCATGATCCTCGGCCGTTGGACAGGACCATGATCCTCGGCGGTCGGACAGGTCCATGATCCTTGGCCGTTGGACAGGACCATGATCCTCGGCCGTTGGACAGGACCATGATCCTCGGCCGTTGGACAGGACCATGATCCTCGGCGGTTGGACAGGACCATGATCCTCGGCCGTTGGACAGGGCCATGATCCTCGGCCGTTGGACAGGTCCATGATCCTCGGTGGTTGGACAGGGCCATGATCCTCGGCGGTTGGACAGGTCCATGATCCTCGGCCGTTGGACAGGACCATGATCCTCAGTGGTTGGACAGGGCCATGATCCTCGGCCGTTGGACAGGTCCATGATCCTCGGCCGTTGGACAGGACCATGATCCTCAGTGGTTGGACAGGGCCATGATCCTCGGCGGTTGGACAGGACCATGATCCTCGGCCGTTGGACAGGACCATGATCCTCGGCCGTTGGACAGGACCATGATCCTCAGTGGTTGGACAGGACCATGATCCTCGGCAGTTGGACAGGGCCATGATCCTTGATGGTTGGACAGGACCATGATCCTCGGCGGTTGGACAGGACCATGATCCTCGGCCGTTGGACAGGAACATGATCTTTGATGGTTTGACAGGACCATGATCCTCGGCGGTTGGACAGGACCATGATCCTCGGCGGTTGGACAGGACCATGATCCTCGGCCGTTGGACAGGACCATGATCCTCGGCCGTTGGACAGGACCATGATCCTCGGCCGTTGGACAGGACCATGATCCTCGGCGGTTGGACAGGACCATGATCCTCGGCGGTTGGACAGGACCATGATCCTCGGCCGTTGGACAGGACCATGATCCTCGGCCGTTGGACAGGACCATGATCCTTGGCCGTTGGACAGGACCATGATCCTCGGTGGTTGGACAGGACCACGATCCTCGGCGGTTGGACAGGACCACGATCCTCGGCGGTTGGACAGGACCATGATCCTCGGTGGTTGGACAGGACCATTATCCTCGGCGGTGACCCATTTGTGAAAGCAGGTAGCTGTGGTATGAACAAAAATTTTGTCTTAAATTATATATTTCAAAAATCAGAGAGAGTTATGTTTTTAAATGGTGCTGTTATTGTGGCGACATACCATTTTATTGTATTTTCATAAATACAAGTGACAATAAATTTCTACCTGTTTATTAGTTACCCCCTTATTTAGTTCTGCGACCGTTGAGGTAGTTATCTTGTGGTCTCTGAATTTAGTGATGATCTAGACTATTTATCATTAACCTTTTATGCTACAATTACAGTTGTTGAATTCCCCACTGCCAACATCCTAGTAGTTATCCAGTAGACATACTGAACTGGATCCATCATGTAAGTACTGAGACTACAGGTGCAATTCAAAACCTGGGACTTCTGTGTCAAATAATTCACTTCCTGATTTTGCCATCCATATAACATGGCACAAGTCGTGGGCTTGGTGGAAAACTCCCCATGAGCATGAATGAATGCAGCTCTAACAATGCTGAAGCGATTTGGTACCATCCAGGACAAAGCAGCGCACATGATTGGCACCTCATCCCCCATATGAAAGATGACTTGGTCCACCTCTGGTGTTTTGTGGTAGCAGTGTGTTCCATCCAGAAGAGGCATTGTAGACATTTGCCAATGCTCCTGAGACAATACCTTCCAAAACTACAACCTCTACCAGCTTGAAAGATAAGGGCAGGAGATACATGGGAACATGTCCATTTGAACATTCACCTCTAACTTGCACACAATCCTTTGTGAATCTACATTACTATTTCCTCACTGCCGTTCAGTTAAAAACCTTTCCAATAGCAAAGGCAGCTCTTCACCACCTTTATCCAGAGCAGTTAGAGCTTGGCCTTCAATGCTGACACCCTATGAATAACAAAAATACCATTCCACGTATTGAACACTTCTATGACAATATGTGTCAGTCATCTTTGTTCAATCAGATATTCTTTTATTTTACTTATATTTCATTGTGGAACTTTGAAATACTAACAGCGCAACAAGGACAGAAATCAGAAGCATTTTCATATCCAAGTCCAAAGAATCATTACATGCCAAATAAAGGTTTAATAATTACCATTAAACTTACAATATATCCATGATAACCAGTAACCAGTGATTGTCCTGCAAATGTTAATATAGGCGAGAATTGGAGAAGTACTGGGAGAGAAGTGTAATGTGAAGAATTATTTCTTCTCCACAGATATAATTTTAAAAAGAGCACTTCATTGACATCAAATGATTATTATTTGAAGACATTACAACTGTGTATAAATGTTTGATGCTCAATTCTTTTAAAATCACCAACTTCGAAGAGCCAACTGGTTGCCATGGCTATAAATGTGGCTTGACTGATAGGCTAGTAAAGGCTCAGCATTGATTAGTTCTGGAGGTTGAACACACTGGAATACTCTGAAGGTTATGGAGTGGAGTAGTTCTTTTTAAAAAATATGCATAAAATCCACATGCAACTTATCTGAGATATGCATGAAAATCCATATTCTGTTCAGCAGCTTTCAATCATGTTGGTTTATCATTGATCTTGCTGAATTTCTTTTCTGTTTTGCGTTCAGTAAAAATTGTTTTCTGAAAAGACACGCAACCCATTCTTTTGATGCATGTAAATCACATCTCTATAAACCAGTATTTTCTCATATCCTTCCATAAGAAACAGGAACAGGAGTAGGTTGTTCAGCTCCTCAAGCCTCTCCCCATACAACAGGTTTATGGCTGTTTCAGACACTCCTCACATCCACTTTTCAGCCTTTTCCCCATAACTCTGGAGATCAAGAATCTCTCTGTGTCAGCTTTAAATATACACGAGAATACTACCCCACAGCTCTCTGCAGCAAGGAGTTCCAAAGTCTCACAACACTCAGAGAAGAGATTCCTCCTCATCTCAGTCTTAAACTGGCACCACTTTATTCTGAGATTATGCCATCTGGTCATAGGCCTCTCCCAGGAGGGGGACCATCTTTTCATACAGTCAAACAGCTCAGCATTTATTCTGTCAGTCCCTTAAAAATCTTCATTGTTTCAATGAGATGTGAATGAGACCACCTCTAAATTAATTAGTTTAAGATTAATCATTTTGTAAACATACTGTAAATCTAATTCTCATCAGTTTCATTTGGTTCTTCTTTTAATGCTATTTTTAAAGACAGCCAGAAGTTCTGCTGTTCCACTTCATCCTGAGGCCATTCCAAGTAGGTCTTTGTATTCATCAGTTTCCTCAGCTTGCAGAATCTTTGCGGAATGGTTTCCTTTGGAATCATCTCTAACAGAACAAGGATGGCCGTATCATCGTTTTCATCAAAGAGACGGAAATGAGTATAGTCAAGCTCATACTTGCACCACTCACTTTGGACAAAGTGTTCAGACAAAACAAAGAGGGTTTTCCTGCTTTTCTCAATGGACTCAATAATATTATCCATTATCCACTTGCCTGGGATGAAATCACGCTTATGAAGGCAGAGTGTCAGCGGTGGATGAGCGCTTTCTAACTCTCTTACCAGTAAGTTCTCCACCCATTCTGAGTCCATCTCACTATAAGAGACAAATGCATCATAACAAATGTTATTCTTTCTCACTTTCTTTGGTTTCCTCTTTGCCTTTAGCCAGGCCCATGTCATTTGGATGTACCAGAACACGTGATATCTGTAGCACATCACCACTGCAATGGTTACTGCTGAAATTGTGCCAACACACAGTAAGGCTAGGGACAATGTTTTGTGACAGTCAAAAAAAGAGCGCGTAGTGTTTTGTACCACCTTTCCCCTGAGAATTAAAGGTGAATCACAAATGTAATTTTCTGCTCGGTCCAATAGTTGCACTGTTATGGCATTATTCATATAGAACAGGAATTCACATGAACAAATGTAATTATTCTTTCCAGCTTCTAAAAATTTAAGTTTCTGAAATGTCTTGATTTCTTCAGCTGTCAGAGAAGTGAGTTTATTGCTGCTGATCTTCAGAATTTCCATCTTTGGTAAGTAGCCATCACCTGGTAAACTTTTCAATTTATTATTGGACAAATTTAATTCTTTGAGAGAAGGCAGATGGACAGCAAAACTGCTGATAATATTGTTACTTAAATCCAACACTTCAATATTTGGAGGGACACATTCTTTTACACTTTTGATATCACAGCTCGAAAGGTTTAGAAATTGAAGCTTTTCAGACCATTTGCATGAAGTTTTTATGTCTCTGAATCTATTCTGGCTCAAATCTAAATAGATAAGTTTAGAAAGTTGAGTGAATTTTTGGCTTATTCTATCCAGGGATCTGAAATGATTTTTTCTCAGAATAAGATAACGCAGTGAAGGCAAAGCTCCTGAACAGAGAGTTTCTTTTAAACTCCTATCATTTAACAAATTGTCTGTTAAATCAAGGTACTCCATACTATTTAGCTGTTTGGATACAGTGCAAGACATCAGGAACATCGTTAGTTTTGTAAATGTAGCATTTTTAACAAATTTAAATAGACCACTGATACCTAAAAGGTCATGGAATAAATAGAAGTGTCTAATGGATATATTATTTAATATTACTGTATTTAAAGAATTATCTTTTATATTGTCTATTCCCTCCCAATTCCCGACTCCTGAAAATTTACTGTCTAGCACTACTAGTTCAGATAATTTTGTGCTCGCCATTGAATTTATAAAATTAATCACAGCATTTTCAGTCAGAAAAGTATTTCTGAGAGTGAATTTTCTCAGAGATGAATTATGTATTGGTAAAAATGGCTGCTTGTCAGCTTTGTCTGGAAATACTAAGTCTCTCAGCTCCATGTGGGTGGTGGATCCTGATAAATCGACAAATATCTGCTGAGCTTGACTTGGTTCATTCAGGATTGTATAAGGCAGCCTTAAGCTAGCATGATTTATACTTCTGAATGAACTGAAGCTCCCATTCTCATACATCAGTAATTTATCTGCTGTTACAATAAACTCATCCAGATGTGTAACTCCTACAAAGTCATCTTCCTTTAGAATAGAGAGAGAAGGATTGCCAAATTCTAGCCATTTGAGCTTTGACAGCTTTGAGAAAATTCTTCCTGATCCCAAATCTGTGTAATTATTTCCTAAAATGTTAAGGTATTGTAATTTGGAAAGATGTTTAAACCAATGTGGTGACAGGTGCGTCAGAAGGTTACTCGACAAGTCAAGGTACTCCAGGTCTGTGTTACGCTGAAATGAGTGCTCAGTAATGGACCGGATTCGATTTGATTGCAATACAAGTCTTTTGAGTTTCACATATATTATGAAATCGGTGTCCATAATCTGTGAGATTTTGTTGTGAGACAGATTAAACTCCAGTACATTTTCCAATACACATGGAACTTTCTGTAGCTTCATCGATGAATAGTTGCAGACGTTGTCAGGGTCGCATTTCTGACAGGCATCAAATGGGTCAGTGTTTCCTTCTAAGAAAGGTGCATGTACAAAAATACACTCAACAAGCAGCATCCACAGTGAGGGAGAACTCATTGCTCTGAAGAACAATCTGAAATGAAAAGTAAATCAGCATTAATACAGTTAAATACTCTTTGTCTACTGCTCACTTTGAAGAATATCTATTTGGAAATTTTCATTGGCTTCTATTAGATGTGCTTGCAACATTGAAACGAAGAAAGCACCACTTAAATACGATCTTCTCCTTCCTTACTGAGTCACCAGGGATTTCAAGATTCTAATCAAGATGTAACATGCCATCTGGCATTGAGCGAGATGGAGTAGTAAGATATTGTTAGAAATGTTGAAGATTCCATGTCCTGTGTCTCATTCAAATTACAGATTTGGCGTCTCAATTGGCGCTGCTGAGAGGGAATGTCCAATACATTTCACAGCAGGTCATGGGGGAGGGGAATGGGCAGGGGAGTCAGCATTGCATTTCACGGCAGTGAGCCGGAACCTATTACTCCTTGTGCTGTTTAGATATTACCTGGAAAAAACCTGGGGTTGGGGTGGGGGAGGAAGAGTAGAGGTGAGGATTTGGATGTCAGCACAATCAAACTTTAAAAGATCAGGAACAATCACTGCCTGTATTTTACACATTACCCCAGTGGCAGTAAAACTGTGCGCCGTGCCTATGGTGCTATTTTTGGTGTCTAGCTAACCACCCTCACTCCAGCCCCTGCTGCAAATGTACCCGTGGCACAGGAGGTATTAGGTGCCTCTGGACTAATTGAGCATCTGAAATAACCACATAGTGCTCATTCAAGAGTCTTCCCCCCCCTCCCCATCACTGCTGAGGTGTTCCCTGAAACAGGGAGAAGTGGTACCAAGTGTCCAGTGAAAGCAGACAGGCTGCTGGGTGGGTAAGTGGAGTGCCTGGTGCCAATAGGAGGCCTTCAAAAAGAATATGGCCAGCTCCTGGCTCACTGGCCCCTATCCCCACCCTATCCAAAACCAGCCAACTGACACCCAATTCATCGGGACCTCCAGCAAATCTCCCCATTTACCTTTAGGTATGGGCTTCATCTCAGCTGTCTTCCTTCTGGAACTCACTGCACGCAGCATCATTTCTGGGGCATTCTGGGACCAGGGAATTCCTAGCTTTTTGATTGGCCAGCAGATCCTAGAGGCTGATCGCAATGAACAGTCTGGCAGCCACTAACTCACTATAAGTTTCAAACAAGTTGTGCACTCAGTCCTGATTTTGAGTCTCTGGGTACAGACAGCGCCCCAACATACATTCAACCCAGTGTCTCTTTACAAAGAACAGAGAGCACTGCGTTTCCTTTCATTTGGAGAAAATGTGGGGAGGGGGAATTTCATGTTGGGAAAGATATTTGGTTAGTGAAATGTGAGCATCACTTGCAAGGCCAGCATTTATTGCCCATCCCTACTTAACCCAGATAAGGTGGTTGGTGGACAGTCAGGGTAATGTAGACACACCCAGAATATAACCCTGACTCTCTGATAAGCCCCTAATTTCTAGAACCTCCTCCAGGGTACAATTAGGTAGGCAGGCATTCAAGTTTCTGGTGTGCAAGTTGAGAAATGTATTGAAATTTTGAGGAGGGGTGGGGTGAATTGGGGAATTGACTGAAGCGACAGCAGATTACATGACAATTGGGATGAGTGACTGATGGATGAAGTGATGAGAATGTGAGGGAGTGAAAGTGAGAGGACATAATTTCAGACAGAACGTTAGGTGTTGACAGAAGTGACATTTGTGTAAGGAGTGTTGTGAATAGAGGATGATTATCAAGGCAGAGTTAGGAGGGCTGCTGTACAAGATTGAGGGGCACCTGAAACTTTCCTCACCTTGCCTGATCAGGTATCTGCAGTACTGAATACAACCTCATGGTGGCATTCCTAATGCTCAGCTCCTGCACCACCTCAAGCTTTCTTTGTTGTGAAATCTAGTTTCACTATTTTTTGCCATTGTTGGAAACAAAGCTTTCGAGACTGAGCAAAACATTGTGGGATGATTTGATGTGGCTTGCTCCCCTAGTAATCATCCCAATCTACAACCTTACCACTTCCAAACGTCCTCTGCATTTTCTTTCCTAAACTGAGTCTTTAAATAGTCAAAGGGAAATGGCATTGAACATACAAACAAGGAGCCGGAGTAGGCCATTCAGCCCCTCAAACCTGCTGCTGAGATGGTAGTTGATCTCATTGTAACCTCAAATCAACATTCCAGCCCATATCCTACAACCTTTTGACCCCTTGGTATCTATCCACCACTGTCTTAAAATACTGCTTCCACCATCCTTTGGTATCTTGGTTTCCATCCACCACTGTCTCAAAAACATTCAAAATACTGCTTTCACTACCCTTTGGGAAAAGCATTCCCAAGACTTCTGACCCTCTGTGAGAAAGAAATCTTTGCTTCCTCCTGTTTTAAATGGTGGCTCCTTATTTGTAAACAGTGATCTCTTGTTTGAGGTTCTCCCATAAAACGAAGCATCCTTTCCACATTCACCCTCTCAAGAACCTTCAGGATGTTTCAATAAAGTTACCACTGAAACTTCTAAACCATAGCAAGTACAAGCCTAGTCTAACCAACGTTTGCTTATAGATTAAGTTGCCATTCCAGGTATTAATCTGGGAAACCACATCTCAATCGCTTCCTTTGCAGATATATCCTTACTTACATGAGGTGAGCTATGCTGTACTCAATACTCTAGCAGTGGTTTCAACATGGCCTGCAAACCCGAAGCACAATCTCCTTACTTTTGTACTCAATTCCTTTTACAATAAATGATAACCTTCTGTTAGTTTTCTCTGCATACTAACAGTTTCCAGTTCATGCACTTAGTCTGAGATCCCTCTCCTTTAGAGAGCTCTGAAATTTCTCAACATTTAGATTTTTTTTTTCTTATTCTTCATGGATAATTTCAAGTGGATAATTTCACATTTTCCCCACATTACACTCCACTTGCCACAGCTTTGCCCACCAGTTAATTGATTTTATTTGTAACTCCCTTATATTCACTTCACAACTAACTTTGCTGTCTATCTTTGCATTATCAACAAGCACACCTTCCGTCCCTTCATCCAATTCATTTGTATAGATTGTAAACCATTCCAGTGCCATCACTGATTCTTGTGGCCCACCACTTGTTACAGCTTGCCAACCTGAAAAATAATTATGCCAACTCTCGGCTTCCTGTTAGCCAATCTTCTATCCATGCCAATACACTACCTCCTTTACCGTGAGCAATTATTTTCTTCAATAACTTTTGATGTGGGGCCTTATCAAAACCTGATGAAAATATAGGGCCAGTACATCCACAGCACCTATTACTTCCTCAAAGAACCCCAAAAGATTTCTTTTCACAAAATCTTGTTGACTCTGCCTGATTGCCTTGATCTTATCTAAGTGCTTCTTACCTATAGCTTCTTACATTTTCCCCAACACGTACATTATGCCAACAGGCTTGTAGTGCCTGATCTCTGTCCCCCTCCCTTTTTGAATAAAGCAGAGCTGGTTGCAATGTTCCAATCTAATGGGACCTTCACCATATGAAGAGAGTTTTTAAAAAGTAAAACTTGGTCTTCAACTATCTCACCAGCCACTTCATTACAGAGCCAACAATAAAAGTCCATCAGGATCCGAGCACTTATCAGGCCATATCTCCAACATTTACTCAGCACCATTTCTCTGGTGTTTGTGATTTTCCCCGAGGTGCTCACTCTATCCCAGTTCATGAGTTATAACTGCTGATGGGATGTTATTTATATCCTATAGTCTGAAGATTGACGTATCTGTTGTTGCCTTAATTTCCACAATCGATTCTCAATGTTCACATTGAGTATTATTTTCTTTTTAAATTATGGTTTAATTTTTCTTGTTCACTCACGGGGTGTGCACATTGCTGGCTGGTCAGCATTTGCTGCTCATACCTTGTTGCCCCGAGAAAGGGATGGTGTGGTGCCTTCTTGAACTGCTGCAGTCCTTATGCTAAAGGTAGACCCACAATTCCCTTCGGGAGAAAATCCCATGATTTTAATCCAGCGACAACGAAAGAACAGAAATATAATTCCAAATCAGGTCAATGAACAACTTGGATGGGAACTTGCAGGTGGTGGTATTCCCATGTATCTGCTACGCTTGTCCTTCTAGGTGCAAGTGCTCATGCATGCGACAGTGCTGTCCAATGATCTTTAGTGAATTTCCGCAATAAACCTTGTAGGTAATACACACTACTGCTACTCAGCGTCAGTGCTATAGGAATGGATGTTCGTGGATGTGGTGCCAATTAAGCAGACATCTTTGTCCAGGATGGTATCAAGTTTCTTGAGTGTTGTTGGAGCTGTACCCATCCATGCAGGTGGGGAGTATCACACTCTTGATTTGTATCTTGTAGATGGTGGACAGGTTTTGAGGAGTTAGGTGGTGAGTTACTCGTCACAGAATCCCTAGTATCTGGACTACTCTGACAGCCACTGTGTTTATGTGGCGAATCCAGTTGAGTTGCTAGTCAATGATAACCCTCCAGGATGTTGATAATAGGGGATTCAGTGATGGTAACACTGTTAAATTTCAAGAAGCAGTGGTTAGATTGTGTCTTATTGGAGATGGTCATTGTCTGGCCTTTAAGTTGTGCAAATGTTACTTGCCACTCATGAGCGTAAGGAGATGTGATTGGTATTTTACAATGAAAATCTGGAATTAAGAGTCTAATGACGACCATCAATCTATTGTCGGTTGTTAAGAAACGCCCATCTGGTTCACTAATGTAGTTTGGGAAAAGGAAACTGCCATCTTCACCTGGTCTGGCCTATATGTAACTGCGGACCCACAACAATGTGGTTGACTCTTAACTTCCCTATTGGATGAGGGATAAATGCTGAGCTAGCCAATGATGTCATCATCCAACGAACGGATATAAAAATCAATGAACATCTTCATTCTGACCTTATGATGCAGGAAAGGTCAGAGGGGAAGACTATCATAAGACCATAAGACATAGGAATGGAAACAAGGCCATTCAGCCCATCGAGTCCACTCCGCCATTCAAGCATGGTTAATAGGTGTTTCAATTCCACTTACCCGCAGTCTCCCCGTATCCCTTAATTCCTTGCGAGATCAAGAATTTATCAATCTCTGCCTTGAAGATATTTAACGTCCCAGCCTCCAGAGCACTCCGTGGCAATGAATTCCACCGACCCACTACTCTCTGGCTGAAGAAATGTCTCTGCATTTCTGTTCTAAATTGACCCCCTCTAATTCTAAGACTGTACCCAAGGGTCCTAGTCTCCCTGCCTGACAGAAACAACTTTCCAGCATCCACCCTTTCTAAGCCATGCATTACCTTGTAAGTTTCTATTAGATTCCCCTCTCAACCTTCTAAACTCTAATGAACACAATCCCAGAATCCTCAGCCGATCATCATATGTTAGGCCGCCCACTCCAGGGATCATCCGTGTGAATCTCCACTGGACACGCTCCAGTGCCAGTATGTCCTTCCTGAGGTGTGGGGCCCAAAACTGGACACAGTACTCCAAATGGGGCCTAACCAGAGCTTTATAAAGTCTCAAAAGCACATTGCTGCTTTTACATTCCAACCCTCTTGAGATAAATGACAATATTATACATATATATATATATATATATTAACCATGGACTCAACCTATAAGTCAACCTTTAGAGAATCCTGTACTAGCACTCCCAGCTCCCTTTGTACTTTGGCTTTATGAATTCTCTTACCATCTATAAAATAGTCCATACCTGTGTTCATTTTCCCAAAGTGCAAGACCTCGTATTTGCTCACATTGAATTCCATCAGCCATTTCTTGGACCACCCTCTTAAACTGTCTAAATCTTTCTGCAGCCTCCCCACCTCCTCAGAACTACCTGCCTGTCTACCTAACTTCGTATCATCGGCAAACTTCACCAGAATGTCCCCAGTCCCTTCATCCAGATCATTAATATATAAAGTGAACAGCTGCGGCCCCAATACTGAACCCTGCGGGACCACCACTTGTCACTAGCTGCCATTCCAAAAAAGACCTTTTATCCCAACTTCTGTCAGACAGCCAATCCTCAATCCATGCCAGTAGCTCACCTCGAACACCATGGGCCCTCACCTTACTCAGCAGCCTCCTGTGAGGCACTTTATCAAAGACTTTTTGGAAGTCTAGATAAATAACATCCACTGGGTTTCCTTGGTCTAACCTACTTGTTACCTCATCAAAGAATTCTAATAGGTTTGTCAGGCAAAACCTCTCCTTATTAAATCCATGTTGACATGTTCTCATCTGACCCTGCACTTCCAAGAATTTAGAAACCACATCCTTCACGATGCATTCTAGAATTTTATCTATAATTGAGGTTAGGCTAATAGGCGTATAATTTTACATCTTTTGTCTTGATCCTTTTTTGAACAAAGGGGTAACAACAGCAATTTACCAATCATCTAGGACTTGCCCTGACTCCAGTGAGTTCTGAAAGAACACAGTCAGCGCCTCAGCTATTTCCTCAGCCACCACTCTCAGAACTCTAGGATGGAGCCTATCGGGGCCAGGAGATTTATCAATGTTACGACATTTTATCTTTTCTAGCACTTTTTCTTTTGTAGTGGCTACCATACTCAACTCTGCCCCCTAACTTTCCTTAATTTGTTGGGATATTATTCATGTCTTCCACTGTGAAGACTGACACAACGTACTTATTAAGTTCTTCAGCTGTTTCCTTATCTCCCATGAGGTAAAAACAATGACTGCAGATGCTGGAAACCAGATTCTGGATCAGTGGTGCTGGAAGAGCACAGCAGCTCAGGCAGCATTCTGGATCAGTGGTGCTGGAAGAGCACAGCAGCTCAGGCAGCATTCTGGATCAGTGGTGCTGGAAGAATATGCTGCCTGAACTGCTGTGCTCTTCCAACACCACTGATCCAGAATCCTTATCTCCCATCACTAGCCTTCCTGCATCAATTTGGAATGGCCCAATGTCTACTTTTGTCTCTCGTTTGTTTCTTATATATTGAAAAAAACTTTTACAATCATTTCTAATATTACTGGCTAGCTTACCTTTATATTTGATCCTCTCCTTCCTTATTTCTCTCTTTGTTATCATCTGTTTGTTTTTATAGTATAGAACATAGAACATAGAAAAATATAGCGCAGTACAGGCCCTTCGGCCCTCGATGTTGCGCCGACCAAATCCTACCTAACCTACACTAGCCCAATAACTTCCATATGCCTATCCAATGCCTGCTTAAATGACCATAAAGAGGGAGAGTTCACCACTGCTACTGGCAGGGCATTCTATGAACTCACAACCCGCTGCGTAAAGAATCTACCCCTAACATCTGTCCTATACCTACCACCCCTTAATTTAAAGCTGTGTCCCCTAGTAACAGCTGACTCCATTAGCGGTAAAAGGTTCTCAGTGTCTACCCTATCTAAACCCCTAATCATCTTATATACCTCTATCAAATCTCCCCTAAACCTTCTTTTCTCCAATGAGAACAGCCCCAAGTGCCTCAGCCTTTCCTCATACGATCTTCCTACCATGCCAGACAACATCCTGGTAAACCTCCTCTGCACTCGTTCCAATGCCTCCACATCCTTCCTATAGTATGGCGACCAAAACTGCACACAATACTCCAGATGAGGCCGCACCAGAGTCTTATACAACTGCAACATGACCTCAGGACTCCGGAACTCAATTCCTCTACCAATGAAGCCCAGCACACCATATGCCTTCCTCACAGCACTATTTACCTGGGTGGCAACTTTCAGAGATCTGTGTACATGGACACCAAGATCCCTCTGCTCATCCACACTACCAAGTAGCCTACCATTAGCCCAGTAATCCATCTTCTGGTTACTCCTACCAAAGTGAATGACTTCACACTTAGCTACATTGAATTCCATCTGCCACCTTTCTGCCTAGCTCTGCAACCTATCTATATCCCGCTGTAACCTGCCACATTCTTCTTCACTGTCCACAACTCCACCGACCTTTGTGTCATCCGCAAACTTGCTCACCCAGCTTTCAAGCCCCTCCTCTAGATCATTTATAAAGATGACAAACAGCAACGGTCCCAAAACAGATCCCTGTGGTACACCGCTAGTAACTGCACTCCAAGATGAACCTAGTCCATCAACTACTACCCTCTGTCTCCTTCCAGCCAGCCAATTCCTAATCCAAACCGCTAATGCACCCTCAATGCCATACCTCCGTAGTTTTTGCATTAACCTACCATGGGGTACCTTATCGAACGCCTTGCTAAAATCCATATACACCACATCTACTGCTTTACCCTCATCCACCTCCTTAGTCACCTTCTCAAAGAACTCAATAAGGTTTGTGAGGCACGACCTGCCCTTCACAAAACCATGCTGACTATCCTTGATCACATTATTCCTATCCAGATGTTCATAAATCTTATTCCTTACAATTCTCTCTAAGACTTTGCCCACAACAGAAGTGAGACTCACTGGCCTATAGTTACTCGGGCTGTCCCTACTCCCCTTCTTGAACAAGGGGACCACATTCGCTATCCTCCAGTCTTCTGGTACTATTCCCGTTGACAATGACGACATAAAAATCAAGGCCAATGGCTCTGCTATCTCCTCCCTAGCTTCCCAGAGGATCCTAGGGTAAATGCCATCAGGCCCAGGAGACTTATCTATTTTCATCCTTTCCAGTATTCCCAGAACCTCCTCCCTACATACTTCAAGGCCATCCATTCTAATCACTTGTGACTCAATATTCACACCAGCAACAGAGTCCCGTTCCTGAGTGAATACTGACGAAAAGTATTGATTTAGTGTCTCACCAATCTCCTCCGCCTCCACGCACAACTTCGCATTACTATCCATGACTGGACCGATACCTACCCTAGTCATCCTTTTATTCCTGACATACCTGTAGAAAGCCTTTGGGTTTTCCCTAATCCTACCAACTAAGGACTTTTCATGTCCCCTTCTCGCTGCTCTTAGCTCTCTCTTCAGATCCTTCCTGGCTACCTTATAACTCTCAATTGCCCCAACTGAACCTTCACGCCTCATCCTTACATAGGCCGCCCTCTTCCCTTTCACAAGGGATTCCAATTCCCTATTAAACCACGGCTCCCTCACAAGACCCTTTACTCCCTGCCTGACTGGTACATACTTATCAAGGACACTCAATAGGTGTTCCTTGAACAATCTCCACATATCATTAGTGTTCTTCTCCTGAAGCCTGTTTTTCCAATCCACGCATCCCAAGCCATGCCTCACTGCATCATAATAATCATAGTCTTACCAATCTTATGATTTCCCAGTGCTCTTGGCCACTTTATGGGCTTTCTCTTTTTCTCTGTTACATTTCCTGACTTCCTTTGTCACTCATGGCTGTCTAATCCCCCCACCCTGGATAATCTTTCTTTCCTTTAGGATGAACCTCCGTCCTCCGTTACACCCAGAAACTCCTGCCATTCTTGCTCAACTGTCTTCCCCACTAGGCTCTGCTTCCAGTCGATTTTCGTCAGTTCCTTCCTCGTGCCCTTGTAGTTACCTTTACTTAACGTAACACCATTACATCTGCTCTTTCAAATTGCAGACTGAACTCTACTATGTTATGATGGCTGTCTCCAAAGTGTTCCCTTACTTTAAGATCTTTTATAAAGTCTGGCTCATTACATCGCACTAAGCCCAGAATAACCTGCTCCCTTGTGGGCTCCATCACAATCTGTTCCAAAAAGCTATCCTGTAAGCATTCCATGAATTCCCTTTCTTTAGATCCACCGGCAACATTATTCACCCAGTCCACCTGCATAGTGAGGTCCCCCATGACCATCGTTGGGATCTCAATTGGGATTTCTGGTTGCCAGTTTCAAGACCAGCTCTAAAATTGGGTCAGGTATGCATCAGACAGCTAGTTGGCAGGATCTTCTAGATTAGATTAGATTACTTAGTGTGGAAACAGGCCCTTCGGCCCAAAAAGTCCACACCGACCCGCCGAAGCGCAACCCACCCATACCCCTACATTTACCCTTTACCTAACACTACGGGCAATTTAGCATGGCTAATTCACCTGACCCGCACATCTTTGGATTGTGGGAGGAAACCGGAGCACCCGGTGGAAACCCACGCAGACATGGGGAGAATGTGCAAACTCCACACAGTCAGTCGCCTGAGGCAGGAATTGAACCTGGGTCTCTGGTGCTGTGAGGCAGCAGTGCTAACCACTGTGCCACCGTGCCGCCCGATTAGATTACTTACAGTGTGATCTATTTGTTCATTTGATCTATTTCCCACAATAAACAAGGCAATATTGACACAGAAATTGGCCCATAGAGCCTTCACAAGATGTTCTAATGCCAAATGTTTATCAATCGACATAGAATTTTACATTCTTCCCTTTCAAGCAACTAATTACGTTTTGGGAGCACTTACATTAAACAACTGAAATTTCATTTTGAGGCAATGTTCTTATCTTCATAATTTAGGTGTTTTTGTAAGCATTTCAGACTTATGCCTCTCATTCTGTCAAATGGAATAGTCATAACAATCTAACAAAATCTACCATTTGTAACATTATTGATTCTTGAAGATATTTATCATATTGATCTTTAACCAACACAAATTCAGGAATTTCTCAAAATGGGCCTATAAATAAAGATTTATGTGGTCAATAGTAGATTGACGGCATCTAAGAAAGCTGCCTATAAAGATTGTGATGTTGATTTCATATTTCCTGGCCATTTATTTGAAACTAGCCCTTTGTCAAGGGAAGGTTCAGGCTTCCACCACCAGCGAGCAGTGTAAACAACTAATCAGATTGAACAATTCTCACAGATAGTAAACTGTAAAGCCAAAAACATGACTACCCTTTGCTTGACAATATAATGTTACAGTGAGTGAAATGAAGATTGGGACATACACGGGGCCAAAATAGAAGCTAACAAAAACTTCCTAAAAATGCAGAATTTTCATCATCATGGAGAAGTGAGACATTTAACAAATATAACATTATTTTTTTCAAAATTAAT
The DNA here is from genome assembly GCF_020745735.1 of Hemiscyllium ocellatum. Classification (NCBI taxonomy): domain Eukaryota; kingdom Metazoa; phylum Chordata; class Chondrichthyes; order Orectolobiformes; family Hemiscylliidae; genus Hemiscyllium; species Hemiscyllium ocellatum. The sequence goes on along the minus strand of NC_083401.1, from coordinate 166,328,173 downwards.
GAAGCTGTCAACATTGTGTACTTAGTAATCCATTTAAAAATAGTTCCACCTCATTCAGCAAAGTGTAAACTTTCCAGGAATTTTTACAGAGAGACTAAATATATTACTCAAAATGTAGCTTTCTATATGTTAGATGGTACAGCATATATCATAGAGATTCATGTTCTTATTGAGACAGATATCTACAAGATTATTAGCAACTAACCATACTTATTATTATGATATTTGAGACGGTAGATGACATCTGTATAATTTTCAATCAACTGGTTTGGACATGCTGTTACAACACTCCTCCAGGACAGGGGGGACTGTGTTCTGGCCCAGGTGTAGGATGTTAAAACTGTCACAGGTTGTCTAAGTCTGGGATATATGTTGTTTACCTCTATAAATATTACATTATAAAGTGGTTACCCTGAAACTATACATAACCAAGTACCTCTCTCTAAAGGAGAGAGATGCCTGACAATTGAACTGCATTATAGGTGACTGTCTGGCTGTACAGAAAGTGAGATGGAGACCTTTTCCACTTGAACTTCACATGCCATGATGTCATCTCCCTGTCTTAAAATATCGTGCCTTTCTGAGATCTATGAAATAATACATTCCCATTCTTCCCCTTGGAGGAATCGTAAACCTATTCAGATAAATAAATAGAAGGATACACATCGGCACATTATCTTGATACATTAAGATAATGTTTTGGTGGATGTATAAGAACACAATGGATCTGGTCCATCTATGCCAAGACTCAGCTATGTAGTTTCATTCTGTAGCATGCTGCATGTCATTGTGGACAGATCTGCTTCATGTACTAAAGATGTCTGGAACACGATCTGGAATCATTGTTTCACTATCAGTCATACATGGCAGATTATTGACCATGTACCATTTGGATGTCTCGTCTCTGATCTAAAAGGGTGATCCAAACTTTAAAAGCATTCTCTAGTTCTGTACTAAACCACAAGAGGAAAGGAAACATCCTTTCCACACTCCCTTAAAACCATTCAGGATCTTATAAATGTTATCAAATCATCCTTTGCTCTTAGCTCCACCAAAAACAAGCCCATCCTGTTCACATGTTCCTCATACGCCAAACAGCAAACTTCTCTGGACTGCTTCCAATGTCAGCATGTTTTTCCTTAGATAAGGGGCCCAAAACTGTTTACAGAATTTCAGGTGTGGTTTGGCTAGTGCCTTGTACCACTATTACTCCTCCATTCCCTTTGAATGGAAATGCATTCCAGATATCAAACTAAACCCCGTCTGAACAGCTTATGAAGACAGGAGCATACAAATATGAGCAGAAGTAAGTTATTCAGCCTTTCCTGCCCGGTCTGTCATCATTGCTGATCTATTGGTTTTGAATTACTCAATTTCATTGATTTGGTTAACCTTTGACTTTCTTCAGTTTATTCAATGACCCCACCTCCACTGCATTCTGAGGCAGTGTGCTCCAAAGTCACCCGAGCCTATGAGAGAAAACAAACTGCACTTTGAAAACATACTCTTGGATCTTCATACCTGTGGCCTTCTCCCCATAGCGCTTGACACTCTTACTGAGTGATAATTGGTCTGTCTCAACCTTGAATATATTTAACAGACAGCCTCAACAGTTATTCCAAACAGTGTGCCAAAGAGTTCCACAGATTTACCACCCATTAGGAGAAATGTCTGTCCGAAATTGGCAATTCCTCATTGTGAAATGATGTATTCTGATCCTAGACATTCCAGCATCTACCCTGTCAGGCCCTTTAAGAATCTTACATGTCTCAATAAAGTCTTCTCTCATCTGTTTGAACTCCAATGATAAAAATCCAAACTATTCAATTTCTCCCCATTAGAAAATCCTGACATAACTGGAAACGACCTAATCGCCCCTCTCTGGATTGATTCCAATGCCAGCATATCTTTCTAAGATTTCAGGTGAGATTTGGCTAGTGCTTTGTACAGTTTTAGCAGAACCTCACTGTTTTTAATCCTCTGTTCCTTTTGAAATGAAGGTAAAAATCCATTTATCTTTCCTTTTACTAGTTGGATTTAGATGGCAGTTTTTTTCTGTGATTCATGAACAAGGACACCCAAATCCCTCTTGCTGTAACCTTCTGTAGTCTTTCTTCATTAAGTAACGTCCAGCTTCTCTATTCTTCCTGTCAAAGTGCATAGCTTCACATTTTCTCATGTTACATTCCATCGGCTAAGTTTTGATCGATTTGCCTAACCTGTCTCTATCACTCTGTAGACTCTGGGTCATCCTCACTAGTAGCATCCTCAAACGTGGAAAATCTCTCACAGTGGACCTCAACAACTACAAGGTCAACCTATAAAGATTCAAGGGCATGTTTTCAAAGTGCAATTTGTTTCACTCATTGGGTAGTCTGATTTTGGTATTAGTACATCCACTTTCCTCATTTAAGTCATTAACATAGATTTATTGTAGATAATTGTAGCCCAAGCACTGACCCCTATGGCACACCACTGGTTGCAGGTTGCCATCCTGAAAATATCCTCTTTAATCCCAACTCGATCCTGTATTAGTTAGCCAATCCTCCATCTGTCCTCAGATGCTACTCTAACACAATGATTTATTTTATTTTATTAAGAAGCGTTATGTGTGGTATTTATTGAATGCTTTTGGAAATCCAAATATATTCTACTCACAGGTTCCCCCTTTATATGTTCTCTTCATTAACCCCTCAAAGAATTTCTAATAAATTTGTCAGGTATGATTTCCCGTTCATGAAACCCCACACACTCTGCTTGATCATATTAAGCATTTTAAAATTCTCTATCACATCCTTTTTCCCCAATGACAGTTATTGAGTAGCTGGCATGCAGGGGTTTTTTTTGTCTCCCTTTTAGAAGTACATTAGCAGTTTTCCAACCTTTTAGGACTTCTCCAGAACCTAACGATTCTCGGAAGATTAAAGCCACTGCATCCATTATCCCTGCAGCTCCTTCTTTTACAGTCGTGAAATGTAATCCATCAGATCCAGAGGCCATATTGATCTTTAGAGCCGTTAGTTTCACTATTATGTTTATCTAGTGATTCTTACTGTGATTATTTCCTCCCTCCTTTAACTCCTAGATTACTTAGCGCTTTTGGAATGTTTTTCCGATCTTCTTTATTACCAATAATCTTTACTGCTTTATATATTTTTCCTTTCAATTTGATATCATCCTTAACCCGCCTCTTTCCTTTGTATTAGCCATATTTAAGTCGAGTGTGGGGTGCTGGAGAAGCACAGCAGGTCAGGCAGTATCCGAAGGGGAGGAGAATCAACGTTTCAGGCAATAGCCCTTCATCAGGAATATTGATTCTCCTGCCCCTCGGATGCCTACCTGACCTGCTGTGCTTTTCCAGCACCACACTCACGACTCTGACCTGCAGCCCTCACTTTCGCTTTACCCATTTTTAAGTTGAGCACAGGCTCAAACTGAACTCTAAATTCTTCTATATTATTACCGTTGTTCCCCAGGGGAACTTTTATTTTGAGATCATTTATTAAACTTGCTTCATTAAACATATCAGATCCAAAATGGTCTGATCCTAGTTGGATCAACATGAAACTGTCCTGTGTACAATCAATGACTTCCTCGTCATAGATATGTTTGCCAATTTGATTTTTCCCAACCTCCATGACTATTAAAGTCACCAATGTGCTGTCTTTTTCACATAGCCTCATTATCTCCTGACTTATTCCCTGTCCGACAGAACATCTACTGTTAGGGGGCCTACAGATGACTTCCATCTTGCTCTTCTTTTTAGGTCTTACCTCCACTGATAGAGTCATAGAGATGTACAGCACGGAAATGGATCCTTCGGTCCAATATGTCCATGCCAACCTGATATCCTAAATAAATCTAGACCCATTTGCCAGCACTTGGCCCATATCCCGTTAAACTCTTCCTATTCATACACCCATCCAGATGCCTTTTAAATGTTGCAATTGTACCAGCCTCCACCACTTCCTCTGACAGCTCATTCCATACACACATCACCCTCTGCAAGGGCTTTTGCCCGAAATGTCGATTTTACTGCTTCTCGGATGCTGCCTGAACTGTAGTGCTCTTCCAGAACCACTAATACAGAATGAAAAGGTTATCCCTTGGATCCCTTTTAAATCTTTCACCTTTCACCTTAACCTATGCCCTATAGTTTTGGACTCCTCAACCCTAGGAATAACATCTTGCGTATTTATTCTATCCATGCCCCTCATGATTTTATAAACCTCTATAAGGTCACCCCTCAGCCTCCAACGCTCCAGGGAAAACAGCCCCAGCATATTCAGCCTCTCCCTATAGCTCAAATCCTCCAATCCTGGCAACATCCTTGTAAATCTGTTCTGAACCCTTTCACGTTTCACAACATCCTCCCAACTCTTATACTCAATACTCTGACCAATAAAAGCAAGCATACCAAATGCCTTCACTATCCTATCTACCTGCAACTCTACTTTCTAAGAACTATGAACCTGCACTCCAAGGTCTCTTTGTTCAGCAACACCTCTAGGACCTTACCATTAAATGTATAAGTCTTCCCTGATTTCCCTTTCCAAACTGCAGAATTTCACATTTAACTAAGTTTGATTCCATCTGCCACTCTTCGGCCCATCTGGTCAAGATCCCGTTGTACTCTGAGGTAACCTGCTTCATGGATTCTACGTCATCCAATCCTAGGTCATGTCTTACTTTTTTCCTTACTCCATCTCATACTAACTGCTGGGTGATCCATGGTCAGAAGTGGCACAATATGGACACCCATCACCATAAATGTGACCGCAGTCACAGAAATAGCTGGGCTGATCCAGCTTTAAACTGAGGACATAAGTTAGCACGATGGCAGCTTTGAGGAGTTACCCTAAGATAACAGGGTCTACTTTGAACAAAGAATCTTACAAATTAATTTAGAGTTCTATAGAAAGAACACCTGCAGAGATCTGGAGGAGATAGTTTGATCAGAAAACAGGCAGTTTGAAGTTTGTAGCAAGCATTAATTAAAAAGAAAAAGTATGATTCCACAATAACAAAGATAAGTAATAAGGATTATTAATTAATGAATTCTAACATTAGGTCTCACCACAAAGCTTTATTGGAACTGATAGTATAACTTTTATTATAATTAGTAAAACTTAATATCCTTTTGCATGTCCAGTAATAAAGATAGTAAACTCTATTTCTGAATGTAAAAGGTCCTTAAGCAATAGGCAAGTGTGACACGGGGAGAAAGCAACTGCTCACAACTCACTAGCTAAAGAATGTGAACAGTAGGTGTTACAATAAAACTTTACACAGAATTAACTTTACATTCAATTAATATTATGAATCTTCTAGTAATTAGAAATAATTAACCTCCTTTTGTATCTCTTGTGATTAGGGCAGCAGGAAATATATGATGTGTAACAGAATGGGATAGAAAGCAATGAATACGATGGGTAACAGCATTCAAGCAGGTCCTTAGTGATAAGCAAGTCTGGGAAATGTCTGAAGGAGAGTAGAATTAATGGGATACAATGTAAGATCCCAAGGCCTGATGATATGATGGTTGGCAAACATCATGAGGTCATGGGGAACCCCAGGGCTGACCATAATTGATCAAGTGTTTCACAGGATTGGATGTATAAATTAAGGGGGGAGGAACAATGACAATTGAGCATCATTGATCTCTCTTCTGATCTGAGCTGAAATTAAGAGAGCAACAGGGCCCCACAGGAAAGCCAGATTCAGTGGTCTCTGGCCTCTCTGCATGTGTGGTAACAAACTTGAATAAAGACCGATTGTATTCCTGAACATTAGAACATCTCCACTCAACCCTCACCATCCTTTCCTCCCCACCTGACCTTCTGAAATGTTATGTCCCTGAATACTGTATGTACTTCCCAGTTCTGATCCCCTTGTAACCAGGTCTTGGTAATAGCTATAGGATCAAATTGATTTACTTCTGTTTGTGCCATTAATTCATTTATTTTGTTCTGAATATTATTTAATTAAGAGGCATAAATTATCCCTTTTCATCATTTTCTCCTTTTGACTTGCATTTTGGGAAAGCAAATCTTAGCAGGACTTATACACTTAATGGTAAGGTCCTAGGGAGTGTTGCTGAGCAAAGAGACATTGGAGTGCAGGTTCATAGTTCCTTGAAAGTGGAGTCGCAGGTAGACAGGATAGTGAAGGAGGTGTTTGGTATGCTTTCCTTTATTGGCCAGAGTATTGAGTACAGGAGTTGGGAGGTCATATTGTGGCTGTACAGGACATTGGTTAGGCCACTGTTGGGATATTGCATGCAATTCTGACCTCCCTCCTATCGGAAAGATGTTGTGAAACTTGAAAGGGTCCAGAAAAGATTTACAAGGATGTTGCCAGGGTTGGAGGATTTGAGCTATAGGGAGAGGCTGAACAGGCTGGGGCTGTTTTCTCTGAAGTGTCTGAGTTTGAGGGGTGACCTTATAGAGGTTTACAAAATTATGAGGGACATAGATAGGATAAATAGACAAAGTCTTTTCCCTGGGGTCAGGGAGTCCAGAGCTAGAGGGCATAGGTTTAGAGTGAGAGGGGAAAGATATAAAAGAGACCTAAGGGGGAACTTTTTCACGCAGAGGGTGGTACATGTATGGAATGATCCCAGAGGAAGTGGTGGAGACTGGTACAACTGCAACATTTAAGAGGCATTTGGATGGGTATATGAATAGGAAGGGTTAGAACATAGAAAAATACAGCGCAGTGCAGGCCCTTCGGCCCTCGATGTTGCGCCGACCAAAGCCTACCTAACCTACACTAGCTCAATAACCTCCATATGCTTATCCAATGCCCGCTTAAATGACCATAAAGAGGGAGAGTCCACCACTGCTACTGGCAGGGCATTCCATGAACTCACAACCCGCTGAGTAAAGTATCTACCCCTAATATCTGTCCTATACCTACCACCCCTTAATTTAAAGCTGTGTCCCCTAGTAACAGCTGACTCCATTAGCGGAAAAAGGTTCTCACTGTCAACCCTATCTAAATCCCTAATCATCTTGTACACCTCTATCAAATCTCCCCTAAACCTTCTTTTCTCCAATGAGAACAGCCCCAAGTGCCTCAGCCTTTCCTCATACGATCTTCCTACCATGCCAGGCAACATCCTGGTAAACCTCCTCTGCACTGGTTCCAATGCCTCCACGTCCTTCCTATAGTATGGCGACCAAAACTGCACACAATACTCCAGATGCGGCCGCACCAGAGTCTTATACAACAGCAACATGACCTCAGGACTCCGGAACTCAATTCCTCTACCAATAAAGCCCAGTACACCATATGCCTTCTTCACAGCACTATTTATCTGGGTGGCAACTTTCAGAAATCTGTGTACATGGACACCAAGATCCCTCTGCTCATCCACACTACCAAGTAGCCTACCATTAGCCCAGTAATCCATCTTCTTGTTACTCCTACCAAAGTGAATGACTTCACACTTAGCTACATTTGCCACCTTTCTGCCCAGCTCTGCAACTTATCTATATCCCGTTGTAACCTGCCACATCCTTCTTCGCTGTCCACAACTCCACCGACTTTCGTGTCATCCGCAAACTTGCTCACCCAGCTTTCAAGCCCCTCTAGGTCATTTATAAAAATGACAAACAGCAATGGTCCCAAAACAGATCCTTGTGGAACACCGCTACTAACTGCACTCCAAGATGAACCTATACCATCAATTACTACCCTCTGTCTCCTTCCAGCCAGCCTATTCCGAATCCAAACCTCTAATGCACCCTCAATGCCATACCTCCGTAGTTTTTGCATTAGCCTACCATGGGGTACCTTATCGAACGCCTTGCTAAAATCCATATACACCACATCTACTGCTTTACCCTCGTCCACTTCCTTGGTCACCTTCTCAAAGAACTCAATAAGGTTTGTGAGGCACGACCTGCCCTTCACAAAACCATGCTGACTATCCTTGATCACATTATTCCTATCCAGATGTTCATAAATCCTATCCCTTACAATTCTCTCCAAGACTTTGCCCACAACAGAAGTGAGACTCACTGGCCTATAGTTACTCGGGCTATCCCTACTCCCCTTCTTGAACAAGGGGACCACATTCGCTATCCTCCAGTCTTCTGGCACTATTCCTGTAGACAATGACGACTTAAAAATCAAGGCCAATGGCTCCGCTATCTCCTCCCTAGCTTCCCAGAGGATCCTAGGATAAATGCTATCAGGCCCAGGGGACTTATCTATTTTCATCTTTTCCAGTATTCCCCAGACCTCTTCCCTACATACCTCAAGGCCATCCATTCTAATCACTTGTGACTCAATATTCACATCAGCAACAGTGTCCTGTTCCTGAGTGAATACTGACGTAAAGTATTGATTTAGTGTCTCTCCAATCTCCTCCGCCTCCACGCACAACAATCCTTGACTGGACCGATACCTACCCTAGTCATCCTTTTATTCCTGACATACCTATAGAAAGCCTTTGGGTTTTCCCTAATCCTACCAACCAAGGACTTTTCATGTCCCCTTCTCGCTGCTCTTAGCTCTCTCTTTAGATCCTTCCTGGCTACCTTATAACTCTCAATTGCCCCAACTGAACCTTCACGCCTCATCCTTACATAGGCCGCCCTCTTCCCTTTCACAAGGGATTCCAATTCCTTATTAAACCACGGCTCCCTCACAAGACCCTTTACTCCCTGCCTGACTGGTACATACTTATCAAGGACACCCAATAGCTGTTCCTTGAACAATCTCCACATATCATTTGTGTTCTTCCCTTGAAGCCTATTTTTCCAAGCCACGCATCCTAAGTCATGCCTCACCGCATCATAATTTCCCTGCCCCCAGCTATAACTCTTGCCCTGCAGTGCACACTTATCCCTCTCCATCACTAGAGTAAAAGTCACTGTGATGTGGTCACTGTCCCCGAAGTGCTCACCTACCTCCAAGTCTAACACCTGGCCTGGTTCATTACCTAGAACCAAATCCAGTATAGCCTCACCTCTTGTTGGCCTGTCTACATATTGTGTCAGGAAACCCTCCTGCACACATTGGACAAACACCGACCAATCAAACGAACTCGAGCTATAGCTATCCCAGTCAATATCTGGGAAGTTAAAGTCCCCCATAACAACCACCCTGCTACTTTCACTCTTCTCCTGAATCATCCTCGCAATACTTTCCTCTACTTCTCTCGGACTATTAGGGAGCCTGTAGAAAACTCCTAACAGGGTGACCTCACCTTTCCTATTTCTAACCTCAGCCCAAACTACCTCAGATGGCAAGTCTTCCTCCATCATCCTTTCCACCGCTGTAATACTATCCTTGACAAGCAATGCCACACCTCCCCCTCTTTTACCCCCATCTCTGACCCTACTAAAACATTTAAACCCTGGAACCTGCAACAGCCATTCCTGTCCCTGTTCTACCCACATCTCTGTAATGGCCACAACATCGAAGTCCCAGGTACCAACCCACGCTGCAAGTTCATCTACCTTATTTCTTATACTTCTGGCATTGAAGTATACACACTTCAAGCCACCTTCTTGTTTACAGGCACCCTCCTTCGAGATTGATGCCTTGTTCCTAACCTCCCTACACTCAAGGTCCTGTACCCTAAAGCTACAGTCCAGGTTCCCATGCCCCTGCAGAGTTAGTTTAAACCCTCCCAAAGAGCACTAGCAAACCTCCCCCAAGGATGCTGGTGCCCCTCAGGTTCAGGTATAGACCATCCTGTTTATAGAGGTCCCACTTTCCCCAGAAAGAACCCCAGTTGTCCAGAAACCGGAATCCCTCCCTCCTGCACCATCCCTGTAGCCATGCATTTAACTGTTCTCTCTCCCTATTCCTCGACTCTCTATCACGTGGCACGGATAACAAACCAGAGACAACAACTCTGTTCGTTTTAGCTCTGAGCTTCCAACCTAGCTTCCTGAAAGCCTGCCTAACATCCTCACCCCTCTTCCTACCTATGTCGTTGGTGCCAACGTGGACCATGACCTGGGGCTGCTCCCCCTCCCCCTTAAGGACCCGGAAAACACGATCAGAGACATCACGTACCTTTGCACCTGGGAGGCAACATACCAATCGTGAGTCTCTGTCGCCCCCGCAAAACCGCCTATCTGTACCCCTCACTATTGAGTCCCCAAGAACTATCGCTCTAACTTTCTCCACCCTTTCCTTCTGAGCAACGGGGATTGGCTCCGTGCCAGAGGCTTGAACCCCATTGCTTACCCCTGGTAAGTCATCCTCCCCACAAGTATCCAAAACAGTATACTTGTTCTTGAGGGGAATGACCACAGGGGGTCCCTGCACTGGCTGCTTCCTCCCACTCCCCCTCACTGTCACCCATCTCTCTATAACGTTCGGAGTAACTACTTCCCTAAAGCTCTGATCTATGACCACCTCTGTCTCCCGAATGATCCGCAGTTCATCCAACTCCAGCTCCAGTTCCCTAACACGGTCTTGGAGGAGCTGGAGATGGGTGCACTTCTTGCAAGTGTAATCAGCAGGGACGCTAATGGCTTCCCTCACCTCATACATGTTGCAAGAGGAACATTGCACTGCCTTCGCTGCCATCCCTCTAAAAGGTAAACTTTACAAAACTAGATCTAAAGAAACAAACAAGCAAAATGCAGCACTTACCTGCTTACCACAACGGGTCTTATTATTAGGTTAGAGGAGGAGGGCGGGTGGGAGGCTCTACCCCTGTAGTGCCTCGGGTTCCTCGCCTGCGCGCTTATATAAGAAAAATAAACCTTCCCAGGTAAGCTAGCGCGTCACCAGCTTCCGGGTCCGCTAGGTGCTTAAAAAAAACTTTAAATTTTAGCCGTTAAAAAACAAAAACTGGACTATACTGCGACTTAAAAAAACGCCACCAGACAGCCGTTACCTGCTCCACCGAGAGAGTGAGGTTTGGAGGGATATGGGCCGGGTGCTGGCAGGTGGGACTAGATTGGATTGGGATGTCTGGTTGGCATGGACAGGTTAGACTGAAGGGTCTGTTTCCATGCTGTACATCTCTATGACTCTATTTGCTGCTTTTCTTATGCTTGTACAGGCACTTGCCCCTTCCACACCCACTGTGTCATTATCAAAATGGTTGCTCTGCAGAGGATGCCATATCCATGTGCTTTGTATACCTACATTCTCACCCTCCTGGACCCTCACCCCTCCACTGCAAATTACCTTAAAGCCCTCTTTGTAAGTCACTTTTGTATTGTGGAGTAGGCATCTTCCATATGTCTTATGTTTTGTTAGAATCTGTTCTAGCACTACATGGAATGTTTGTAGTCTAAACCCTAGAGCAAAATTTACCTTTCTATTTTGGAGTAGTTTGCTGAAGCTGTCATAAGGACTTGACAGCCAAACACAAGCAGCTTAAATCCTGTAATAGATACGCTCCAAAACCTTTCTGAGATGCATCTACTTCCAACACGATAAGCTTCAGGGATCATAATATAGAAGAAAATATATTGGATAATAAAGCATTCTCAAGAGGTTGAAAATTATGAGGGTGATCTTCCTGCTACTTGTATTTTTGTGAAGAAAATCTCAAAGAGGAGGAACTCGGTTGTAAAATTCAGAGTATCATGGGAAGAAGTGCTGAAGAAATGAAGACGCACATAAATCACCTTTATTGTGTGGTGAGGCTTCTTCTGTACATCTCCTATTTTGGTAGGATAATTTCTTGTACTTTTTGAGGGATGGATTGATCCCAAGGTGGTGATTTGGCTCATGTCGATTTGACAATTATAAGTTAAAAATAAAACTGTTCTGCTGCTGCCATGAGCAGGTGAAGGTTCACATTGTGCTCATTTCTAGTTTTCCTGAGAATTCACCGTTGTCAGTAATACAGAGACTACCTGGTAGATTCCAAGAACCTCATTGTTGGAATAAATCCTGGCTGGTCGTGATTGTTGAACTGACCACAAGTGTTTTGAGTTTGCATCCTTTTTCTAATGTACATCAATGACATAATTTTTAGTTTGTCTGTAAGCACCTTCCAAAACGATATGATGAGTGTAGAGGCAATGATGAGTTTCATTAGCCATTTGGCTAAGTTCGCTTTGGTGTAATCCTATTCTGACAAATTCATAGGCAGGTATCAATGGAAAGGGACAATGTCTTAATCTGGTTGTTGATGGATTGCTATGAATTCATGCCTGAAGAGTCCTGAATTTCACACAAAGTTAAGCTGATTTTATAAAAATTATAAAATGTTGTCAGGATCTTTGTGGTCATCTTTATTCTTCTCAATTCATCCTTTTCCAAAACGATAAAATGTTGGGCTGCCTGTGTTCCTTTATCATCTATCTGTTGATCAATGAAGTGACAATTCACTCTTACTTCAAATAGCTGAACTTCAGACGGAATGTGACTGGAGTGCTGATCCATGTTCAGATATTCGGTTCCCATCCTCACTGTGCAGTTAAACATTGCCAGTGTGCACTGGATTTGTAATGCAATGATTTGAAGGGGGGTTTTTGGCTTTTCTAATTTTGTTTCTCTCTTTGTTGCTGATTTAGAGGTTGAGGCTTTATTTCTCCTTGTCTTTTTATGCCTGTCATTGAGACAAAATATCTCAGCAGAACTGAATGTGGCATTCTTGGGAAATTGGAGCATCGAGCGACGTCATGCATGCCTTTTTCTGCTTTCATGCCATTTCTGTTTTGTGATCAATACCAATACCTTCAAGTTTATTAACACCTAACTGTGTACTCTAATAAAACATCTCTGACTTGTGTACAAAAGTCAGGGTTATATGCTTACTTATATTACTATTACATTATATACCTAGTTGTCTGGTTGACTGTCCAATTATCTAACAGAGTAGTTGCACACAGAATAAGATGGAGATCTCTGAGACTAGAGTGTCACATGTTGTGCTGTAATCTATCTAACTTAAAGGAAGACTGCACAATAAAACACCACCCATCAGTTCAGTGAGGTTTAATTAATTTCAGACTGGAAGGTACAGGAGACAGTTCAGCTCACCAAGTCTGCTCTGCCATTCAATCATGGCGGATAGGTTTCTCATCCCTATTCCCCTACCTTTTCTCTCTTTAAACTTAGATCTCCTTACTAATCAAGAACCCGTCTGTCTGCCTTAAATACACTCAATGTCCTGACTGCCGCAGAGATTCACCACCTCTGGGCTGAAGAAATTACACCTCATTTCAATTGTAAAGCATCATCCCTTCACTCCGAAGCTATGTTCTCAGGTCAAAGTGCCATACTAGGGAAACAGTTTCTCCACATCCACTCTATCCAGGTCCCTCAGTATCCTGTAAGTTTTAATCAGATCCCTCAACATCCTTCTAAACTCCATTGAGTACTAACCCAGACTCCTCAACATCTCCTCATATGACCAGCCTTTCATCCATGGAATCATTAGGGGCGGCATAGTGGCTCAGTGGTTAGCACTGCTGCCTCACCAGGCACCCAGGTTTGATTCCAGTCTCCAGTGACTGTCTGTTTGAGTTACCTCTGCATGTTCCAGTTCTTCCTCACAGTACAAAGATGTGCAGGTTAGGTGGATTGGCCTTATTAAATTTCCCATGGTGTCCAGGGATGTGCAAGCTATGTGGGTTAGCCATGGGAAATGTATAGGGTAGGTGGGGCAGGTCTGGATGGAATTTTCTTTGGAGAGTTGATGTGGACTTGATGGGCTGAATGGCCTGCTTTCACACTGTCAAGATTCTATGATAAACTTGTAAACGGTCGTTGGACCCTTCCAAGGCCAGCACATCCTCCCTTAGATTTGGAGCCTAGAACTGCTCACAATATTCCAGATTAGGTCTGACCAGAGTCTTATACAGCCTTGGCAGTACATCTCTGCTCTAGCATTTTAGTCTTCTTGAAATGAATGCTAACATTGTATTTGCTTTTCTAACTGCCAACTGAACCTGCGTGTTAACCTGAAGAGAATCTTGATTTAGGACTCAAGTTCCTTTATGCTTCAGATTTCTTAAGCCTTTCCCAACTTAGAAATTAATCCATGCCTCTATTATTTCTACTGACGTATATAAATACGTATTTTCTCACATTGTATTACATCTGCCACATTTCCTCCCACTTTACTAGTCTGTCCAAGCACCTCTGCAACCTCACTGTCTCCTCAACACTACCTGTCCCTCCATTTATCTGTTTGCTAAGTTTGCAGGTGACACAATGCTCTCAGTTCCTTCATCCAGATGGTTCATGTATAACATGAATAGTTGTGGTCCCAATGCAGATCCCTGCAGAACACCACTAATCAATGGCTGTCATCTTGGAAGAGGCCCCTTTATCATCATTCTCTGCCTTCTGCCAATCAGCCAATCTTCTATCCATGCCAATATTTTGCCCCTAGCACCATAGGCTTATCAAATTTAGCAGCCTCCCATGCGGCATTTTGTCAAAGCCCCTCTGGAAATCCAATAGGATAACATCCACTGGTTTTCCTTTGTCTAACTTGCTCATTATATCCTCAAAGAATTTTAACAGATTTATCAGGCATGACCTCCCTATGACGAAGCCATGCTGACTCCACAATCTCACCCTTAATAATGGACTGTACAATGGTACCAAAAACCAAAGTCAGGCTAACCAACAGGTTTCCTGTTTTTAATCTTCCTCCCTTCTTAAACAGGGTTTTTACACTAGCCACTTTCCAATCCTCCAGGACCAACTCTGACTCCAGTGATTCCTGGAAGATCTCCACAATCTCCTCAGCTATCTCCTTCAGAACTCAGGCATGTAGTCCATCTAGTTTGGATAATTTATCCAGCTTCCTCAGCACCTTCTAACTCACGTCTGTCCCCTGACCCTCTCAAAGTTCTTGTCTGCTACAATGAAGACTGGTGCAAATGCTGTATTCAGTTCCTCGGCCATTTCTTTGTTCCCCATTACTACTTCACAGACTCATTTTCCAGCGGTCCAATGTCCACTTTTGCCTCTCTCTTTTACATTTTTTTTAAAAATCTTACAATCTTGTTTTATATTACTAGTTGGCTTACTCTCATATTTCATCTTCTCTAAACCCTACCTCCCCCCAATGGCTTCCTTAGTTGTCCTCTGCTGGTTTTTAATGTCTTCCCAATCCTCTAGCTTCTGACTAATCTTCACCGCATTGTGTGCTTTTGCTTTTATACTGTCTCTGAATTCCCTTGTCAGCCATGGTTGTCTTGTTTGCCCTCAAGTATGTTCCTTCTTCCTTGGGATGACCTTCAGCTGTGCCTCCTGAATTACCCCCAGACATACCTGCCATTGATGCTCTGTGTCTTCCAGCTTGGTTTCCCTTCCAGTCAACTCTGGCCAGCTCCTCCCTGATGTCTTTGTAGTTCTATTAATTGTATTGCTGTTACATCGGATTCCAGCTTTTCCCTCTCAAACTGCAGGGTGAATACTATCACTTTATGGTCACTGCTCCCTTGGGGTTTCTTCACCTTTAGCTCCCTAATCAAGTCTTCCTCATTACACATCGTCACAAAGCTATTCCTTTTTTGTCTGGAAGCTGTTCCTTGGCTCAATGAGACACTGTCCTTGATTTTTTTCAGAGGGGTAATAAACCGGGCCAGGCTCCGATCAGTCTGGTTTGGTACACAGATGAAAAGGATTTTGAGAGGCCTTTTGTTTATATTTAAACAGATGAGAC
Source organism: Hemiscyllium ocellatum (assembly GCF_020745735.1). Classification (NCBI taxonomy): domain Eukaryota; kingdom Metazoa; phylum Chordata; class Chondrichthyes; order Orectolobiformes; family Hemiscylliidae; genus Hemiscyllium; species Hemiscyllium ocellatum. The sequence continues at coordinate 166,312,560 of NC_083401.1, read as the reverse complement.
TTCAGGCCAAAGTGGTCATGTTTTAGAAGTGACCTGTACAATTAAAGGGAAGTGGTTAGCTCTTCTAGCTGAGCTGAACAATTTAGTTCATCCCAGAACTGGTTGGGAGTTCAACAGTGAGCTGTGTGGAAACTCTCTCTCTCTTCTTCAGCAATTCTAACTTCAACCTGTAAGCATGTGTTCCATTTGTACCGGTTTTTGAGTGGGGGGGGGGGGGGGGGGGGGGTGGTTGCTTATTGGGACTGTTGTGTACATTTGGAAAAGCATAATTAAGTCTAGTTTGGATAGACTGAGTTCTGTAGGGGTTCTTTATTCTGTTCTTTGTGTTTCATTGTGTAATCTTGTGAATACATTTTTGTCTGTTTTTAACCTGGTCGTCAACTTCACTAAATTACTCCGGGTAATTTTTACTGAACACTTACTGAAACAAATTGCAAAGTTATAGTCTGGGCTGCCTGCTTAAGAATGTTGTGAGTGGTCTGGCCTAGTCCATAACAACATCACCAAATCCAGAATTACCTATTCCCTAATGGGCTTTACCACAGACATTCCAAAAATTCCTTTTCTTGAGATCTGCTACCTGTCTAACTTTCCCAGTCCACTTGCATATTGAAGTCTCCCACGATTATTATAATATGTTTCTTACAAGCCTTTTCTATCTCCTGATTTATTTTCTGCCCTCCATCCTGGCCACTGCTAGGAGCTCTATACACACGTCCCACCAGGGTCTTGTTTCCTTCTGTGGTTTCTCAACTCTACTCTCACAGATTCTAAACTTTCCAATCCTGTATCTCTTCTTGCTATCAATTTCATTTCATTTCTCACTAAGACGACAATCCCCCTCCCCTCTGCCAGCTGCCTGTCCTTTCGATAGGATGCAAATCCTCCAATATTTAGTTCCCAACCAGGATTCCCTTGCAGCCACAACAGTGATAACCACAACATTGTATCTGCCAGTTTCACTCCGCACTTCAATGTGCACATTTAAGATCAACACCCTCAGTCTTGCATTGGGAAGGGTGTGTGTGTGTGTGTGTGTGTGTGTGTGTGTGTGTGTGGGGGGGGGGGGGGGGGGTATCTGCTGTGCTTGAAGTTAGATTCCTGACCCTTTCCATTCTCTGTCTTATCGTTTGTTCAGGAAACCTTAATAATCTTATCTGCCCCCTCTCCCTCTTAAACTAGCTTAAGGTCCTTGTGACCTCGATATACCTCGATTTACACCATTAGACATCCACATTATTTCAAATGTTAAGATACAAAGCTTTTAAGTTTGTTATGTTACTGAGTTTCCCTAAACTTTTATGGTTCCTTGGTACAACGTGACATTCACACATTCTGTCCCTTCCTTTATTTTCTGGAACAATCAATCTCATCACTAAGCTTCAATTTGCTTTTGATTTTATGATAGTCCATGCAACAGAACGCCACCCCCCACCCGCTGCCTACCTCCCACAGCCCCTGCAACCCCTCCTAAACCCCTCCCCAGCCCTACCTGATTCCCGCACTATGTACATTCCAGCCCTAATCTGCAGTCCCAGTTATGCATCATCAACCATGCACTTTGTGAAAAAGTGCAGAATTGCAATTTATATTTTCCACATTAAACTGCAACAAGCAAATTCTGGAACTTGCTGCAAGTCTCAGTAGAGTAACAATGACAAACACTGACAGCTTTGCGATCACAACTAACACAAATAACAAGCCAGAACTGTAATCCATCTCTCTGGTAACAGTTTGAATAATTGTAACTTTAGCATAGATTTATACATGGCCTGTGTTTAGCACTGAGGTTAAAGAAAAGACAGGAAAATAAACACCTTTCAAATTATTAACCAGAAGTTACATAAATCTTTATAAGAACAATGGTGTAACCATAAATTTCAAATGATTAATCTCTAATTTGTACATTCCCAGTAGACAGAACTGAATTACTATTACATTTCAACAACTTATAGACTTAAATACGGTTACCTAATCAGTATACTTTTGTTTTACAACAAAAAGTAAAGCTCATTAGAATCACATTGAAGAAAAAACACTTCAATTGCTCACCCACAGATTTCTGGTTTTTCAAATATTGAGCAATATTAATTTTTCATATTAAAAGTATCCTTACAGTATTCCATACAAACTATTTCCAGATGAAAGTTACCGAAGCATTCACAATAACCATTTAACCTTCGGTGAATGTTCAGATGATTCTGACTCACAGTATCTCCTCTTCATGAAGAGATTTTATTTGGTGGCGCGAATCCAAGATCAACTTCTCCAGTTCTACAATCCAAAAGCTAAAATTAAAACCAAGCAGACCCTTTACTACAACCAAGCAGATCTCGATTAGCACAATATTAGATTCGATCCAGACCCTTGTGTTACCAAACCCAGCAAACAATTAATAGGATATAGTGCAAGGACAGCAAAGAAACATATTTTGAACTAAATCTATTGAGGTCATTTCTGTCAGCCCAAATGTTAATACTTACTGAGACTTGGGGAACAGAAGCAGTAAAGTCTGGCCAACATGGATGCACACAAATGTAGATTTAAGCTGGAACTGGAAATAAACTGTCAGCAAATACGGAAATCGCATCATTAAAAGGAAGAATTACTAATGGATGCTATTGTGAAATATGTGTGTTAGCATTGGAAAATGGCCAACTTTCAAAATAGGCACAATTTTTGTTAGGTGAAGCATTTTAAAATTGTTGTTTTCTTTAATTCCAGATTGACCTGAAGAAAAAAGCATTATTCCAGACAAGAAACACAATCTTGAAAATAAAATACCAAATTTATGTTGGAATAGAATGTTAGTATTTTCCTTACTGATTATTAAACTTTATGAAACAGAAAACTAAGTCCAGAAAGGGTTTCTAGGCAATTATTATATAAGGGTCAATTTTTTTAAACCTAAGTTTTTAAGTAACTAAGGGCTCTAAAGCCCATCAGTTATCTCATTGAAAGCTTTAGTTGCCTTTTCTCCAGTGTCACCTGATTTCTTTTTTCTGTAAACAGGTGACTTTAAGCACACATGAAGCTTGATAAATCACATGACAAACCCTTTTCAACACAGAAAATGTCCCAGCTCTTCTATATTTTCCAACTTTCCCACCATTATTGGCTTATAGCTGTCAATCACATAACTACATCTTGTCCAAATCAATTTTGCCCACAAGAGTTTAATTTTCATCCTCCTAAGTACTCCTCTACCCAAGTCTCCTTTGTCAATGATGGCATTTCAAACAGTGCTCACAGCTCATGCTGAGGATGTGAGACATTATATGCTCCTATCTTCTGTTTGGAAGGCCACCACATTGACAGAATGTGATACCAGCTTCTCACAACAGCTG